>NC_135237.1:396050560-396369060 GCF_051348905.1 Ranitomeya variabilis | reverse complement strand
TAGAAAACGAGTTGTAGGAAACAATCCAGAGATGAGTTAGAACATTCTAAGTAAGACAGTCCAGGAACTGGATAGTGGAACTAGACTAACAGCTAGAGACAATACTCATGCAATGAGTGAGTGTTCCACACGCCTTTAAGTAGGCCCAAACAGGAAACCAGATGGATTCCACAGGTTCAGAATGTGCCATCATAGTAAAGAGCAATTGCATAACACAAGAGAATCCTCTAGTGGTAATGAGTGGAATTGCAGCAGCACAATTATCAAGGTGAATAATAGCAGCCACTAGTGCTTAAACTACAGAAGGGCAACAGGAGTCCTGGCAGTCATACAATGCTGAATTCAGGGCCTTGCAAATCACCCCTAACAAATTATGTAAATAGAGAGATGTTGTCTTGAATTTAACTGCCCCATAATTTTATTTTCCAGGTGAGAAAAACTGACACCAGATAAGTCTGGCATTGGCTTACTCCCCATTCCCATAGTAAACATTTAAACGCTCATTCAAGCCAAACATTACTGTTTATGGGGTTTCTGAGTGAGCTACCCTTCTCAGCATTCAGCTACCAATTGTCTTCTAAGGTATATATGCAATTTTAAACATGAAAATTAATTAAAAACTGGCACTTGATATAGTAGTATTAAAATCCTACCTTTGTGTGTACAGTATGAGAAAAATAAGACAATGCATAAATTCTTTAGCTGGAGCTTGTCATCGGAACATTATACCCCTAACTGACGTCATGTCTGTAAAGGCCCTTTAATACTGATTAAATCCTTATTTTGTTTGTAAAAGTTTGATTTGAAATTTTAGAGAAATCCATTGTTTAATGGTCATGAGCTCTAAATGCAATGGAGTAGATATAGCACTTACATTTCTTCTGCACTCTTTCCTTTTTCTCCTCTTGTTCTCGGCTCTTGCCATTCCCTTCCAAGATTGTGCTCAGCTGTCGTTGTTGCCATCCTCTTAAGCATATTACACTTGTGTGGTAAGCTTCTAATACTGTTGTGAGAGCGAGACAATCAATCTGTTCAAAATCTCAGGAGCTACGTCATTGAGACAAGAGTTACCTATCACAAAAAAGAAATAAGGTCTTGCACACCATTTGTATTGAATTAATGTACAGCTGAACTATGTGACCAATATCCAAACATATAACTGCATTATGATGCAGCAAACAGCGATTAATAAACACATGACATCTAAATATTTGCTGTAAATGTTAAAAAACATAAATTACTTAGATTTTTATCAAATAGCTCAAAAGTCACCCATCCAAGATTTTTCTGCTCTTTGATCAAAAACACTAAGTTCCTAGTGTTTTTAACATTTACAGTAATATTGGAGTTCATGTATTAATTAATCGCAGTGTGCTTACGCATCATGTATATAGAAAATACCTATCAATCAAAGACGAGTCTGGTGACGTGAGGAAGAAAGGGAGAGAGGCTGGAGAGCTGTAAGTGAAGTACCCACCTTTCTGCACTTACAGCTCATTGGCACAAAACTTAAACAATTATTTGTTCAAAAACTTTAAAATGAAATTTTACAATCAAGGTAAGAATATAATCAGTATTAAAGAACCTTTACACACAAGCTTTTAGTCTGGAGTATAATAGTTTGATGACGGGGTCCCTTTAATATTATTCAGTCTACCATTGTTGTAAATCATTAAGGAAGATTGATGTTACCCAGTTTGATATTTTACAAGACTCTAAAGTTTGATAAGAAAAGCAAGTGAAATCTTTTTTTCTTTATACAGCTAGAATGCAAACAAATAAGAACAATTACAAAATAAGATAATTTGCTTCAGTGGAATGCAAAGTAAAAATTATCAATGTAAGCTATATTTTGTATAATGGAGACAAAATGGCAAGATGATAACAAAAAGACTATCTTTTCTAAGTGTATCTATTGTGTTAGAGATACATTCACAGTTTTATTAAACTCCTGGAAAATGAGTTGAAAGTGCTTGAAGTGTAAATCAGACATCCCCAGGGGTTCTAAACAAGCAGAACTTAAAAAAAACAGAAACTCAGAACATATTGTCTGCTGCCTCTAAAAGTCATCTAGTAAAAACAGCTTCTGGAAAAATGAGATGTGCCAATCTTTAAATGTATTCACACATTACAGGTAGAGAACATCAAATACAACGTATTAAGTTTAATATTGATCAGTATGTTAACATAGTAATACTTTTTAAATATAAAGTATGTCAGCATGTGTAGATGATTTAGTTGCACATCTATATATATATATAATTGTCTAAGGGGTACTTCCATCTGTCTGTAACTCCGTAACAGAAATCTTGGGTCGCTGATTGGTCACGGCTGGCGATATTGGGGCGGGATTTAAACACAGCTTCACTTTTTACTATTGATTCTGCCTATGCAGCATCAATAGTAAAAACATATAATGTTAAAAATAATAATTAAAAAAAACATTATATTCTCACCTTCCGGCGTCCGCGGCACCCTTTCCCGCTCCTCGCAATGGTCTCTCAAGATGATGACGGAGCAGTCTCGCGAGACCGCTAAATGATCATGAGTTATTGCCGCAAGGCTTTACTGTGAACGGAGCATCATGAGGAGCATCGCTAAAGGCCCGGGCTGGATCCGGGGGCCACTGGAAGGTGAGTATATAACAGTTTTTTATTTTTATTGTTTTTTTTTTCATAAATCAAGTTTATTGAATTGCACGTAAATAACATAGTTGTAAACAGATGTTTAAATGCAGTTATAGGCACATACAGGATTGTGAGATTGATACAAAAATGGATAGCTGTATACTAAAGATTTCAATACTCAAACATTGATCAACAAATCTTTAAGTTTGTAACTTCGTGAACAAATTACCTCTGTCAGAGGTCTAATAGTTTGAAAAGATTGCTTATGATGTATACATCACAGGCTCTCACTATTCAGCTAATGACTAGCTCCAGGTGGGGCCAAGCCGCCGGATGAAAGCAAGAGTGCCTAGGCTCATCCGAGCACTCAATATCAGTTATGGAATCTGCATGAGGCCAGGCCAAGCGAAGAGAAAGTAGAAAATATAGGTGGAGAGAAAAGGAAGAGAATAAGAGAAGGGAGAGAAGAAGGAAAGAGAGAGAGAAGAAAGAGAAAAAAAAAGGGGGGTGAGGAGAGGTGAGGAGGAGGGGTGGGTGAGCTAGGGTAGGATGAATCTGGTCTTCAGTCCCAACTAAATCGAGACTATTATACTTTTATGTTAAGGTATGGTTGTTAATGTATTATTTACTGTCTAGGGGAGTTATGATTATGGGTCGCAAGGGGACCAATAGGATCAATCAGTGTAGCCAAGTGTTCAGTTCCTCAGATTCTCTAAAAGCAATCCAGGGAGACCAGGTGTTAAACACTTTGTCTGCAGTTCTAGTATCCTGGCCAACCAATTGCTCCATCCTGTAAATGCGGTTTAGTTCAACCACAAAGTCAGCACGTGAGGGGGATATTGACTGTTTCCAGAAATGAGGGATCACGTTACGTGCGGCTGTTAGGAAATGTCGTAATAAACCTTTCTTGAATTTGGCGATTGAAAGGTCACATACAGACAACAGGGCCAGTTCCATGGTGGGTTGGACTCTATGGAGAGATAATTTGTTATAAAGTGCAAAGATGCCCACCCAGAAGTCGTGAATAGGCGGGCAGGACCACCAGATGTGAGGGTAGGTACCTCTGTCGTTCCAGTTCCTCCAGCAAGTGTCGGGGGTGGTGGGAAACATAAGGTGAATACTAGACGGACATCTGTACCATCTGGCCAGGAGTTTATAGCTTCTTTCTTGGTAATCTGAGCAAAGTGAAGATCTGAAGGTAAATAGCAGACTCTTGAGGCATTCCTCCGGAGTCAGTTGCCTGCTTAATTCATTGTCCCATTTCAAGAAGAATGTAGGAGGGTCAAGTGAAGTTGGTTGACAGCCCTGGAGCATTCTATACAGCAATGATATTGTGTGGGACAAAGGGCCCCCACCCAGGCACATGGACTCAAAAGAAGTTAACTGTCTGAAGATGTCAGCCCGCCTAGATAACACAGTGAGATAGCTTTTGATTTGCTCATAGAAGAACCATGAGCCCTGCGGCGGCTCTCCATCGGCAAAGATAGCCCCCAAGGTCTTAATTGAGGTTTGGTCTATGTAGTCATGGACCACCGGACAACTGTCTCTATGTTTGTGAAGGAACATGATCCTGTCCTGACCTGCTGGAAAGTCTGGATTTTCAAAAATTGGTGTCAGGGGGCCTGGTATAGAGGAAAAATTTAATTTTTTGATGCCATGCTTAACGAACTGAGTTAGGTGTCTAGTAATGAAGGGCTGGTCATCTCCTCGGATTCCCCCAGTGCCCTCTCTCCAGAAGTGCGTCACCGAGCTATGTCCTGAGAGCGTCATCTCAAGGCCTACCCATCTCTTACTTGACGTATGATGGAACAGATCGAGAACGCAAGTTCCAAGAGAGGCATAGCTATAGAGCAAGAAATCCGGGAGGCCCAGTCCTCCGGACTGTTTATTCCTGCACAGGAGGTGATATGCCAGCCGTGGACGTTTACCGGACCACACAAATCTTATTATCGCTGATTTGAGCCTGGAGAAGAAGGAGGTTGGAAGATACAGAGGGATGGTCTGGAAGAAATAAAGGAGGTGTGGTAAAATATCCATTTTGATTGCATTAATTCTTCCAAGCCAAGATAAGTGCAGTTTGTTCCACTTCTCCAGGTCAAGCTCCACGTTGTGTAGTGCAATTTTATGGTTAGCATCATATAAAAGTGAGGACTTAGCGGTTAAGTGTATACCTAAATAGGCAAGGGAGTCTGATCGCCATCTAAATGGGAACGAGGAGCATAACTGTGAAACTAAGGGGGGCGGTAACAAAATATTTAGCATTTCAGATTTATGCGTATCAATTCTAAAATTACTCAGGGCTCCATAGTTGTTTAATTCTGATAAAATATTAGGTAGGCTAGTGATAGGGGAAGTGACATACATGAGTATGTCGTCAGCAAATAATGCTAATTTGTGGTCTTCTAATTGGAAATTCATTCCTGCTATGGAAGGGTTATTGCGAATTGCGACTGCCAAGTGTTCCATAGTTAACACATAGAGTAAAGGGGACAGCGGGCACCCCTGTCTCGTGCCGTTCCGTATGCAGAAAGGGTAGGACAATGAGCCGTTTACCCTGACCCGGGCAGAAAGGGACTCATATAGGGCTTTTATACTCCACAATGCTTTTTTTTGTAGTCCAATACCTTTGAGCGTTTGGCACATGAATTCCCAATCCACTCTATCAAATGCTTTTTCAGCATCTATCGATAGTAAACACAGAGGGTCACCTTTTTTATTGGCTCTGTCTATCAGGGAGATAGATCTGTATTGTCCCTAGCCTCCCTTCCGGGCACAAAGCCCACCTGGTCTTGGTTAATTAGGAGGGGCAAGAGGCAATTAAGTCTCTTTGATATCATTTTGGCATAAATTTTGACATCGATGTTTATAAGTGAGATGGGGCGGTAGTTGCTACACAACAAAGGGTCTTTACCCTGTTTTGGAATAACTGTAATATGAGCCATTAGGGCCTGGGGGGGGAAAGAGCCACCTGAGAGAATATAGTTACATGTTGTTAGAAAAGAGGGGCACAGCATATCTGAGAATAGCTTATAGAAGCCTGCTGTATAGCCATCTGGGCCAGGGCTTTTGCCCAGTTTCAAGTCTTGAATCACGGAAGTGGACCTCATCTAGAGAAAATTCTCTCTCCAGATCCTGCAAGCACTCTGCAGAAATTGTGGGTAGTTTGTTGAATTTGATGTATGCATTAATTTTCTCTTGGAATGAATGGGTGGGGAGGTCTTTGAAACGGCCCTTTATGTTATATAAAGAGCTGTAGTAATCAGAGAAGCTAGCCAAAATTTCTTTGGGGCTGTGGACTGTTTTACCCAAGGCGTCTTTAATGTGTGGTATAAATGTTTGTGGGCCCCGTGGATGTAGAGCGCTCGCTAAGTATTTGCCGCTCTTGTTCCCCAGGAGGTAGAATCTACTTCTAATTCGTTCTCTAAGACAACGTGACCTCTGGTCCAGAATTGTTAGTAGTTTCTGTCTAGCTGTGGACAGGCTTGTCAGAGCAAGAGGGGACAGGTCCTGCTTGTGTTGCGACTCTAGTTTGTGGATCTGTGAGGAGAGGTCAGCTATGTTGGCCAGGCGTTCTTTTTTAAGACGGGCTCCCTGAGAGATGAGTGTACCCCGCAGGATGCTCTTAAGGGCCTCCCATTGCATTGAAGGGGATGTTGAATCCCCTGTATGGTTTGCCACAAAATCTGTGATTGCACCCCTCACCGCCGACACACAGATCGGGTCCTGTAATAGACTTTTGTTTGGAGGGGTGGAGAAGGGAGGAGGGGGGAGAAGGGAGGGGAGGAGGGGGGAGAAGGGAGGGGAGGGAGGAGGAGGGTAGGAGAAGGGGGGAGGAGGGAGGGGAGGGGAGGGGGAAGGGGGGGAGAAGGGAGGGGGGAAGGGGGAAAAGGGAGGAGGGGGGGAAGAGAGGAAGGAAGGAGGGGGGAAAGGAGGAGTGGGAGGAGGGGGGGAGGCGAGAGGAGAGGGGGGAGGGGAAAGGAAAGGGGAGAGGGAGAGGGGGGGAGAGGGAAGGAGGGAGGGCTGGTAGAAAAAGGGGAAGATTGATAGATAAACCAATAATTCACTAGCACTATCTCAGAGTCTAGTAGACAGGGCTATAAACTATTAAGAAGTTATGCACGACAAGACGCGTACAGTTCAAAACCAAATCGGTGTTTGAATCAGTGGAACTTATAACAAACTATGAAAGTGTAAAAGAGAACATCACAGGAGAGGACAGTGTTTGGTGAAGGCTCCTCTCAAGTTGGGTCTGGGAGGGAACCAGTCTTCTTACGCTGCTTAGAATGCTGTGCTTTTAGCCATCTTGGAGGAATGTCTGGAAGTTGGGGCGAGCGCGGCCAGTCCGGGGGGTCAGTCATTGGTAGTTCAAAGATTCCTAGAAAGTTGGCCAGGTCACCCAGATTGCGGAAGATGGCTGTCTTCCCGCCTATAAAGGCAATCAGCAGGGGCGTAACTACCGCGGTCGCAGCGGTCGCCATTGCGACCGGGCCCCGCAAGTCAGGGGCCCCGGGCCGGCAGGTCTGAGCAGGGCCAGGCTGGCCATCGGGCACTTCTGGCAAATGCCAGAAGAGCCGATGCCAGTAGTGGGCCGCTGCACTGTTCCTCCCCCGGAACCCCCCCCAGTGCCGCCGCCGCCGCCGCATTTAACTATACCGGCGTCTATGACACCGGTATAGTTCAATGCAATGATGGGAGGAGAGAGCGTCACCTGACGCTTCCTCTCCCATCATTCCCCGCTCTGCCTCTGACAGTACACTGCGGGTGCGCGATGACGTCATATCATCGCGCACCTGCAGTGTCCTGGGCAGACTTCAGCCGCCAGGAGCAGCGCGGGCAAAAGGAAAGGTGAGGAGAGTTTTTTTTTTTTTTTTCTTTTTAACCGGACTGTGGGGCCATTATCGGGGGGGGGGGGATGAGATGAGATGTGGGCTGTGCTCTATATATCCCTGTGCGGGCTCTGCTGTATATACCCCTGTGGGGACTCTGCTGTATATATCCCTGTGCGGGCTCTGCTGTATATATCCCTGTGCGGGCTCTGCTGTATATACCACTGTGCGGGCTCTGCTGTATATACCACTGTGCGGGCTCTGCTGTATATACCACTGTGCGGGCTCTGCTGTATATAACACTGTGCGGGCTGTGCTCTATATACCACTGTGCGGGCTCTGCTGTATATACCACTGTGCGGGCTGTGCTGTATATACCACTGTGCGGGCTGTGCTGTATATACCACTGTGCGGGCTGTGCTGTATATACCACTGTGCGGGCTCTGCTGTATATACCACTGTGCGGGCTGTGCTCTATATACCACTGTGCAGGCTCTGCTGTATATATCCCTGTGCGGGCTCTGCTGTATATACCACTGTGCGGGCTGTGCTCTATATACCACTGTGCGGGCTGTGCTCTATATACCACTGTGCAGGCTCTGCTGTATATAACACTGTGCGGGCTGTGCTCTATATACCACTGTGCGGGCTGTGCTCTATATACCACTGTGCGGGCTGTGCTCTATATACCACTGTGCGGGCTGTGCTCTATATACCACTGCGGGCTGTGCTCTATATACCACTGTGCGGTCTGTGCTGGATATACCACTGTGCGGTCTGTGCTGGATATACCACTGTGAGGGCTGTGCTCTATATACCCCCTGTGCTGGCTGTGCTGTATATAACCCTGTGCGGGCTGTGCTGTATATACCCCTGTGCGGGCTGTGCTGGATATACCACTGTGCGGTCTGTGCTGGATATACCACTGTGCGGTCTGTGCTGGATATACCACTGTGCGGTCTGTGCTGGATATACCACTGTGCGGTCTGTGCTGGATATACCACTGTGCGGGCTGTGCTGGATATACCACTGTGCGGGCTGTGCTGGATATACCACTGTGTGGGCTGTGCTGGCACCCAACACCATGTTGCAGTGCAGGAGATTCCTGCAACAGTCCGAGGCGTATCTAGGGGAAGCGGGGCGGGGGAAGGTGGGGGGGTTGTGGGGGCGGGGGAAGGTGGGGGGGGGGGTAGGGGGGGGTAGGGGGGGGGGTAGGGGGCGGGGGAAGGTGGGGGGGGGTAGGGGGGGGCCCCATTTGGAAGTTCGCACCGGGGCCCATAACTTTGTAGTTACGCCACTGGCAATCAGCTGGAATGGGAATCCCTATCTATAAGTAATGTCTCTGTCCTTGAGAAGAGACAATAAGGGGCGTAATGCTCTCCTGAGCTGTAAAGTGTGCTTAGATAGATCGGACAGTAGTAAAATTTGAGTTCCACAGTAGTCGATGGTGCCCCTCCGCCTGGCAGCCAACATGATGGCCTCCTTGGTTTTATAATAATGAACTCTGCAGATGACGTCCCTAGGTCTCGATTCTAATGTCGGCTTGGGTCCCAGGGATCTGTGTATACGGTCGTACTCAATTGAGCCACTTTCCTCACCATCGAGAAGGTCAAGGAATATTTTCTGAACAGTAGAATCCAAGTCTGGGGGATTTACGGATTCAGGGAGGCCGCAAATTCTAATATTGTTACGTCTGTTGCGATTTTCTAAGTCCTCCATTCCTATCGCAAACTCCTCCAGTCTCTGAGCGTGGCTAGCTATAACCTCCCTGTGAATTTGTAATTCTTGTAGAATAATGTCCTGGGACTTTTCTACCTCTTCCACCCGAGTAGTGAATTCTGATTTGAGAGCTTGTAGCTCTTTTTTTGTAGGAGTTTTCAATACGGCAGGCAAAAGCCTCCAAGTCTGATTTAGTAGGGAGAGATCTGATGAATTTGCTAAGCTCGTTAACAGACACATCTGGAAGTTCGCCATTATCATCCCCTTCATTGGTCATTCTGTCGGGGGAGCCCTGGTGGGTTGGTGGGTCATGTGTGTTAGAGCTATTCCCTGAGGACTTGGTGGAGGATTTGGATCTTGTGTTCCTGTGTTGGCCATTTGTATTAAGAAAACGATCCATGTTGCCAGGGAATCTGGAGGCAGTCCAGAACGCTTTTTGGTCTTGCCCATACACACCTGTGAGACTTTAGCTGCTAATAGGTGGTTGCGGGGGAGATTTGGAGGGCATGTGTGTCTACATTAGACAGGCAGATCTCTCAGCAGCAGGTTCCTCTCCCCTATAGGAATCCTGGGGTTAGTGGGGGGTTAGGCCCAAAGTTTTTATGGCCTGTGAACGGGTCAATAAAGACAGTCTTAATTGTGGTTAGGAGACTATTCCTTTATGGGGACCCCTTGTTTGGTGCCAGTAATGGGGGGGAGAGGGAAGCCACCCAAGTCCTGAGCTGGCTCCGCTCCGTACCCTCCACTCGAGTCCAGTGAGACAATGGGGACACAAGGGGACGGTAGAGACAGGCAGCAGGGGCGACCAGAGGGCAGACTGCGCCCAGAGCTGGTGACTGGTAGCGAGACAGCAGGATGGACACCACCGAGATCAGCGTCTACCTCCTGCGCCTCCGGCACTTAATTGTTTTTTTAACAGGGATATTGTTATGATAGGGCTAGCGGAACGCACCTAATGAAAGTATATATTTTATTTGGATAGATGCGTTCGCAGCCCGGGGTCCACCGTGCAGGAGAACCTGCTGCTAGTAGATAGCGGAACTAATAGCAGTGTTAGCTAACTCTGTTACTTCACAGAGCAGCCGTGAACACAAAGCGCTGCACCCTGTTAGACTCCACAGAGGCACAGGTTAACTGTCTAAACAAAAGCAGTCAGTGGTCTTGCACGCACACGAAACTCCTCGCCGGAGGTGCCAGCATTCTAGGGGCTTATTTTGGCCAGGTCCCTGAACACACAAGCATACGAACTCCTCGCCAGAGGTGCCAGCATTCTAGGGGCTTATTTCAGCCGGGTCCCTGAACACACACATACAAGACCACACTGGCGCAAAGTACATAAATGAAAGCAATACTAGCGCATGGCCGTGCGGCTATGCGAGCCTTATATAGATACAGCAAGTAAAAGACCTTCCCAGAAGGACCAATGAGAGGCTGCCATACCTGAGCATGTGACCCTAAATCTCCACTGAGAGATCTTGCCCTGGGCATGCTCAGTGTGTGCCAAGCAGGACTTAGTCCTAGCACCTACAGGACCTTCCTGAAAGGACCAATGGACTTAGCTGCAGTATCTGACCATGTGACCCTCGATCTCCAGTGAGAGATCACACACAGGGCATGCTCAAAACGAGAAGAGCAGGACTTAGTCCCAGAAGCGTCTGCTCGCCGCTGCCCAGCACTGACTTCAATGGCAGAAGCAGGAAAAGCAGCAGTAACTCTTTGTACAGAGTGGGACTGAGCAAGACGCTGGGACCGAGGTCTCCACTGAGCAGGCTCCACTGCGGCAGGAGAAGAATGGGAGACCGCAGCAAAGATGGCCCGAGATTCCCCCTGTGCAGAGGCGGGAACTCGACCGCTAACAGATATGGTGCCCACACTGCTATATACTACGTGGGTTGTGTTATATACTACATGGGCTGTGTTATATACTGCATGGTCTGTGTTATGTACTGCGTGGGCTGTGTTATATACTACATACATATTCTAGAATACCCAATGCGTTAGAATCGGGCCACCATCTAGTAGTATATAAGTATATACATATGTATACACACACATGTATATTTACACCATGTTCCAAATTATTATGCAAATGACATTTTTCTCGGATTTTCCTAAATGGTCTGTGCAAATGACAGTCAGTCTAATAAAAGTCATCACCAGTTAGAGTATACATTTAATTTTATTGAAGAAACCTCCCAATGATAGCAGTATAATCTCCAAAATGAATAAAAACTCAAAATGCACTGTTCCAAGGTATTAGGCACAGTAGAATTTCTAAACATTTGATATGTTTTAAAGAACTGAAAATGCTCATTTGTGGAATTTGCAGCATTAGGAGGTTACATTCATTGAACAAAAAAGCTATTTAACTCCAAAACATCCTAACAGGCCAAGTTACATGTTAACATAGGACCCCTTCTTTGATATCACCTTTACAATTCTTGCATCCATTGAACTTGTGAGTTTTTGGAGAGTTTCTGCTTGCATTTATTTGCATGAAGTCAGAATAGCCTCCCAGAGCTGCTGTTGATGTGAATATTGATGGTATATTTCGGTATCTTTTGGATATATACATGTATTTTCATTTAAATTGGCAAAGGAATGCAAAAAAAAAAAATCTGATATAATAATCATTTATTTTGTAAACCAATTGAAGATACAATTGGCATACAAAGTGAATGGTTATAATATCAGATTTGTTTTCACTGTAAACACAAATTCAGAAAAGGAATAGTATCTTGATGCCATGATTTTGTACATTTCATATTACATGAAATGCAATTAATGTAGTCTGTTTCTCTTCCATTGAGAGCACCTTTGACCACATGTTGTGGGTTCATAGTGGCAGCTTCCAAATGTACTTTAAATGCCATACCCGGAATTAGCTCCAGATCTTTTACCTGCTTAATTGATGATGAATTAATGAATCAATAGCCCATGCAGCCCATTAACCTCTTCCCGAGATTCGCCGTATATTTTCTTCACTGCCAAAGCTGTGTTCCTGCAAAGAGCAGTATATATGCGGCACAGTAATCACACAGATTTACAATGAGTGCGCCGCAATCTACTGTAGTGAAGCTGTCAGTTCTATGTGAGTAGTAACATCGTACAGCAGTGCCAGTGATCTGTGCTAGCATTGATCATGTGCATTTAACCCCTGTGACAATGCTGTCAATAGTAACATTGCGGAGCTTCGCAAAGGGAGAGAGCTCTGTTCTTCCATAGGCACAATGCGATGCTATCATGTTGTGTCAATATTCTCCATGGTGACCTTGGGCCCAAAGATGGCCAATGTGTCACCCAGGGAAGGTGGCCTGTCAGCTCATGTTCAGAGAATAAGCTGACACGCCTCCTCGCTGCATGTCAGGTGCTGCTCTATTGCTCTATAGAGAAAAAGGGGTTTGGTACCATGTTAGCCAGTTGAAAAAAGAATGCTCTCAGTGTGAAAAGTAAGAAAATCTTGTAGTTGTGATATCTTTTATTGGTTAACAAAAATAAAATAAAATAAATGATGTTCAAAACAAGCTTTCAATACTTCATAGTACATAGTATATCAAAGTTTGGGAAGAAACACAAATATATGCACAGTAAAACAAAAAGAAAAAGATAGAAGCATGGTATAATAAATGAACATTTAAATAAATACAGGGGCATTTCAGAGTAAGAGATCAGTAATCTATCAGTAAAAAGTTGATGTCCTGGAGCAATATTAAAAAGTTTAAAAAAGTTAATAAAAATTGTGAAAATATAAAAAAACACAGATTGGATAACAAAAAAACAAAACATTAATCCAAAATATATTTATGTGAAAAAAATTACACACATTTAGATTCTCCGCATCCGCTACAAACCGACATATAAAACTTTCCCACTAGTTAACCCCTTCAGTGAACACTGTTAAAAAAATGAGACAAAAAACTATGCTTTATCATCAAAAAGTGGAATAAAATGCAATCAAAAAGACTAATATAAATGCAAATGATATCTCTAAAAATGACATGTTGTTAGTGCAAAAATAAAAAAGTTATAGCACTCAAAATAAAGCAATGCAAAAATAATTATTTTTTCTATAAAAAAGTTTTTATTGGGTAGAAGCACCAAAATATAAAAAAACACAAACAAACTTATTTGTGAATTGTTGGTTTTTGTTTATTCTGCCTTCCAAAAATTGGAATAGAAAGCAATCAAGAAATATCATGTGCCCAAAAATGGTACTAGTAAACACGTCATCTCATCTTGCAAAAAACAAGCCCTCACATGACTGTGTCAGCCGAAGTATAGAAAAAGTATTGCTATCAAAATGTGGTGACTGGTGATACATAAACTAGTTATGGCAATAAAAAGCATCTTGTAATGTGTGACAGCAGCCAAACATAAAAAAAAATGTAAATCTGGTATAGCTATAATTTCACCGACCAGAAGAATAAAGTTGTCTAATCACTTGTATCGCATGAAGAACAGTGTAAAAATAAATAAAAACAGCTCTTCACCTGCTGTAGATTTTTTAATTCTGCCTCCCAAAGATTGTGGTAAGGTTCGGCTCACATTTATTCTGCACTCTACGCTGAGCGCTTACGCTGACATTTCCATGTAAATCCTTGAAAAATGTGATACAGACAGAATCCAGAAGATTCCCTATAATGAGGCAGATGAAGGCACTGTGAATGCTGTGTGGCTGCCTGTGATCTGGTGGTGTCCATCTTTTTAGGCATGCATAAAAGCGCATTTGACTGCAGTTTTGTGCACCTCTGCAAAGATGGACATTGTTGAACAGAGGCCAGATGTAGTCCAGAGTAACTCTGCTGCTGCATTATAGTGAATGTATACCTCAGGGGTCTCATCTGAATCACATCACTAGGAGATATATATATATATATATATATATATACAGTTAGGTCCATATATATTTGGACAGAGACAACATTATTCTAATTTTGGTTCTAGACATTACCACAATAAATTTTAAACAAAACGATTCAGATGCAGTTGAAGTTCAGACTTTCAGCTTTCATTTGAGGGTATCCACATTAAAATTGGATGAAGGGTTTAGGAGTTTCAGCTCCTTAATATGTGCCACCCTGTTTTTAAAGGGACCAAAAGTAATTGGACAGATTAAATAATTGTAAATAAAATGTTCATTTCTAGTACTTGGTTGAAAATCCTTTGTTGGCAATGACTGCCTGAAGTCTTGAACTCATGGACATCACCAGACGCTGTGTTTCCTCCTTTTTGATGCTCTGCCGGGCCTTCACTGCAGTGGTTTTCAGTTGCTGTTTGTTTATGGGCCTTTCTGTCTGAAGTTTAGTCTATAACAAGTGAAATGCATGCTCAATTGGGTTCAGATCAGGTGACTGACTTGGCCATTCAAGAATATTCCACTTCTTTGCTTTAATAAACTCCTGAGTTGCTTTGGCTTTATGTTTTGGGTCATTGTCCATCTGTAGTATGAAACGACAACCAACCAGTTTGGCTGCATTTGGCTGGATCTGAGCACACAGTATGGCTCTGAATACCTCAGAATTCATTCGGCTGCTTCTGTCCTGTGTCACATCATCAATAAACACTAGTGACCCAGTGCCACTGGCAGCCATGCATGCCCAAGCCATCACATTGCCTCTGCAATGATTTAAAGATGATGTGGTATGCTTTGGATCATGAGCTGTACCACGCCTTCGCCATACTTTTCTCTTTCCATCATTCTGGTAGAGGTTGATCTTGGTTTCATCTGTCCAAAGAATGTTCTTCCAGAACTGTGCTGGCTTTTTTAGATGTTTTTTAGCAAAGTCCAGTATAGCCTTTTTATTCTTGAAGCTTATGAGTGGCTTGCACCGTGCAGTGAACCCTCTGTATTTACTTTCATGCAGTCTTCTCTTTATGGTAGATTTGGATATTGATACGCCGACCTCCTGGAGAGTGCTGTTCACTTGGTTGGCTGTTGTGAAGAGGTTTCTCTTCACCATGGAGATTATTCTGCGATCATCCACCGCTGTTGTCTTCCGTGGGCACCCAGGTCTTTTTGCATTGATGAGTTCACCAGTGCTTTCTTTCTTTCTCAGGATGTACCAAACTGTAGATTTTGCCACTCCTAATATTGTAGCAATTTTTCAGATGGGTTTTTTTCTGTTTTCGCAGTTTAAGGATGGCTTGTTTCACCTGCATGGAGAGCTCCTTTGACCGCATGTTTACTTCACAGCAAAACCTTCCAAATGCAAGCACCACACCTCAAATCAACTCCAGGCCTTTTATCTGCTTAATTCAGAATGACATAATGAAGGGATTGCCCACAACTGTCCATGAAATAGCCTTGGAGTCAATTGTCCAATTACTTTTGGTCCCTTTAAAAACAGGGTGGCACATGTTAAGGAGCGGAAGCTCCTAAACCCTTCATCCAATTTTAATGTGGATACCCTCAAATGAAAGCTGAAAGTCTGAACTTCAACTGCATCTGAATTGTTTTGTTTAAAATTCATTGCGGTAATGTCTATAACCAAAATTAGAAAAAGGTTGTCTCTGTCCAAATATATATGGACCTAACTGTATATAAACCCTGATGTAAGTGCTCAGCCTAGAGCTCCAAACAAAATTGATCCCAAATGTTAGTTGTAATGTTCCCTACAAAAGGTTGAACTCAATCCACAAAAAAAAGTCCCTGCTCAGCTCTGTCATCTGTTAACCCCTTACTGACCTCTGCCATACTATTACTGCGGAGTTCGGTACCCCTGCTTTGATGTGGGCTCCGGCGATAAGCCTAAATCAAAGCCGGGACATGTCAACTGTTTTGAACAGCTGACATGTGCCCGCAATAGCGCCGGGTGGAATCGCGATTCACCCGCCGCTATTAACTAGTTAAATGCCGCTGTCAAATGCTGACCATCGGGCTGGAAATGAGCGCATCGCTGACCCGTGTCACATGATCGTGGGTCAGAGATGCGTTGGCATAACAACCAAAGGTCTCCTTGAGACCTCTATGGCTGTTGATGCCGGCTTGCTGTGAGCCCCACCCTGTGGTCGGCGCTCATAGCAAGCCTGTAATTCAGCTACATAGGAGTGATCTATGCATCGTTCCAATGTAGCTGAGCCGATCCAGTTGTGACGGCTTCTAGCCTACCATGGAGGCTATTGAACCATAGCAAAAGTTAAAAAAAAAAAAAGTTTAAAAAATTAAAAAAATATAAAAGTTTAAATCACCCCCCTTTCGCCCCATTCAAAATAAAACAATAAAAAAATCAAACCTACACATATTTGATATTGCCGCATTCAGAATCGCCCGATCAATAAAAAAAGCATTAACCTGATCGCTAACCAGCGTAGCGAGAAATAAATTACGTTTACTTTTTTTGGTCGCCGCAACATTGCATTAAAATGCAATAACAATTGATCAAAAGAACATATCTGCACCAAAATGGTATCATTAAACACGTCAGCTCGGCACGCAAAAAAATAAGCCCTCAACTGACCCCAGATCACGAAAAATGGAGACGCATTGGAAAATTGCTCAAATTTTTTTTAAGCAAAGTTTGGAATTTTTTTACCACCATTTAAATAATATGTAACCTAGACATGTTTGGTGTCTATGAACTCATAATGACCTGGAGAATCAAAATGGCAGGTCAGTTTTAGCATTTGGTGAACCTAGAAAAAAAGCCAAACAAAAACAAGTGTGGGATTGCACTTTTTTTGTAATTTCACCGCACTTGAAATTTTTTTCCAATTTTCTAGTTCATGACATGCTAAAACTTTTGATGTTGTTCAAAAGTGCAACTTGTCCCTCAAAAAACAAGCCCTCACATGGCCATATAGATGGAAAAACAAAAAAGTTATTTCTCTGGGAAGGAGGGGAGCGAAAAACGAGAACGCAAAAATGGAAAAGGGCAAGGTCTTGAAGGGGTTAATGGAAATATAGAGGGCTTTTATATTACTGGCAGTACAAAGGCTCTGGAAAGCGCTGTAGTTCCTCACCCCCCTAAAGAAATTCAGCAAGTTCTGCACTCCCAAATCCAAATGCCCATTCTCTTCTGAGTATCATATTTTGCCTAAACCACATTAAGCTTCCACGTTTGGCATTTCTGTAACGATGACAGCCCATCTAATTTACAGATGCATATCTCCAGAAGAATGAGCTTGGCACTATTACGTACTGTTGACATCCACATACTGTTGACTACAACATACTAGCGACTGCAATGTATATCGAGTCTGTAAACTATGCTAGCAAGATCGGCGTTCCAGGAAGAAAATAGTGCTCCATCCCTGCAAGTCTCGCCATATGGTTAACCAATACTGTACACGGGGTATTTCCAAATTCAAATTTTTTTGCCTTTTTTTACCCATTTACCAGTGTGAAAATGTAAAATCTGGGGCTAAAACACTTCTAATTTCAATATGATCACTACACCCCTATATGAATTCATTGAGAGGTGTAGTTTATAAAATGGGGTCACTTATGGGACTTTCTGCTATTCTGGCACCTCTGGGGCTCTACCAATGTGATATGGCTCCAAACTAGTTCAGCAAAATCTGAACTCCAATATGCGGCTTCTTCCATTCTGATCGTTGCACTGTGCTTCAAAAGTAGTTTTCGGCCACATATATGGTATTAGTGTACTTAGGAGAAATTGCAGAACAAATATTGATGTCCACTTTCTCCTGATACCCTTGTGAAAACAAAAAAATTGAGGTTAAAAAACATTTTTGTAGGAAAAAAAGTGATTTTTTTTTTATTTTCATGGCTTAATCTAATCTAATTAACTTCTGTGAAGCACCTGTGGGTTCAAGGTGTTCAACACACCTCTATATAACATCCTTGAGGGGTCTAGTTTCCAAAATGCGATCACTTGTGGGGGATTTCCACTGTTTAGGCACATCAATTTTTCTCCAAATTTGACATGACACCTGCTGAACATTCCATCAAAATCTGCATTCCAAAATGTCAATCCATCTTTTCTAAGCCCTGCTGTGTGCCCAAACAGTAGTTTTCATCCACACATAGGATTTGTTTGTACTTAGGAGAAATGACACAACAAATTGTGTTGCTCATTTTTTCCTGTTACCCTTTTGAAAAATATAACATTTTGGGATAAAATACATTTTTTTGTGGAGAAAATGCAATTTCTTTATTTTCATTATTCAACATAATAAACTTCTATGAAGCAACTGGAGGTTCAAGGTGCTCATCACACATCTAGATAAGTTCCCTTGGGTGTCTGATTTCCAAAATGGAGTCACTTCTGAGCCCTGACATGTACCCAAACAGTAATTTCCCCCCCACAAATGATGCATTAGTATACTCAGAAGAAATTGCACAACAAATTGTATGGTGTAATTTCTCCTGATACCCTTGTGAAAATGCAAAATTTGGGTCTAAAAATCATGTGGAAAATGTTGTTTTATTTTCACATCTCAATGTCATAACTTCTGTTCACAACACATCTAGATAAGCTCTATGAAGGGTCTAGTTTCCAAAATGGTGTCACTTGAGAGTGGTTTCCACTGGTGAGGCACATCACATCATGTGTCTCCTAACATGACATGAATTTTGATAATTATTCCAGCAAATTTAACAATCAAAAAGTCAAATGGTGCTCCTTTCTTTCCAAGCTCTGCAATGAGCCCAAACCATGATTATCCCCAACATATGGAGTATTGGCATATTCAGGAGAAATTGCACAACAAAATTTGTGGTCCATTTTTTCCTGTTTCCCTTGCAAAAATAAAAAAGGGTCCAAACTAAAATTTGAAGTTAAATGTTATTTTTTTTCCTTCCATGTTTCATTAATTCCTATGAAGCACCTGAAGGGCTAATAAACTTCTTCAATGTGGTTTTGAAAACCTTGAGTGGTGCAGTTTTTAGAATGGTGTAACTTTTGGGTCTTTTGTCATATAAGCCCATCAAAATCACTTCAAATGAGATGTGGTCCCTAAGAAAATGTTTTTGCAATTTGTTTTGGAAAAATAAGAAATTGCTGGTCAACTTTTAACCCTTATAACATCCTAGCAAAAAAAAATGTTCAAAAATTGTGTTGATGTAAAGAAGACATGGGGGAAATGTTATTTATTTACTATTTTGTGTGATATAACTCTCTCATATAAGGGCATACAAATTCAAAGTTTTAAAATTGCTAAATTTTCCAAATTTTTGTAAAATTTCTGATATCAATCATATCAAACAAATTTTACCACTATCTTGAAGCACAATAGGTACTAAGAAAGCACTCTCAGAATCTATGAGATCTGTTGAAGCATTCTAGAGTTATAACAATAAAATTGACACTGGTCAGATTTTTTAAATTTAGCGTGGTCAGGAAGGTGGAAACAGGCTTCAGGATGAAAAGGTTACATAGATTTGAGATAATCGTCAAATTACTTCCTGTACTTTCAAAAAGAGCTCTAATTTCCAAACCATGACTCCAAATAGGATGTGAATATCAAATTAAAACTGTGAGTCTGCACTTTAATCCTCAATTGATTATATAACTGTATGTTGATTACATTTTTGTACACAGTTAACATGACAACTTTTGTATCACTGTTCAAATATCTTTGTAACACAGACAAGGCAGATTTGAAACCATCAGTATATTTACTAGTGAGCTAAAGTTATTCCATTTTTAAAATTTTGATCTCAGACTCTTGTATTGACTTAATACGGCCAAATAACTACAAATAAAATGTTATCAGACAAATGTTTTACAAACCAAATTTATATTACCATCAATAAATTATTGAATACTTACAAATTACTTGAAATATTAATTACATTTTCTAAATTTAAAATGTATTTGGCTCATTTGCTTATCTTTGTCATTGACGCTAGTATCATATTTGATAAATGTAAACTGAAGTAGGATGTCTTGTAGCCTAAGGCAGTGCTAGAATGTTTGATAGAATCTTCAATAGTGCAGAGTTGAGCATGCACTTTTCCCTTTAGTTCAGTAACCTTAGCTATAACCTTCAGAAAATAGACCTGTACACAATAAAAGTATTAGCAAACAATTGAAATACTTTTTTCTCTTGGTAAAAGAAGTGAGTCTTTACATGATAAAAGTTATAACATATATATATATATATATATATATATATATATATATATATATATATATATATATACACTGTACATATATATACAGGGTGGCCCATTTATATGGATACACCTAAATAAAATGGGAATGGTTGGTGATATCAACTTCATGTTTGTGTAACATTAGTATATGGGAAGAGGAAACTTTTCAAGATGGGTGGTGACCATGGCGGCCATTTTGAAGCTGGCCATTTTGGATCCAACTTTATTTTTTCCAATGGGAAGAGGGTCATGCGTCACATCAAAATTATTGAGAATTTCCCAAGAAAGGCAATGGTGTGCTTGGTTTTAATGTAACTTATTTTTTAGTTATTTACAAGTTTATTACCACTTGTAAGATGTGCTGAAAGTGCTGCCCATTGTGTGGGATTGTCAATGCAACCTTCTTCGCTCATTCTTGACACACTGATAGCAACACCGCGGAAGAAATGCTAGTCTAAGGGGGTCAGATTCCTTGAAAGAATGCTCGGACATGACACCCATAATGTGGTGGTGCACCATCTTGCTTGAAAAACTGAGGGAACTTGCCATCTTTAGTGCATAAAGAGGGCAACACATCATCATGTAGCAATTTCAGATATCCAGTGGCATTGAATTTTCCATTGATGAAGAATGGCCCCACTATCTTTGTACCCCTTATACCACACCATACCATCAATTATTATTATAATCATATCATCAATTATGGGTGTCAGGTCCGAGAATTCCTACAAGAACAGTTTCCTAGAAGGAGGATTGGTCATCATGGGCCATTTGAATGGCCACCAAGGTCTCCCAATCTGACCCCCTTATACTTTTATCTTTGGAGTCATCTGAAGGCAATTGTCTATGTTGTTAAGATATGAGATGTGCAGCAACTGAAACAATGGATACTGGAAGCCTTGCTAGCATTTCTTCTGCGGTGTTGCTATCAGTGTGTCAAGAGTGGGAGAAGAAAGTTTCATTGACAATCTAAAACAATGGGCAACACTTTGAACACATTTTATAAGTTGTCATAAACCTGTAAAAAACTTATGAAAGAATAAAGTTATGTTAAAAGCAAGCACACCATTTTTTTTTCTTGTGAAATTCTCAATAAGTTTGATGTGTCACATGACCCCCTTCCCTTTGAAAAAAATAAAGTTGGATCAAAAATGGCCGACTTCAAAATGGCTGCCATGGGCACCACCCATCGTGAAATTTTTCCCTCCTCCCATATACTAATGAGCCACAAACAGGAAGCTGATATCACCAACCATTCCCATTGTATTTAGGTGTAAATGGCCAACCCTGTATAAGCCCTTAGAATCATGACTAAGATAAAAGAAACTTGGGTACCTGTACTTATTCTTGTACAGTGCTGTGATGCCTATATAAGTGGGTACACGCATGCAGTTTTGTGAATTTCCCAGGGGTTCCCTTTCTTGGCATTGCTTCTCTGTTATTCCAGATCGATGATGATTAACCCCTTTACCCCCAAGGGTGGTTTGCACGTTAATTACGGGCCAATTTTTACAATTCTGACCACTGTCTTATTATGAGGTTATAACTCTGGAACGCTTCAACGAATCCCAGAGATTCTGACAATGTTTTCTCATGACATTTTGTAATTCATGATAGCGGTAAAATTTCTTTGATATCACATTCAAGAAGTTTATTAACCCTTCAGGTGTTTCACATGAATTTTTTTAATGTTTAAATAAAAATGAACATTTAACTTTTTTTCACAAAAAAAATTATTTCAGCTCCAATTTGTTTTATTTTACCAAGGGTAACAGGAGAAATGGACCACAAAAGTTGTTGTACGATTTGTCCTGAGTATGCCGATACCCCATATGTGGGCGTAAACCACTGTTTGGGCGCATGGCAGAGCTCGGAAGCAAAGGAGCGCCATTTGACTTTTCAATGCAAAATTGACTGGAATTGAGATGGGACGCCACGTTGCGTTTGTAGAGCCCCTGATGTGCCCAAAAATTGAAACCCCCCACAAGTGACAGCATTTTGGTAAATAGACCCCCTATGGAACTTATCTAGATGTGTGGTGAGCACTTTGACCCACCACGTGCTTCACAGAAGTTTATAATGCAGAGCTGTAAAAATAAAAAATCATATTTTTTCACAAAAATGATCTTTTCACCCCCAATTTTTTATTTTCCCAAAGGTAAGAGAATAAATTGGACCACAAAACTTGTTGTACAATTTGTCCTGAGTACGCTGATACCACATATGTGGGGGTAAACCACTGTTTGGGTGCATGGGAGAGCTCGGAAGGGAAGGAGCGCCGTTTGACTTTTCAATGCAAAATTGACAGGAATTGAGATCAGACGCCATGTCACGTTTGGAGAGCCCCTGATGTGCCTAAACAGTGGAAACCCCCCAATTATAACTGAAACCCTAATCCAAACACACCCCTAACCCTAATCCCAATGGTAACCCTAACCACACCCCTAACCCTGACAGACCCCTAACCCTAATCCCAACCCTATTCCCAACCGTAAATGTAATCCAAACCCTAACCCTAACTTTAGCCTCAGCCCTATCCCTAACTTTAGCTCCAAACCTAACTGTAGCCTTAACCCTAGCCCCAACCATAACCCTAACCCTAGCCCTAACCCTAGCCCTAACCCTAGCCCTAACCCTAACCCTAGCCCTAACCCTAACCCTAGCCCTAACCCTAGACCTAACCCTAACCTTAGCCCTAACCCTAACCATAGCCATAACCCTAGCCCTAACCCTAACCCTAACCCTAATGGGAAAATGGAAATAAAAACATTTTTTAAATTTTTTAATTTTTCCCTAACTAAGGGGGTGATGAAGGGGGCTTTGAATTTACTTTTATAGCAGGTTTTTTAGTGGATTTTTATGATTGGCAGCCGTCACACACTAAAAGATGCTTTTTATTGCAAAAAATATTTTTTGCGTTACCACATTTTGAGAGCTATAATTTTTCCATATTTTGGTCCACAGAGTCATGTGAGGTTTTGTCTTTTGTGGGACGAGTTGATGTTTTTATTGATAACATTTTCAGACACGTGACATTTTTGATCGCTTTTTATGAGGCAGAATAACCAAAAACCAGCTATTCATGAATTTCTTTTGGGGAGGGCGTTTATACCGTTCTGCATTTGGTAAAATGGATAAAGCAGTTTTATTCTTCGGGTCAGTACAATTACAGCGATACCTCATTTATATATTTTTTTATGTTTTGGCACTTTTATACGATAAAAACTATTTTATAGAAAAAATAATTATTTTTCCATCGCTTAATTCTGAAGACTATAACTTTTTTATTTTTTCGCTGATGATGCTGTATGGTGTCTCGTTTTTTGTGGGACAAGATGATGTTTTCAGCGGTACCCTAGTTATTTATATTCGTCTTTTTGATCGCGTGTTATTCCACTTTTTGTTTGGCGGTATGATAACAAAGCGTTGTTTTTTGCCTCGTTTTTTTTAATGGTGTTCACTGAAGGGGTTAACTAGTGGGACAGTTTTATAGGTCGGGTCGTTACGGATGTGGCGATACTAAATATGTGTACTTTTATTGTTTTTTTTATTTAGATAAAGAAATGTATTTATGGGAACAATATATATATATTTTTTAGGAATTTTTTTTAACTTTTTTTACACATGTGAATATTTTTTTTTTACACTATAACATTGCCTCAGGGGGCGGCATTGTATTGGGGGTGGCATGTTATAGTGTAAGATTGCTGATCTGACACTTTGCTGTGCACTGTGTCAGATCAGCGATCTGACGTGCACTCCTGCAGGCTTACCAGCGCTTGCTCTGAACAGGCGCTGGTAAGCCACCTCCCTGCAGGACCCGGATGCAGCCCAGTGGCCATTTTGGATCCGGGGCCTGCAGGAAGGAGGAGGTAGGAGACCCTCGGAGCAACGCGATCACATCGCGTTGCTCTGGGGGTCTCAGGGAAGCCCATAGGGAGCCCCATCCCTGAGCGATGCTTCCCTATACGGCCGGAATACTGCGATCATGTTTGATCGCAGTGTGCCAGGGGTAATGTGCTGGGGCGGTCCGTGACTGCTCCTGGCACATAGTGCTGGATGTCAGCTGTGATAGTCAGCTGACACCTGGCCGCGATTGGCCGCGCTCCCCCATGAGCGCGGCCGATCGCTATGACGTACTATCCCGTCGGTGGGCATATGGGCCCACCCCACCTCGACGGGATAGTACATCACATGTCAGAAAGGGGTTAAAAGCTCCTTGGTGATGATGTGAGTATATGTACTTAATCTTTTTATATACTAAATCTTTATTTATGCTTAACCTTTGTATGTTAAAATATACAAAAGTGTATGCAGTCATATTATTCCTTTAATTTTGTTCTTTGAAATAAAATTGTGTTTTATCACAAGTAGTAGCTTTCTTTAAAGGGAATCTGTCACCTCATTTTTTGTATATAAGCTGCGTCCACTGCTATAAGGGACTTGTATACAGCATTCTGTAATGCTGTAGATAAGCCCCGGATGTAACTGAAAAAGTAAGAAAACAACTTAGATTATACTCACCCAGGGGCGGTCCAGTGTTATCCGGTCTGATGGGCGTCACAGGTGCGGGTCCGGCACCTCCCATCTTCATACGATGTCGTCATCCTCCTTGCTTCTGTTGTGGCTCCTGCGCAGGCATAATTCTCTGCCCTGTTCAGGGCAGATGGAAGTATTGCAGTGCGCAGGTGCCGGGAAAGGTCAGAGAGGCCCAGCGCCTGTGTATTGCAGTACTTTACTCTGCCCTAAACAGGGCAAATCAGGATGCCTGCGCAGGAGCTGTGACATGAAGAAAGAAGGATGACGACATCATATGAAGATGGGAGGCGCCGGACCTGGACCTGCGACATCCATCGGACCCAGACCGCACTAGTCCACCCCTGGATGAGTATAATCTAACTTGTTTTTCTTATCTTTCAGGTTACATTGGGGACTTATCTACAGCACTACAGAATGCTCTAGATAAACCCCTAATGGTGGGTGACCGCAGCTTATATGCAAAAAAATGAGGTGACAGGTTCCCTTTAACGCCTTTCTGCCATCCGACAGAATAGCATGTCTGATTGTAGAACCCCGCTTTGATGTGGGCTACGGCAATGAGCCCACATCAAAGTCGGGACATGTCAGCTGTTTTGAACAGCTGCCATGTGCCCGCAATAGGCATGGGCGGAATCGCCATCCGCCCACACCTATTAACTAGTTAAATGCCGCTGTCAAACTTTGACAGCGGCATTTAACAAGTGCTTCAGGCCATCCGGCTGGAAATGCATGCACCGGTGACCCCGTCTTGTGATCGGGGGTCATCGGCACATCAGCATGACAACCAGAGGTCTCCTTGAGACCTCTACCTCTTGAGGTCTGAGCATTGCCTCTTTGTAGCAGAGGCATTCAAGTTGTGCCAGCTTCTAGCCTCCCATGGAGGCTATTGAAGCATGGCAAAAGTAAAAAAAATGTTTTTAAAAATATGAAAAAAATATATAAAAGTTCAAATCACCCCCCTTTTGCCCCATTCAAAATAAAACAATAAAAAAAAATCAAACCTACACCTATTTGGTATCGCCGCTTTTAGAATCGCCCGATCTATCAATATAAAAAAGGATTAACCCGATCGCTAAAAGGTGTAGTGAGAAAAAAATTCAAAGCGCCACGACATTGCATTAAAATGTAATAACGGATGATCAAAAGAACATATCTGCACCAAAATAATATAATTAAAACGTCAGCTCAGCATGCAAAAAATAAGCCCTCAAACAACCCCAGATATCCAAAAATGGAGACGCTACAGATTTTTGTATTTTAGCAAAGTTTGGAATTTTTTTTTCACCACTTAGTTAAAAAAGAATCTAGAAATGTTTGGTGTCTATGAACTCGAAATGACCTGGAGAATCATAATGGCATGCCAGTTTTAATGAACCTATCAAAAAAGCCAAAGAAAAAACAAGTGTGGGATTGCACTTTTTTTGCAATTTCACCACATTGGAATTTTTTTTACCTTTTTCTAGTACACGACATGGTAAAACCAACAATGTTGTTCAAAAGTGTAATGCGTCCCGCAAAAAATAAGCCCTCACATGGCCATATTGATGGAAAAATAAAAAGTTATTGCTTTGAGAAGGAGGGGAGAAAAAAATGAATACGCAAAACCGAAAAAAGATCCAGGGGTTAAGGGGTTAAAGCCATATCCGAACCTTAGTGTTAAAAACTTGTCAATACACATGTGTGCAAACCTCATCATCAACTACATAAAATGTCTGACTGCTGTGCTTGCCAAAAAGGGTTTTGCCACCAAGTATTTAGTCTTGTTTGCAAGAGGGATCAAATACTTATTTCTCACTGCAAAATGCAGATAAATTGAGATAATGTGACTTTCTGTATTTTTTTAATATATTATATCTCTATGTTAAAATTAACCTACCCTTAAAACTATAAACTCTTTATGTCTTTGTCAGTGGGCAAATATACAAAATCAGCAAGGGTTCGAGCAATTATTTCCTTCACTGTATATATATATATATATATATATATATATATATATATATATATATGTATATATATATATATATATATATATATATATATATATATATATACACTGCTCAAAAAAATAATAGGAACACTAAAATCCTACATCCTAGATATCACTGAATGAAATATTCCAGTTGTAAATCTTTATTCATTACATAGTGGAATGTGTTGAGAACAATAAAACCTAAAAATTATCAACGTAAATCACAACTAATATCCCATGGAGGTCTGGAGTTGGAATGATGCTCAAAATCCAAGTGGAAAATGAAGTTGCAGACAAGGAAATGATGCTCAGTAGTGTGTGTGTGTCCTCCATGTGCCTGTAGGACCTTTATACAATGCCTTGGCATGCTCCTGATGAGGTGGCGGATGGTCTCTTGAGGAATCTACTCCCAGACTTAGACTAAAGCATCCGCCAACTCTTGGACAGTCTGTGGTGCAATGTGACGTTGGTGGATGGTGAGAGACATGATGTCCCAGATGTGTTCAATCGAATTCAGGTCTGGGGAATGGGCAGGCCAGTCCATATCTTCAATGCCTTCATCTTGCAGGAACTGCTGACATACTCCAGCCACATGAGGTCTGGCATTGTCCTGCATTAGGAGGAACCCAGGGCCAACCGCACCAGCATATGGTCTTACAAGGGGTCTGAGGATTTCATCTCGGTACCTAATGGCAGTCAGGCTACCTCTGGCAAGTATATGGAGGGCTGTGCGGCCCTACAAAGAAATGCCACCCCACACCATTACTGACCCACTGCCAAACCAGTAATGCTGAAGGATGTTGCAGGCAGAAGATCGCTCTCCACGGCGTCTCCAGACTTTGTCACGTCTGTCACATGTGCTCCGTGTGAATCTGCTTTCATCTGTGAAGAGCACAGGGTGCCAGTGGTGAATTTGCCAATCCTGGTGTTCTGTGGCAAATGCCAAGTGTCCTGCAGGATGTTGGCCTGTGAACACAAACCCCATTTGTGGATGTCGAGCACTCAGACCATCCTCATGGAGTCGGTTTTTAACCGTTTTTGCAGATGCATGCACATTTGTGGCCTGCTGGAGGTCATTTTGCAGGTCTCTAGCAGTGCTCCTCCTGTTGCTCCTTGCACAAAGGCTGAGGTAGCGGTCCTGCTGCTGGGTTGTTGCCCTCCTATGGCCCCCTCCACGTCTCTTGGTGCACTGACCTGTCTCCTGGTAGTGCCTTCAACCTCTGGACACTACGCTGACAGACACAGCAAACCTCCTTGCCACAGTTCGCATTGATGTGCCATCCTAGATGAGCTGCACAACCTGAGCCACTTGTGTGGGTTGTAGAGTCCGTCTCATGCTACCATGAGTGTGAAGGCACAACCAACAGTCAAAAGTGACCAAAACACCAGCCAGAAAGCATTGGTACTGAGATGTGGTCTGTGGTCCCCACCTGCAGAACCACTCCTTTATTGAGTGTGTTTTGATAATTGCCAATAATTTTCATCTATTTATCTACTTGCACAACAGCATGTGAAATTGATTGTCAAACAGTGCTGCTTCCTAAGTGTGACAGTTTGATTTAACAGAAGTTTGATTTTCTTGTAGTTATATTCTGTTGTTTAAGTGTTCCCTTTACTGTTTGAGCAGGTTATTTATATATATATATATATATATATATATATATATATATATATATATAATATATAGTAGCTTTTCACCTACTATGTGTCTTGGGGGACACTCGCTTGGCACGGGATTAACGCACTCAGGCACGGTTTTCTTATAAAACACAGTCACTTAGGTTTATTTCACACCAGCATAAACCACATCCAGAGAACTTGGTAACAGCTTGAACACTGTCTGCACATATTCAACTTTACCACAGTCCGTCACTAACCCCGGTTAGCATAATACACGGACCCCTGTCTGTTACCTGTTGGCGACCTTCACAGGTTCTTGGACACCTCTTGGCCTCAGAGGTACCCCATACACAATGTCTCTCTGACCCCGGTCAGTATGAAACGGATCCCTTTCCGTTACCTGTTGGTGCTGTACAGGTTCTTGGATACCTTTCCTCCACAGAGGTATCCTTCAGACATTTTCACTGACCCTGGTCAGCATTACCTATGGCTATCAGACTGTTTCACACACTGGCATGTGCCAGGTCCAGAGCCCCGCCATGTGCTCTTCAGGAATCCTATTCTCCAGGACTTCCAACACAGGCTTCCAGGGCCTTGCAGTTGAACCATTCAGATCCAAACACCGGAACATGTGACGCAAACCCTGGTCACATTGCATACCTGTAACCACTCCCCTGGGTGGGAGTGTGGGTGGGTGTGGCTAGTCTGACCCGCCCATCTCTCATAACTAGCCCTGCCAGTCTCCCATTAGAACTACACATTTGCATGTAGGACTACAGGTCTCAGACCACAACATAACTTTAGACTGACTGCGCAGAGAGTCCTCCTCTGCGACACACATACCGACCATCTACAATTCTGCTGGACTTTGTCTTATCACAATTATGCCTCCAAGTGCATCTTGCAGCACACACACAGCGCCTCCTGGCTGTAACATTGGTCACTACACCACATATTCCCCCCTCTGTTCAAACCTGTGGGGTTGAACACTTGACATAAACCAGGGGTCCCGATACCGGGTACCTACGTCACCTTTGATAGGCCTCCCCCACCCCCAGCGGTCAGTTTGTTGGCCTTGGTCTTCAACCCTTGAGTCACCATCCGTCTGCGTCACCAGACCCTTTTTGGTCAACCCGCTTTCCACATGTACCCTTTCACGTGACCTTTCTTTCCATAGTCGACTTCCCCGATTGACACGGTCATAAGTCCCACTTACAGTTGAGCCGACTGTCTGGTTTGAGTCTGACCCTTCGTTACTACGTCTGCTACCGGGTCTTCCACCTCGGTCACTCAGCCCTGAGAAAACAGAGGAGTCACTTCTTTGGACTCTTCTATTCTTTAGGGAATCTTTTCGTATCTCCATACCCTGGGTTAGAAGAGGTCACCATCTTATATTCTGCAGCTGTTTATTAATTTTCAGACGATCTAGTCTTAGCTGCTCTATCTCCTTCAGATATGTCACCCGGTATTTAAGAAGCATTCGAATGTTCCTGAGGCTATCTACTGAGCTAATTACAACAAATGGAATCATCCCATCTTTACCAGCTACCTGGACTTCGCCAACATCTGTAATCCACACTGTTGCCACAATGGATCTATTCACCAGGTCCTGCATCACTTTTCCAAATCTACCAATGACTTTCCCCACCAGATTTCTGGGTACTCGAACAATGTCTTTCACAAAGCCCAGCTGACTTTGTGCTTTCCTGGCATGTTCCAAGCGTCGAGCTGCTTCCTTATTCCTCAACAGGATCATATGTTTCATGCGAAGACATTGTAGGTGCATATCCTTTAGGATAGCCACCCGCTTTACTGTGACTTCCTTTGTGGACAGTATCACCAACTGTTTCCTCTCTGATGCCCAGTGTGAACTGGGGCCTGGGAGTGCCGTGGGGAGTCCATGAGGTGTACCCGGGGGAAGGGGTGGTGTCCCTAAAAGGGGTGTTGTCCAGAAAAGTGGGCGTTGACCCAAACGGGGATGATTGCCCAAACGGGGGCGGATTCCCAAAAGGGGGCGGTAACCCAGATAGGGTTAGTTTCCCAAAAGGGGCGGAGCATCCCAAAGGCATGACGCAGTTGGGCTATTGTCTGGGGCAAATGAAATATGTGTGTCCAGTCTGCTATGTGAGCTATCCACCTGGCGAGAGTTTACAAGCATGTGCCCTGCTGATAAACGCTGAAGAGGTATATGGGATGGTCGATTCTGGGAGCTCGGTGACTCTGGTGAGGGTTGCACCCAATGGATGGGTAGTGCCAAATAGGAGGATTGGGGTCATCTGCAGCCACGGGGTCACTAAGATCTATCCAGTGGCCAGGGTGACTCTCAAGACAAACCGAGACATTGTGTTACATGATGTTGCCAAAGTCTCCAACTTACCTTTTCCGGTGATAATTGGCCGGGACTCGGGGTTGTACACAGACCTGTGGGAGAGGGGAGTTTCTCTACAGCAGGAGAATGGAGGGCTCTCAGCTGGTGAGGTTGCATACTTAAAAGCAGTGACACCTCCCAAAATTGACGGGCCAGACGTAAGGGATGCTCCTGACCAACTTACTGACATGATGTCACCTGACATGCACCCCAAGATGACTGGTAGTGTTGTATTAAATAAATCCTGTGTAGCTGACACCCGATTAGAAAGCAACTTGAGCATTCACCATGCTGTGGGGTGTGACACAGACTTCGGGGGTGACTGTGATGTTTCATTACCAGTAGCAACCACTAGAGCTGAGTACGAGGTTGTGCTGACAGAAACACTGACACATGGGAACGACAATGCTCCACAAGGTAAAGTCAGGATGGCAGGGGCAGCCATAACAGAAAGTATGACCTGTGTAAGGGGCGACTGCGGGTTACAGGATGACCGATTGGGTGGTGGTGACTCCCATTCAGATGATGATGCCAGCGGAAAAGAGTGCATTAAGGCTGACTCAGGAACAAACGGCAAGTCTTCCACCCGTCGCCGGAGGCGTAAAAGAGGCAAAGTGGTTGCACCAGTTGCTACTTTTGAAGATTTTAATAAAGATGAGGTGACAGAAGATGCTGAGGACCTGGAGTGTGTGAAGTACTCTGAAGTCCCTGAGAATCGGGAGGAGGCTAAGGTTGTCACTACTGAGACCCAAGAGAGGGCTGAAGATGAGTCCAAGGGTGCAGAGGTGGAGGAAGCCATCAAAGGAGTTGGGCCTGAAGCAGATACCTCCTCGAGTGATGGAAGCTCAACCAATCCAGAGGTTGGAAGAAGTGAGTTAAGGAGGATCCAGAAGGCAGTAGAAACCCGGTTGAAGCAAGAGGAGCTTCTGAGACAGGCTGCTGAGTGCCGAGTGGGTACCTTGGAGAAAGAGGTGTCTGAGCTCAAAGGTCATCTATCAACGTGGCAAACTGTGACTAAGGCCCTAAAGAAAGATATGGAAGTGCTCAGACAAGCACTAAGAGTTTCTCTACAAGAGAAAGAGTTGGTGGTTGCAGACTTACCGTGCCGGTGCCAAAGTGGTGTTCTTTGTGAATACTACAAATTACAACCTGTTCTTCAATTCCCTAATAGCTCAGTGTGTTATTTAGTAGATTACCATGCAAAAGGTCACTGATTTGAATTGAGGAGTAGCCATGAAAAAGATTTCCAAAGAAAAGAGAATTAGCATCATCCAGCTAATTGAAAGTAGTCTCTAGGCCTAGAAAATTGCCAAACTGCATCATGTGAGTGCAACTTTGCGCTGCACAAAAAATTGTGACTTTTCAAAGCGTTCTAAGCCAGAATACTGACATTTTGATTAATTGAACCCTTAGTGTACAGAAAATTAAACTGCACTTTAAGACTGCAAATTAAATTTAAACTGAAGAATATTATTAATTAGATTTTCTTGTAGATCAAGATATGTGGAAACCATGGGGTGTATTTGTTTTTCTGCAACCAGGGCAATATTTTTTAAAAATATGCCGTGACTAGAGGTAACAGTTCTGTTAACTACCTGGTGCTGGAAAATAATGGATAGTTACTGTAAATACTCGTGTATAAGCAGAGTTTTTCAGCACAGTTTTTCATGCTGAAAACGCCCCCTCGCCTTATATATGATTCACGGTACAGAAAGACGGGGCGGCAAAGCAGCATATGCCAGGAGGTGGCGCACACATCATACTCACCTACCTGCGTGTCCTCAGTGCTGGCATTGCATCTCGTTCTAGCTGCTGGCACCTGCCTGCAGCTCTTCCTGTGCTTAGCAGTCACGTGGTACCGCTCACTAAGGTGATTAATATGCACACGTCTCCACTCCCATAGGGGTGGAGTGCATATTCATCACCTTAGTGAGCAGTACCACATGACTGCTGAGCACAGGAAGAGCTGCAGGCAGGTGCTGGAGTACGGAACAAGATGCAGTGCCAGCACCCAGGGCGTGCATGTAGGTGAGTATGATGTTTTGTTTTTTTTCAACAGGAAACATGCACACAGGGATAAGGAATAAGGAGGCATGCATACAGGGAAGAAATTGGGGAGGCCTGCAGACAGGGGCAGGGAAGGGGAGGCATCCATACCAGGACAGGGAAGAGGGAGGCATGCATACAGGGACTGAATGTGGGAGGCATGCACACAGGGAAGGAAAGGGGGAGGCATGCATACAGGGAAGGAGTGGGGAGGAATTCATGCCAGGTCAGGGAAGAGGGAGGCATGCATTCAATGACAGGGACAGGGGAGGCATGCAGACAGGGACAGGGAAGGGGGGACAATGCATACCCGGCTTATACTCGAGTCAATAGGCTTACCCAGTTTTTCATGGCAAAATAGGTGCATTGGCTTATACTCGGGTTGGCTTAAACTTTAGTGTATATGGTAAATAGCCCTCAGCCCATCAGAAAATTATCTTTTGGTCTTCACCACTTATGAGACTGAGGGTATTTTCTGTTATAGCAATATGATGCTTGATAACTAGCTGCAAGGAAGCTCCCAGGAATGTACATTGTCTACAGCTGCTCAATATAGGTTCAGATTATTCCCTTTTGCAGGGAATTATTTAACCCCTTAAGCCCCGAGGGTGGTTTGCACGTTAATGACCAGGCCAATTTTTACAATTCTGACCACTGTCCCTTTATGAGGTTATAACTCTGGAACGCTTCAACGGATCTTGGCGATTCTGACATTGTTTTCTCGTGACATATTGTACTTCATGTTAGTGGTAAAATTTCTTCGATATAACTTGCGTTTATTTGTGAAAAAAACGAATATTTGGCGAAAATTTTGAAAATTTCGCAATTTTCCAACTTTGAATTTGTATGCCCTTAAATCACAGACATATGTCACACAAAATACTTAATAAATAACATTTCCCACATGTCTACTTTACATCAGCACAATTTTGGAACCAAATTTTTTTTTTGTGACGGAGTTATAAGGGTTAAAAGTTGACCAGCAATTTCTCATTTTTACAACACCATTTTTTTTTAGGGACCACATCTCATTTGAAGTCATTTTGACGGGTCTATATGATAGAAAATACCCAAGTGTGACACCATTCTAAAAACTGCACCCCTCAAGGTACTCAAAACCACTTTCAAGAAGTTTATTAACCCTTCAGGTGTTTCACAGGAATTTTTGGAATGTTTAAATAAAAATGAACATTTAACTTTTTTTCACACAAAATTTATTTCAGCTCCAATTTGTTTTATTTTACCAAGGGTAACAGGAGAAAATAGACCCCAAAAGTTGTTGTACAATTTGTCCTGAGTACGCTGATACCCCATATGTGGGGGTAAACCACAGTTTGGGCGCATGGCAGAGCTTGGAAGCAAAGGAGCGCCATTTGACTTTTCAATGCAAAATTGACTGGAATTGAGATGGGACGCCATGTTGCATTTGGAGAGCCCCTGATGTGCCTAAACATTGAAACCCCTAACAAGTGACACCATTTTGGAAAGTAGACCCCCTAAGGAACTTATCTAGATGTGTGGTGAGCACTTTGACCCAACAAGTGCTTTACAGAAGTTTATAATGCAGAGCCGTAAAAATAAAAAATCATATTTTTTCACAAAAATGATCTTTTCACCCCCAATTTTTTATTTTCCCAAGGGTGAGAGAAGAAATTGGACCCCAAAAATTGTTGTGCAATTTGTCCTGAGTACGCTGATACCCCATATGTGGGTGTAAACCATTGTTTGGGCGCAGGGCAGAGCTCGGAAGGGAAGGAGCGCCATTTGACTTTTCAATGCAAAATTGACTGGAATTGAGATGGGACGCCATGTTGCATTTAGAGAGCCCTTGATGTGCCTAAACATTGAAACCCCTAACAAGTGACACCATTTTGGAAAGTAGACCCCCTAAGGAACTTATCTAGATGGGTGGTGAGCACTTTGACCCAACAAGTGCTTTACAGAAGTTTATAATGCAGAGCCGTAAAAATAAAAAATCATATTTTTTCACAAAAATGATCTTTTCACCCCCAATTTTTTATTTTCCCAAGGGTGAGAGAAGAAATTGGACCCCCAAAATTGTTGTGCAATTTGTCCTGAGTACGCTGATACCCCATATGTGGGTGTAAACCATTGTTTGGGCGCAGGGCAGAGCTCGGAAGGGAAGGAGCGCCATTTGACTTTTCAATGCAAAATTGACTGGAATTGAGATGGGACGCCATGTTGCATTTAGAGAGCCCTTGATGTGCCTAAACATTGAAACCCCTAACAAGTGACACCATTTTGGAAAGTAGACCCCCTAAGGAACTTATCTAGATGTGTGGTGAGCACTTTGACCCAACAAGTGCTTCACAGAAGTTTATAATGCAGAGCCGTAAAAATAAAAAATCATATTTTTTCACAAAAATGATCTTTTCACCCCCATTTTTTTATTTCCCCAAGGGTAAGAGAAGAAATTAGACCACAAAAGTTGTTGTGCAATTTGTCCTGAGTACGACGATACCCCATATGTGGGTGTAAACCATTGTTTGGGCGCATAGCAGAGCTCAGAAGGGAAGAAGCGCTATTTTACTTTTCAATGCAAAATTGACTGGAATTAAGATGGGATGCCATGTTGCGTTTGGAGAGCCCCTGATGTGCCTAAACATTAAACCCCCCCACAAGTGACACCATTTTGGAAAGTAGACCCCCTAAGGAACTTATCTAGATGTGTTTTGAGAGCTTTGAACCCCCAAGTGTTTCACTACAGTTTATAACGCAGAGCCGTGAAAATAATTTTTTTTTTTTTTTTCACAAAAATGAAATTTAGCCCCCAGTTTTGTATTTTCACAAGGGTATCAGGATAAATTGGACCCTAAAAGTTGTTGTCCAATTTGTCCTGAGTACGCTGATACCCCCTATGTGGGGGGGAACCACTGTTTGGGCGCATGACAGAGCTCGGAATGGAAGGAGCGCCATTTGGAATGCAGACTTAAATGGATTGGTCTGCAGGCGTCACGTTGCATTTGCAGAGCCCCTGATGTACCCAAACAGTACAAACCCCCCACAAGTGACCCCATATTGGAAACTAGACCCCCCAAGGAACTTATCTAGATGTGTTGTGAGAACTTTGAACCCCCAAGTGTTTCATTACAGTTTATAACGCAGAGCCGTGAAAATAAAAATTATTTTTTTTTTTCACAAAAATGATTTTTTAGCCCCCAGTTTTGTATTTTCACAAGGGTATCAGGATAAATTGGACCCTAAAAGTTGTTGTCCAATTTGTCCTGAGTACGCTGATACCCCCTATGTGGGGGGGGAACCACTGTTTGGGCGCATGACAGAGCTCGGAAGGGAAGGAGCGCCATTTGGAATGCAGACTTAAATGGATTGGTCTGCAGGCATCACGTTGCATTTGCAGAGCCCCTGATGTACCCAAATAGTACAAACCCCCCACAAGTGACCCCATATTGGAAACTAGACCTCCCAAGGAACTTATCTAGATGTGTTGTGAGAACTTTGAACCCCCAAGTGCTTCACTACAGTTTATAACGCAGAGCCGTGAAAATAAAACATTTTTTTTCCCACAAAAATGATTTTTAGCCCCCCAAATTTTTATTTTCCCAAGGATAACAAGAGAACTTGGACCCCAGAAGTTGTTGTTCAATTTGTCCCTAGTACGCTGATACCCCATATGTTGGGGTAAACCCCTTTTTGGACGCACGGGAGAGCTCGGAAGGGAAGGAGCACTGTTTTACTTTTTCAACGCAGAATTGGCTGGAATTGAGATTGGACGCCATGTCGCGTTTGGAGAGCCCCTGATGTGCCTGAACAGTGGAAACTCCCCAATTCTACCTGAAACCCTACCCCTAACCGTTTACTGAACATTTTCTGACAGTCATAAGTGCCACGTATATAAGTGCCACGTATATAAGTGCCACGTATGTAAGTGCCACGTATGTAAGTGCCACGTATATAAGTGCCACGTATATAAGTGCCACGTATGTAAGTGCCACGTATGTAAGTGCCACGTATATAAGTGCCACGTATATAAGTGCCACGTATATAAGTGCCACGTATATAAGTGCCACGTATATAAGTGCCACGTATATAAGTGCCACGTATATAAGTGCCACGTATATAAGTGCCACGTATATAAGTGCCACGTATTTAAGTGCCACGTATTTAAGTGCCACGTATTTAAGTGCCACGTATTTAAGTGCCACGATATTTCAGTGCCACGTATTTAAGTGCCACGTATTTAAGTGCCACGTATTTAAGTGCCACGTATTTAAGTGCCACGATATTTCAGTGCCACGTATTTCAGTGCCACGTATTTCAGGCACTGAAAAATACGTGGCACTTAAATACGTGGCACTTAAATACGTGGCACTTAAATACGTGGCACTTAAATACGTGGCACTTAAATACGTGGCCACTGAAATATCGTGGCACTTATATACGTATATACGTATATAAACGTATATTTCAGTGCCACGTATTTCAGTGCCACATATTTCAGGTTAGGGGTAGGGTTAGGGTTTTTTGTTTTTTTCTTGTTTTCTTGTGTTTTTCTATAAAAACGCATGCGTTTTACCGCGTTTACATGCATTTTTTTCACACATGCGGTTTTTTTAAAAAACGCATGCAGATAAAAACGCAAGTGTGAAACCAGACTAAAAGACGCTTTTTATAGCAAAAAAGTTTTTGCGTCTCCACATTTTGAGACCTATAATTTTTCCACATTTTGGTCCACAGAGTCATGTGAGGTCTTGTTTTTTGCGGGACGAGTTGACGTTTTTATTGGTAACATTTTCGGACACGTGACCATTTTTTATCACTTTTTATTCCGATTTTTGTGAGGCAGAATAACCAAAAACCAGCTATTCATGAATTTCTTTTGGGAGAGGCGTTTATACCGTTCTGCGCTTGGTAAAATTGATAAAGCAGTTTTATTCGTCGGGTCAGTACGATTACAGCGATACCTCATTTATATCATTTTTTTATGTTTTGACGCTTTTATACGATAAAAACTATTTTATAGAAAAAATAATTATTTTGGCATCGCTTTATTCTCAGGACTATAACTTTTTTATTTTTTTGCTGATGATGCTGTATGGTGGCTCGTTTTTTGCGGGACAAGATGACGTTTTCAGCGGTAACATGGTTATTTATATCCGTCTTTTTGATCGCGTGTTATTCCACTTTTTGTTCGGCGGTATGGTAATAAAGCGTTGTTTTTTGCCTCGTTTTTTTTTTTTTTTTTCTTACGGTGTTTACTGAAGGGGTTAACTAGTGGGCCAGTTTTATAGGTTGGGTCGTTACGGACGCGGCGATACTAAATATGTGTACTTTTATTGTTTTTGTTTGTTTTTTTTAGATAAAGAAATGTATTTATGGGAATAATATTTTTTTTATTATTATTATTTATTTAGGAATTTTTTTTTTTTTTTTTTACACATGTGGAAATTTTTTTTTTTACTTTTTTACTTTGTCCCAGGGGGGGACATTACAGATCGCTGATCTCACAGTGTGCACAGCACTCTGTGAGATCTCCGATCTCACTTACAGCCGTGCAGGCTGCAGCTTTCATCTGCAGCCTGCTCCGACCCGGAAGTACTCCCTGCAGGACCCGGATACAGCCCCTCGGCCATTTTGGATCCGGGGCCTGCAGGGAGAAGACGTTCGGTACGAGGTGAGTACATCACCTTGTACCGATCGTCTCAGGGAAGCCCGCAGGGAGCCCCCTCCCTGCGCGATGCTTCCCTGTACCGCCGGTACACCGCGATCATGTTTGATCGCGGTGTGCTGGGGGTTAATGTGCCGGGGGCGGTCCGTGACCGCTCCTGGCACATAGTGCCGGATGTCAGCTGCGATATGCAGCCGACACCCGGCCGCGATCGGCCGCGCTCCCCCCGTGAGCGCGGCCGATCGCGTATGACGTACTATACCGTCACCGGGAATTAAGGCCCACCCCACCTCGACGGTATAGTACGTCATACGGGATTAAGGGGTTAAAGTAACACTCTGAGTAACACATGACACTAGAAATATTTTACATGTTCTTTGAAGCCTTGATCAATGCACAATCACATCAGAACTTGCACTAGACATAATCCAGTCATTCAGTTGATCTGGTAGTCTGGTCAAAACCAAACGGGCAGCAAAGGAACAAAATTGTTAGGCAGGAAAAGTGTCAATAAGCAAGCCGCGATCAAACAGGGATCACTTTAATTGGAAGCTAACACTGGAAGCTTTACTACGTTGTAGTACTTTCCAGTTGGCTGAAAAAGGAAGCTGATAATGTCACCTGGACAGCATACACATTTATACTGCCTGACTGGACAGCACTGTATGTCCTAGCCACCCTAATCTAAGTGACTAGACAAAGCCTATGTCATCCAGAGCTTCTGGATCTGACATTTCTCATATCTCTAGCACCAGATTAAATACATTTTCACCTGGTGACAGAGGCAGACTAGCAGGAGCAGGTCCTGGTGGAGATGTGACAAGTCTCCAAGATCCCATCCAATATGTAACGTGTGCAAAAATAATAAGATGAGCAAATACTTCCAATTAGAAATGTAGTATGGTTTTCAAGATTTGCTATTTCACTTACCTCATGTGCATTGCTTATCAGTACCTTAGGTAACCATGGTTATGACCACTACCATCTAACTAACTAAATAACTGTCACTATATGGGTAATTGTATCCATGAATACTTAAACCACTGCATTACCCTGCACATGGGGTAAGCAACATAGTGAATGAGAAGAACTATGCAACATTTCTAATTAGAGGTAATTGTTAAAATTTGTATTATTGCATTTAATGCATATTGGAATAGGGTTTGGAGATGGAAAAACCCCTTTAAGTATTGTATAGTGATATTCTATTAGACCACATGATAAACTGATGGAAAATTTTATTTTCTTCATTGTGTATTGCAAGGTTATATTTTTCTGAATAAATACTTCGGTAGAAGCGAAACATTGCACATATAGGTCACTGATACATGAGTCCTCCTTTTCAATTTAATGTCATATTAAGGTATTTATGAAAAATATTTACTGAACACCCCAAGGCCACAGAGTTCTGTTTCTTCCCATCATTTATGTTTTAACTCAGAGAAGCCAACTAATATTTATATTTTAACACTATAAAGCTTCCAAAGCAAATAACATTACTGACAATATTACTCTCTCTACTTTGGGAGAATGAGAATGTTCATCATAGATAGAAAAATTATTTTAGTCAGTATATTGTAGCTGTTTAATACATACAAAATATTATCTCTTAAATAGATTATTTAACGATGACCTTTCACCACGTCTTGCATATTAAACTTTGTACCTCATGATAGATGATTTGAAAAACTGAATAAAACACTATTTTCCTTTTTATCCTTTCCATTACAGGGATCTTCACTTCTGAAGTTTAGTGCACCTAATGAAATGCTAATTTCACATTCAACCAATTGGGCATTAAAAGAGAATCTTCTTTGGGGGTGTTTCTTTTCTCCTGTACGATATTGCCCAATCATAAGAAGGGAGCACCATAGAGAAGAATATAAAGCATATCCTCCCAGAAAAGGGCAAAATCAGTTTTTTTCAGTGTAATATGTTTAGACTTATGTGTCTAACCCTATCACACTGGGATCACCTCACCCTCATGGTTACAGTATTTACAAGTGCAGGGAGAGGAGGAGATAAGTGCTGTAATGTCATTACATATACTGCTCTATATCTACCCCAGGTATTGGGGAAGAATGAATTACTTGTACTATCATTTGCCCCACTTCTCACTTTCGGTAGCTGTCTACTTCTGGAGCTGTGATAACATTCATGATATAATAACAATTACTGCATTGGGACAGGAGAGTTACAGCAATAAGCAGAGATCTAGATAATCATTCAATATGACCTGTCATATACTTCTCTATGCTTATCAAGCCTTCACTCCACTCTCCTTGATAGGCCATAAGCAAGCTGTGGTGGTGCAGAAAAAAAAAGTGGAACCAGAGAGCAGATCGAGAGTGAGTGAGAGGAGGAACATCACACCTGCTCAGGGGGCATGGCTTATGAGCAATTGGGCACTGGCCACACTCCGATCCCTGACATTATGTCTCAGAAATAAGAGGGAGTACTCAGGAGGTTACAATGATAAATACTAAAATCACATGAAGGAGTAAAGGCATAAAAAGTTATATAAGAACAGGCAGAGGGGTAGAAGCCCTTATAGTCTTATACAAAATGTAGAATGAATTTGCTTTTTATCTCTCCAGAAAACCCCTTTTACACTGTTTTATTTTTTTACTGTGATGGATACTTCTGACCGATGACGTATGTAACACATCCATCATCTGTAGGCTCCTATGTTAGAAAAAAAGGACTATATATGTGTCTTGTCATTGGATGATGCGGGGAATGTGTCATTTTAGCGTTGTGATAAATTAGAATCAAAATTCAAGTTGAAGTATTGTAGTGTTCTTCAAACCTGTACATAGAGGTAAATATAAGGCTATATTCTTGACATATGCATCTGTGGCTCATTTGATTTATCACAAGATTTGACTTGTCTTGACAGCAACTTCCTAGCAGAAGTTTCTAAAGTTAGGTTTAATGTTCCACCAATACAAAATAATTTTTCTTGTCCCAAGAAAATCTTCAATTTATCTACAGTAAACTTCCACAACTTGCAAAGTTTAAACACCTTCGCTATAATTACTAATTTTATGATGAGCGTGATTCAAAGAAATAGGCTACACTGCACATGACACATAGCAGTACTTTACATTAGGCTGCTTTGCATTCTAAAAACTACCAGTAAGCACATTTTTTAAATTTATGTAAGAAAACTTTATTTTTATTTCTACAAAATTGTCCCAGTCACCAATGTTATAATTTTCCCTATGAACATTCTTGCTGTGTTTTAGATAGAAGCTGTCATGAAGCCATTTTGATTAAATTTGCCCATGTAGATCTGGAAAAAAACAGGTTTTCATTAGAAAAGCTATTTTTGTTCTTTCATTTGATCGTCAATTTCTTTTTTAAAATGTCAACAGACATATGCTGCAACATTAAAAAGGAAATTTGCAGGCTCAAACTGTCCTAATATTAGATTTTAAGATTTTAACACATTTAGATAAATGCTTCTTCTAGAATATTTTGGTATACAGCAGGCACACATGTTAATGTAAAAGTGAGAGTGACATATGGAATAAGGTATAATTGAATTTATACCCTTAGGTGTTGCCAGCAATTCTGTTTTGTGCACTTAGAATATATCCCATGGGATGCATTATAATGACAAATAAGAAAAGCAATCCTATATTTTTTTCCATTACTACATGCAGCTCATACTGGTTTTTCTTCCTTCTGTGTTCACTTTTATGAAGTGGAAAACATGAGAACACTGCCAACTATTTACATTTAAATTGATCCGCAGCACAGATCCGCAGTATCTCCTGCATTCATTGTCTCATCTAATGGATACTTATATCAATTGCCAATATATTGAAAAGACTCCAAAAAATCTGTTTGTTAGCAAAAGCCTTGTACAACCTCATCTTTATTCATGAGCCAGTGAGAAAAAATCTATTAGAATCATACAGATACTACTTTGTTAATAATTTGGAAAATGTATATGGAGGTGTCCGCACACATACTGTATGTATTTTTAGACTTTTATTTAGGTCTTATGATCACAGTAGTTCATATAAATGACAACAACTCTCTTCCGCTAATTAACGGAACAGATGTAGCTACCTGTACTATACAATATAATGTAAGAGATTCTGCCAGGATTCTGCATAACACAGGACTTGTTTTCAGTAATATTCTGAAACATGGCAAACCAGATAGCTTTTCTGGCTTCTGAAAAGAAGTGCGGCGCTGGAGCTTTTGTGTCTTTTCCTGCAGCAGCTGTTTCATTGGCAATACAATGCTTTTACGTTGAGATTGCACCAGATAATACTCCGAAGGCTTAAATTCGACGGCTTCATTGTGGGTTTCAGTTGCAAAATGATTAAGAATTTTATTCTTTGCTAGAACTTGTAGTCTGTATGTGATTTAACGGCTTTGTAATTAAATTTATGTCTGATTAGTGCACAGCTGGTTAACAAAAATACATATGTACTTAGTAACTAAATGTTGTAATCAGGCTTGTTAGAATCTATCATGCAATACGCAGAAGTCTTTGCGGGTTCATGAGCTTGGATTTGTTTTTCGTTATTCAGATGTAATAAATGTGGAAAAGTTTCACTGTCATTTTATTTTTCTTTTGAAGAGATTTGAAGCTCATAATATCACATTTATTATATAATCATCACACATTTCCGGAATCACTGTTCTGTTGTTCAGATATAAAGCTTCACATTTCTTACTTTGCTTCTCTTAACTAACAGAAAAATTATTTTTGATTTGAACATATATTGTAGTTCCTATAAGATAGAAAAGAACTAAAGATCTGTTATCACTTAATCTTAGCCTTCATACTGTTTCAGGCATCATTCAGAAGATCGTGATTCACATACATGAATACACACATGAATCTGCTTTGTCATGGATAGGGCATGTACCCATCATAAGCTATGTGGCTATTCACATGTCTGTGATTTTTAACTGGCTATGTGTCCATACAAAGCTCACGGAGACATGTCTGTTTTTTCCAGAAGCATGGATGAAATGTGCCAATAAAACTCTATGGATCTATGAAAAGCAGACACAGTACACAAAACCTAAGATAAATACAAAATGAGCATGTAAAGTGTAGTAAGTAAATACATAAATGGTAGATGGGATCAGTGTACAGTCAGTGTACTGTCCGTATTTAAAATTACAAAGTATGGGAGAAGCTTTGTGATTTTTTTATCCTTAAAGGAAAAATGCTGGTGACAATGATGGTAAAAACTGACACATGGACCATACACACAGTGATCTAAAACACTGATTACAATGGTACAATTTTTACATGTACATGTTTAAACATGTGAATGATAATATTGAAGATGCAAGACTTAATGGATTCACAAACAATAGTTATAAGAAATAATACAGGTTACTAGGGTGACAATGAAAAATATGTATAAGAGAACATAAAAAAGAAAAAACATAAGAGAACAAAAGATTTTCAATGTATCAAACTACAACAGCTCTGTCAAATCAATAGACAGCTATATATATAAAGCTGAGTGTGTGTATGTATGAAGCCACGCCCACTCCACATAGTCCCGCCCACTCTGCATAACCACACTCACTCCACATGCAAAGCCCGTCCGCATGGCCCACGTTGTTAGGGCACACGGGCGGAGACACATTCACCTCGAAAGTCACCCTGCAAAACTCATTGGCTGCAACGTCCCAGCTGCTGCAAGGTACAATCAGAGCCGCTGCCTTCAGAGTATCAATGCACAGCAGGTGCAGGCCACAACTAGCTCCATCGTGTCTAGAATGGAGTTGCTCCTGTGAGGCATGATGTCAAGGGAAAGGGAGGAGCCTCATGGATTAGACCACTGTGCTTATATCAGGAAGTTGCTGTGCATGCGTGAGGAGAAGAGAGGAGTGAGGGGAAAATGAGAGGAATGAGGGGAAAATGAGAGGAGTGAGGGGAAAATAAGAGGAGTGAGGGGAAAATGAGAAGATTGAGGGGAAAATTAGAGGAATGGGGGAAAACAATGGAGTGAGGGGAAAATACTGGAGTGAGGGTAAATTGGAGCCGTGTCTGGGGAAAATAGTGGAATGTGTGCATGAGGGACAAATAGTGGAGTGTGTGTGCTAGAGGCACATAGTGGAGTGTGTGCGCTAGGGGGCAAATAGTGTACTGTGTGCGCAAGGAGCAAATAGAGGAGTGTGTGCGCATGGGACAAATATTGGAGTGTGCGCATGAGGGGCAAATAGTGGAGTGCATGTGCAAGGGGTGAATAGTGTAGTGTGTGCGCAAGGAGCAAATAGAGGAGTGTGTGCAAGAGACAAATATTGGAGTGTGTGCATAAGGGGCAAATAGTGCAGTGTGAGCATGAGGGGCAAATGGCAAATGGTGTAGTGGGTGCACAGTGTGTGCAAAGTGAAAATAGAGGAGTGTGTGCATGGGGGCAAAGAGTGGAGTGTGAACGAGGGGCAAATGGTTAAGTGCATGCGCAAGGGGCAAATAGTGTAGTGTGTGCGCGAGGGAAAAATAGTGGAGTGTGTGCACAAGAGGCAAATAGTGGAGTGTGTGAGAGGGTCAAATAGTGGAGTGTGTGAATGAGGGGTAAATAGTGGAGTGTGTGAATGAGGGGTAAATAGTGGAGTGAGTGCACAAGGGGCAAATAGTGGAGTGTGTGCATGAGGGGCAAATAGTGGAGTGCATGCGTGAGGGGCAAATAGTGGAGTGTGTGCGCAAGGGGAAAATAATGGAGTGTGTGCGCGAGGGGAAAATAGTGGAGTGTGTGTGCGAGGAGCAAATAGTGGAGTGTGTGCATGAGAGGCAAACAGTGGAGTGTGTGCGCAAGGAGCAAATAGTAGAGTGTGTGCGCAAAGGGCAAATAGCGGAGTGTGTGCACGAGGGGCAAATAGTGGAGCGTGCGCATGAATGGCAAATAGTGGAGTGTGTGTGCGAAGGGCAAATAGTTGAGTGTGTACACGAGAGGCAAGTAGTGGAGTGTGTGCGTGAGGAGCAAATAGTGGAGTGTGTGCAAGAGGGGCAAATAGTGGAGTGTGTGCATGAGGGTCAAATAGTGGAGTGTGGGCGTAAGGGGCAAATAGTGGAGTGGTTGTGCGAGGGGCAAATAGTGGAATGTGTGCATGAGGGGCAAATGAGAGAAATGAGGTGCTGCTGCAGTATGAGGTTGTGTATAAGGCCGGGGTCACATTTGCATTTGCAATGCGAGAAACTCCAGAGCGTTCAGCTGCATGTATTTCTACGCAGCCGCACACTCCGGTCTCGAGTGCCGGCGGCTGTGCCAGTTATTGATACGAGAGACTCGTGTGGGTTTTTTGAATTGCACACGAAAGTGTGACCCCGGACTAAGGCTCATTCACAAGTCTGGCTGGCTGTGTGAAAGGATTATTTTAGCTCCGAAAAATGAGTGTCAACAAGATCAATCTTCAAATTTTAAGTCTCCTTCCAGGTATGTGCATGACCTACAAGTCAGTGGATACAGTAGCTGACCCTTATCAAGCATTATTCTATCCAATAGAGTTCCTCAACTTCTTGGAACCACAAGGACTTGCTCTGCATAAACTCTTTCTAAAACTTGGAGCACCTATTCTGCTGTTAAGAAATTTAGATCCACTAAAGCTGTGTAATGGAACATAAGTCGTAATTAAGAACATGTTTATACATGTAATTGAAGCAAAAAATTTGACAGGATGTGCCAAAGGAGAGGAAATTTTCATTCCAAGAATTCCACACATTCCATCTGTTTTGCCTTTTGATTTTAAATGCTCCAGTTTCCTGTTTGACTGGCATTTGCAATGTCCATTAACCAGGCTCAGGGACAGTCCTTGAAAGTAGTAAGGATTAATTTGCAATCTCCATGCATTTCTCATGGTCAACTTTATGTGGCCTGTTCAAGAGTTGTAACTGCCAACAATCTGTTCATCTTTGCACAGGAAGGAAAAACCAGAAATGCTGTTTATCAAAAGGCTCTTGATTGAGTTGAAAATAAAATACTAAAATAAATCACTTCACACTTTTAGTTGCTTATATGGTTTAGGGTTGTAGTAGGCATGGCGGTAATCTCTTCGGATTGAGTGCCACAGGCATTATCACTGATTGTTGTGTGTCCTTAGCAACCATCACTACTACCGCTGTATATATTTTATACCAACTTCCGGACCTGCGCGGTGTATTTACCAGTTTACAGCATGAGAAATCAAATGATTACCCTCAACAGAAAGGACGCAACTATATTGTGATCAATAACCATCAATAGAGAGCATATATGGAGTCCAAAATAGCTGGAAATAGATATACGTTCAACACTATATAGATATAATCATATAAAGAAATTGCATATGAGAACAAATAATATGATAATCTTTATTAAAGAAAAAACAAATACAGGGGATATAATCCCTACAAAGCCTAAAACACATTTAAAACTGGTAGCCACAAGTGTGTCAAAATGATGAGCCAAAAGATGTTGGTGGCACCACACTGAGTGAATGTTAGAACAAAACAGTAGAAAAAACTACTCTGCCATGCTCCTAATACTATCACATGGTACCAAATGGTATGAATACAGCTGCAGTCCTACAATCAGAAGTCAATATTTAAGCGATGCTAATCAAGCCACTATGGCGTGCAGTAATGAACGCTGCGTGAAACTCTGCTGAGGATATTAGCAGCAACATGGCAAAAAGTACAACAAGAGAAAAAAGATAGTTAATACTTTACCTAAACACTCAGAAGATGGTGCCACAGCCCCTACGCGCGTTTCGGCAACGTGCCTTCGTCAGGGGGAGTTTACAGCATGGTACACAGGGTGCAGGATGTTTCTTGGCAGCTGATATGACTACTTGATATGACGCACCGGATGCTACGTCAGTGATATGCGGCATGTACAGTTCCAGTTGTTGTCTAGGAGGACAGTGGCTGCTCGTCCATGTGGGTTGTGGGCTAATGCACGTGCGCTGCGGTACGAGTCAACGGTCATCCTTGTTCCGGTTCTATATGTAAGTGTGCGCTATATTATATCGGTGTCTATCTAATTGCACATGCGTTCATAGGAGTAAGTTATTTTCTAATTTGAGCACCTCTCCTATTGGTCTCTATTGATATATACGATCACCAACCACCCCCAGACAAAGCATTTTGGTGCGAAACGCACGTCTGGTGTGGTGGGCCCCGAGGAGCACTTCATTTGGTAATTATATTGTTTAGTTATACACTTGTATTACTATTATCTTGGTTATTTATTGCTCGCATGTTTGTACATGATCACTTGCACAAATTGTAATTGTTATATCATGGCTTGTATTATGATACCACTACAAATGGAGCCCTGACCTGGGTTGCCCACCTTTTTTTCTGTGCTATAGGTAGATACCCTTTACTGATTATTATTATTTTTATGATGGTTAATAAAGTTGATATGTAATTTTATTGGCCTTGTGTGAAGGTAGTTTCTTTGGTGCTTTGCACAGGAAGGAAAAACCAGAAATGCTGTTTATCAAAAGGCTCTTGATTGAGTTGAAAATAAAATACTAAAATAAGAAAAAAAACTTTGCACTCAAGAAGAATTTTGGTGTAAAGAAGAAGATCCTTTAATGTGCAGCCACAAAAGATATAAGTTTAAACGTTTTCAGTCCACATCCAGACCTTCATCAGAACAATTTTACTGGTATAGTAGGTAAAGCGCGTATAGGGTCAGTGTTGGTTCCAACTGGATTATTCAACTAGCCTGGATGCAATGGGGGATCCTGTGGATGTCAGCGCACGTGGAGTACGGCGGAAGCCGCTCAGAGAGATACGCATCTCTGTAATTGCAGCAAAAGGTGGCACAACAAAGTATTAAGTTAAAGGGGCCGAACAATATTTTACACCCCACTTTTCAGTTTTTGATTTTCCACAAAAATTTAAAATAACCAATAAATTTCATTCAACTTCACAACTGTGTTCCACTTGTTGATTCTTCACCAAAAATTGACATTTGGTATCTTTGTGTTTGAAGCATGATATGTGGGAAAAGGTTGAAAAGTTCCAGGGGGTCGAATACTTTCACAAGGCACTGGATGTATTTATATTACAGAGAAAGCTAGATATAAGATTAGCCGGTAATTCATTTGTTGGCTTCTGAGAAAACAATGCAGGAGCCGGCAGGATAGAAGACACGGTTTACATACAGTAAATAGATGCAGAATAGGGAGCTATATATATATATGTCAGTGACAAATGCAATTAGTATAGTGTGTGTGCAAATTAGGGGGCATTTATGTAATTAATAAAATATATTTTATGGGAAAAAATGGCGTGGGGTCCTGTTGTGAATCCGCTTTTGGGCTCCCCTGGTGGTTGCTGGTGGTACTGATGACTTGTGTGTGCCTTGCGGTCTCAGTTCACCTGCTCCCATCAGTGTTTGGAGTTTCCTATTTAGCCTTGCTCTCCAGTCATTTCCTTGCCGGTCATCATTGTAACCAGAGCCTTCGGTTGCATGTTCCTGCTACTAGTCTGCTGATCAGCTAAGTGGACTTTTGTCCTTTTGTTTTTGTATCTTTGTCCAGTTTGCAGTTTTGTTATTCTCTGTAGCTGGAAGCTCTTGTGGGCTGAAATTGCCACTCCTGTGTCATGAGTTGACACAGGAGTCTTAAAGTAATTTCAGGATGGTTTTTTGAAAGGGTTTTCAGTTGACCGTGAAGTCCTCTTTTGTATCCTTCTGCTATCTAGTAAGTGGACCTCTCTTTGCTAAATCTACTTTCATACTGTGTATGTAGTTTCCTCTGAACTCACCGTTATTATATGTGGGGGGCTTCTATCATCTTTGGGGTATTTCACTAGAGGTAAGCCAGGTCTGTTTCTTCCTCTACCAGGAGTAGTTAGTCCTCCGGCTGGCGCGTGGCATCTAGGGATAATCGTAGGTATGCTCCCTGGCTGCTATTAGTTGTGTGGTAGATTTAGCTCACGGTCAGCTCGAGATTCCATCACCCAGAGCTCGTCCGTTATTTTTGTGTTTTGACGTTCCCCTGCCATTGGGAACCATGACAGGGTCCCCCTTAAATTTATAGCCAGCAATAGCTATGCAGACAGCTGAGAGTTGATATTTGTAGCCTAGGAAGGGGTCATTTATAGTGCCCATCATGGCTACAAACCAGCTTTCTGCAGAAAAAGCACATCTGTATGATGCACCAATTCTCGCACATAGCCTTGCTCTTCCCACTGCCCTGTAGCGGTGGCATATGGGGTAATAGTTGGGGTGTTGATATTACCTTTGTGACAGCAAGCCCCAAGGTTAGTAATGAAAAGTAGTAAAATAGTTAATAAAACACAGACACCCATTATAAAATCTTTTATTTGAAATAAACACACATACTTTTTTATTGTTCTTAATTAAACCATACTTATAACATCTGCTAATTCCCTGAAGCCCTCGATCTTGTGTAATAAATAAAAAATAATAAACCAACAATATATCCATACCTGTCCGTCGCTGTGTTCCATGCAGTAATTCATATCTGGGGATATACAGTTTACAACCAGGATGGTGCTAATTTGACCGTCCCAGCTGCAAACTACGGGTGAAAGGATGAAATGCTGCCGGAGCAGAATCAGTGACTAGCGGTGCCATCACTGAAGCTGCGCTCCCTCACAGCCTTTCAATCTCAAGAGTTCAGTGCAGGTCAGGCTGTGAGGGAGCGCAGCATCAGTGACATCATCTCTATTCACTGAAGTTGTTCTCGCAGCCGGCATGAACTATCAGTGTTGACAGTGGCATTTAATGGATTAATTGCCATGGGTGTATCACGGTTCAACTCACAACTGTTCCAGGCTCATGTCAGCTGTTCAAAGCAGCTAACATGTGTGGGAAAGATGTGGACTCACCGCCGGAGCCCACATCAAATGGAGGGAAGCAAACTCCGCCGTACTAATACGGTGGAGGTCATGAAGGGGTTAAATGATAAAAAAAATGGGGATTGCGGTGAATATGGTGACAATTACAATAAAATTTAACAAAGGTAAAAAAACCTTAAAAAATGTTTGGGAGAGCCTCTTAAATCATGCAAGAACATTTACCTTTTATTAACCCCTTTCTGACCTTGGACGGGATAGTACGTCCGAGGTCAGATTCCCTGCTTTGATGCGGGCTCCAGCGGTGAGCCCGCATCAAAGCCGGGACGAGTCAGCTGTTTTGAACAGCTGACATGTGCCCGCAATAGCGGCGGTTGAAATCGCGATTCACCCGCCGCTATTAACTATTTAACTACTTTTTCCAGCCATCGGGCCGGAAATAAGCGCATTGCTGACCCCCATCACGTGATCGGGGGTCAGTGATGCATCGGCATAACAACCAGAGGTCTCCTTGAGACCTCTATGGTTGTTGATGCTGGATTGTTATGAGCGCCACCCTGTGGTCGGTGCTCATAGCAATGCAGTAATTCTGCTATATAGGAGCGATCTGAGCATCACTTCTATGTAGCAGAGCCTGTCAGGCTATGCCAGCTTCAAGCCTCCCATTGAGGCTATTGACGCCCCATTCAAAATAAAACAATAAAAAAATCAAACATACACAAATTTGGTATCACCGAGTTCAGAATTGCCTGATCTATCAATAAAAAAGGATTAACCTGATCGCTAAATGGCATAGCGAGAAAAAAATTCTAAATTACAGAATTACCTCTTTTTGTTCGCTGCAACATTGCATTAGAATGCAATAATGGGCCATCAAAAGAATGTATCTGCTCCAAAATGGTGTCATTAAAAACATCAGCTCTGCACACAAAAAATAAGCCCCACCTGACCCTAGATGACGAAAACTAGAGACGCTATGGGTATCAGAAAATGGTGCAATTTTTTTTTTTAGCAAAGTTTGGAATTTTTTTTGCCACTTAGATAAAAAATAACCTAGACATGATTGGTGTCTATGAACTTGTAAGGACCTGGAGAATCATAGTGGCAGGTCAGTTTTAGCCTTTAGTGAGCCTAGCCAAACGCCAAACAAAAAAGCAGTGTGGGATTGCACTTTTTTTGCAATTTCAACGCACTTGCATTTTTTTCCCCATTTTCTAGTACGTGACATGCTAAAACCAGTGATGTTGTTCAAAAGTACAGCTTGTCACGCAAAAATAAGCCCTCACATGGCCATAAAGACAGAAAAATAAAAAAGTTATGGCTCTGGGAAGGAGGGGAGAGAAAAACGAAAATGAAAAAACCCTGGGTCATGAAGGGCATAAATTTGAAATCTTGTATTTAAATTCATGTTTCAATTAAAATTATATTTATAAAGTATATAGCACAATGTGTGTCATAATATTTCTATAAGACCTGTTACTAATGGGATTGCAATGATAATCTTTATATGTCATAGGCTAATCTAATTATTTAACAGACAATGGACCAGAATTTAAAATAATTAAAAATGTTTGTGCAACTAAAAAGATGCATAAAAATTTTGCGAATCTTGACGTTTTTAAACCAGTCCTGACAAGGTTTGGCAAAGTGAGTAGCGCAAGGGTGGGACATGGCATGGCAAATTCAGCAAAGTTTACTCTATTTTAGTCATTTAAATTAGTACAGAAATGTAAACTAGACTTTGGCTAAAGAAACATTTTTTGTCAGAGTCACACAGCAGTTGTAAAATTAATGCGTGTGCCTCTTAAGGTAAGGTGCATCTTAAACCAGCACTCGCTTCATAAAGACTGGTTTGCCCAATTCCAGTCTTAAAAAAACCCTGCCCTATGTTTATTTTTCTGTAAAGTTAGAAAAATAAAACTTTTACTATTTGAAGACTTATCAGACAAGTGAATATATAGTTGATTGAAATATTTGCTTATTTTTGCTCCTTTTTATGATTGAAAAATTACCTGTCTCTGCTTACGTAAATAAGAAAATAGTAGAACATTGGGAGTCTGATTTGTTGTGAAACTTATATAATTTACCTCACTAAAATAAAATTGCTAAACAAATGTGTATAAAAAAGTTTCCTTGGTAAAACAATTTAAAAAATATGAATTCTAAATTGTGTCATATTTGTTTATAGGAAGAAGCGAGAGGCATCTAAATGAGGAAATCTTCCACCATCACTTAAGTGACAAGATTTCATTTTTAAGCATGAATTTCTCCTCGTACTAAATGACTTTTTAGTTGGCCTCTAAATCTTACATATTGTCCTTTTCCCTGAAGAGGAAAAACGTACATACTTTTGGCTCTGTCATTAAATTTTACAGCTCAGCGATAATAAAATACCCAAAAAGCTATTTCATAACCTTTTAGCAAGATGAATAGATGCATTCAGAATAGGAAAATGTATCTGGTCATGGAACTTCTCTAACATATGTCCTAACATACAGTGCCTACAAGTAGTATTCAACCCCCTGCAGATTTAGCAGGTTTACACATTTGGAATTAACTTGGCATTGTGACATTTGGACTGTAGATCAGCCTGGAAGTGTGAAATGCACTGCAGCAAAAAAGAATGTTATTTCTTTGTTTATTTTTTTATAAAATTGTGAAAAGTATTTTCAGAGGGTCATTTATTATTCAACCCCTCAACCCACCAGAATTCTGTTTGGTTCCCCTAAAGTATTAAGAAGTAGTTCAGGCACAAAGAACAATGAGCTTCACATGTTTGGATTAATTATCTCTTTTTCCAGCCTTTTCTGACTATTTAAGACCCTCCCCAAACTTGTGAACAGCACTCAAACATGGTCAACATGGGAAAGACAAAGGAGCATTCCAAGGCCATCAGAGACAAGATCGTGGAGGGTCACAAGGCTGGCAAGGGGTACAAAACCCTTTCCAAGGAGTTGGGCCTACCTGACTCCACTGTTGGGAGCATCATCCGGAAGTGGAAGGCTTATGGAACTACTGTTAGCCTTCCACGGCTTGGACAGCCTTTGAAAGTTTCCTCCCGTGCCGAGGCCAGGCTTGTCCGAAGAGTCAAGGCTAACCCAAGGACAACAAGGAAGGAGCTCCGGGAAGATCTCATGGCAGTGGGGACATTGGTTTCAGTCAATACCATAAGTAACGTACTCCACCGCAATGATCTCCATTCCAGACGAGCCCGTAAGGTACCTTTACTTTCAAAGCGTCATGTCAAGGCTCGTCTACAGTTTGCTCAAGATCACTTGGAGGACTCTGAGACTGACTGGTTCAAGGTTCTCTGGTCTGATGAGACCAAGATCGAGATCTTTGGTGCCAACCACACACGTGACGTTTGGAGACTGGATGGCACTGCATACGACCCCAAGAATACCATCCCTACAGTCAAGCATGGTTGTGGCAGCATCATGCTGTGGGGCTGTTTCTCAGCCAAGGGGCCTGGCCATCTGGTCCGCATCCATGGGAAGATGGATAGCACGGCCTACCTGGAGATTTTGGCCAAGAACCTCCGCTCCTCCATCAAGGATCTTAAGATGGGTCATCATTTCATCTTCCAACAAGACAACGACCTAAAGCACACAGCCAAGAAAACCAAGGCCTGGTTCAAGAGGCAAAAAATCAAGGTGTTGCAGTGGCCTAGTCAGTCTCCTGACCTTAACCCAATTGAAAACTTGTGGAAGGAGCTCAAGATTAAAGTCCACATGAGACACCCAAAGAACCTAGATAACTTGGAGAAGATCTGCATGGAGGAGTGGGCCAAGATAACTCCAGAGACCTGTGCCGGCCTGATCAGGTCTTAGAAAAGACGATTATTAGCTGTAATTGCAAACAAAGGTTATTCCACAAAATATTAAACCTAGGGGTTGAATAATAATTGACCCACACTTTTATGTTTAAAATTTATAAAAATTTAACTGAGCAACAAAACTTTTTGGTTTGTAAGATTTATGCATCTGTTAATAAATCCTGCTCTTGTTTGAAGTTTGAAGGCTCTAACTTATTTGCATCTTATTAAACCTGCTAAATCTGCAGGGGGTTGAATACTACTTGTAGGCACTGTAATTGGTGACAGATCTATTAGCTGCAATATGAAGAGCACAAAATTATCTTTTATACACTTATTCCAGCCAAAAGTTGATTTTGTACCAGAAAAACTCTTGGAGGACAAACAGAGGTTAAGCAGCAAAAAAATGTTATTTTTGGTAAATAGGGATTAATAGATGGCAGGACAAAGTATACAGAACTCAGGAGATAAAAAAGTTAGAATGAAGCCATGGGGTACTGTGAAATATTTTTAACTCTCTGGTTCTTTTTATTATTACAGTGCTGTAAATCTTGGATGCTTTCTGGTGTAAACTGTACTACAGGGTGAGGAACAGATCCAAATAACCTGTAAATAGATAACATTTCATGAAACTCCCTTTTACAGTATCGATATAACTAAAACTTCTCTAAGGACATATGCATATGGTGTCTGTCTGATGCTGCTGTACCTGCACAGTTTTTGAACCAAAATACATTTTAGGAAAATATATTTTCTGGTGTCTTTTTGAACATCTTTTGCAACAGTTTTGCTGTCATTGGCTTTTTTACGTTTTGTATATAAAATAGTGTGAAGTGGAAGCCGCCAGAAGAATGGATAGGTCATTTCTTTTTAGCTTCATCAAGGCTTTCAAAGCCTGAAGCTGTTACAAGAAGTTACAAAATGCAGAACATTTGCATGGGAAATAATTTTAACATCGCATTGTATAAATTCATTCTTTTGGTGTTTCCTTAGCAGTTTTTTACATGTGTTCTGCAGAAAAAAATATGCTGTGTGCACATACCCTTACAATTGCTGTCATTGTCTGTCAATTGCCAGGACACCACAAAGGTCGGAATCTGCCAGTTAACAATCTCACTAGAGTATCACAACTACCTACTGCAAGCTGATAAATGCCTCAGGAGACAATTCTGTCTGTGTGTGCATTCTGACTACTGTCATGTTATACTTAAACTGTCTCCCATTTAAGAAAGAAAGCAGATTACTTGGGCTTTTCCTTTTCTTAAAATATGTTTAAGCTTTAACTATTCCTAATTTGTTTCCTGCATTAATCTAGGTGCGAGACAACATTCACATGTCTAATTGGTATTATGATTAATTTAATAATCTTACCTCTATGATTTCTCAAATGGAAGCCACTTGGGTAGGGGTTAGGGTTGTGGTTAGGGTTGTTTTAAAGTTAGGGTTGGAGTTAGATTTGGGGGATTAACAAAAGTAAAAAAAAAATGATGATGCTGTGATGGCTAGTGTTGAGTGCAAGAGCTCGATACTTGAGTTTGCATCGGGTGCTCGGGGATACACAGAGTATTTACAGTTTTGCACACATTATCATCGCTGTCCCCAATGGGGCTCACAATCTAAATTCCCTATCAGTATGTCTTTGGAATGTGAGAGGAAACCAGAGTGCCTGGAGGAAACACACGCAAACACGGGGAGAACACACAAACTCCTTCCAGATGTTGTCCTTGGTGGGATTTGAACCCAGGACTCCAGCACTGCAAGGCAGCAGTGCTAACCACAGAGCCACCGTGCTGCCCCAGAGTAGCCGATACAGTTACATTCTGTGGCACAGCATGGAATCTCAATCTCCTTGCTATGCCACCCAGCTGCTATGGGGTGCCTGAGCAGGTGGGGGGCCTGCTGCCAGCAGTGGGCCCCCACCCATCATTGCAAGTGCAACTGTCTTGGTTAGATGCTGAAACAGCTGACCGCATTTATGATAGAGCGAGCATTACGCTGGCATCCATGATGCAGACAGTGACAGTGGGCTTGATGATGTCACTACTCGGCACTCGCTGTCCGGAGATGTGCGAGCTCTCAGAACAGCTGAGGAACAAAGAGGAAGAGAGGTAACTCAGGTGAGTATTGTATTTATTTATTTTTTATGGGGCTGCATTATACTATAGAGGCTGCCTATGGGGGCAGCATTATATTAGAGTCTGTCTATGGGAAGCTGCAATATACTATAGAGTCTGCATATGGGTGGCTGCCATATGATATAGAGTCTGTCTATGAAGGGGCTGCATTATACTATAGAGTCTACCTATGAGGGCTGCATTATACCATAGAGTCTACCTATGGGTACTGCATTGTACTAAAGAGTAAGCCTATGGGGGTGCATTAAACTATATAGAGTCTGCCTATAGGGGGTGCATTATACTTTAAAGTATATCTACAAAGGTGCATTATGATGGAGTCTGCCTATGGGGATGCATTATGCAATATAGAGTCTGCCTATGGGGAATGCATTATACAATGTACATTCTGCCTATGGAGGCTGCATTATACAGTAGAGTCTGCCTATGGGGAGTACATTATACTATATAGAGGCCTATGGGGTGCATCATACTGTAGAGTCTGCCTATGAGGTTCGCATTATACTGTAAAGTCTGGCTATGGGGGCTGCATTGTACTATAGAGTCTGCCTATGAGGGTTGCATTATACTCTAGAGTCTGCCTATGGGGTCTGCATTATACTATAGAGTCTACTATGGGGTGCATTGCAGCATAGAGTCTGCCTATGGGGGTGAATTATATTATATAAAATCTGCCTATGGGGGGTGCATTATACTATAAAAAATGCCTATAGGGTTGCATAATATTAGAGTCTGCCTATTGGGGTGCATTACACAATATAGAGTATGTCTATGGGGAATACATTATACAATGTAGAGTCTGCCTATGGTGGCCTGCATTATACTGTAGAGTCTACCTATGGGGAGCTGCATTATACTATATAGAGTCTTCCTATGGGGGAACATTATATTATATAGAGTCTGCCTATGAGAGTGTATTATAATATATAGTCTGCCTAAGGGAGTACACTCACCGGCCACTTTATTAGGTACACCATGCTAGTAACGGGTTGGACCCCCTTTTGCCTTCAGAACTGCCTCAATTCTTCGTGGCATAGATTCAACAAGGTGCTGGAAGCATTCCTCAGAGATTTTGGTCCATATTGACATGATGGCATCACACAGTTGCCGCAGATTTGTCGGCTGCACATCCCAAAGATGCTCCATACAAGGCAGGATGGATCCATGCTTTCATGTTGTTTACGCCAAATTCTGACCCTACCATCCGAATGTCGCAGCAGAAATCGAGACTCATCAGACCAAGCAACGTTTTTCCAATCTTCTACTGTCCAATTTCGATGAGCTTGTACAAATTGTAGCCTCAGTTTCCTGTTCTTAGCTGAAAGGAGTGGTACCCTGTTGTGAATCCGCTTTTGGGCTCCCCTGGTGGTTGCTGGTGGTACTGGTGACTTGTGTGTCTTTGCTGTCTCAGTTCACCTGCTCCCATCAGTGTTTGGGAGTTTCCTATTTAGCCTTGCTCTCCAGTCATTTCCTTGCCGGTCATCATTGTAACCAGAGCCTTCGGTTGCATGTTCCTGCTACTAGTCTGCTGATCAGCTAAGTGGACTTGTCCTTTTGTTTTGTATCTTTTGTCCAGATTGCAGTTTTGTTATTCTCTGTAGCTGGAAGCTCTTGTGGGCTGAAATTGCCACTCCTGTGTCATGAGTTGACACAGGAGTCTTAAAGTAATTTCAGGATGGTTTTTTGATAGGGTTTTCAGTTGACCGTGAAGTCCTCTTTTGTATCCTTCTGCTATCTAGTAAGTGGATCTCTCTTTGCTAAATCTACCTTCATACTGTGTATGTCTTTTCCTCTAAACTCACCGTCATTACATGTGGGGGGCTGCTATCATCTTTTGGGGTATTTCCCTAGAGGTAAGCCAGGTCTGTTCCTTCCTCTACCAGGGGTAGTTAGTCCTCCGGCTGGCGCGTGGCATCTAGGGTTAATCAGGTATGCTCCCTGGCTACTATTAGTTGTGTGGTAGATTTAGCTCACGGTCAGCTCGAGATTCCATCACCCAGAGCTCGTCCGTTATCTTTGTGTTTTGATGTTTCCCTGCCATTGGGAATCATGACAGTATGACCGGCCCGTGTTAAAGTTACTGGCAGAAGAAAGGAGAGAAAAAGAAGTCTGTAGAGTTTTTTTTTTTTTTTCCTATGTTTGCTCCATAGTTGGATCAGTTGTATTTCAGCTCTAATTACAGCCTTTGCCTTTCTCTCCTTCTAATCCTTGAATGGCTCTGATCTCACCTGTTTAAAGATGGATCCTCAGAGCTTGGCTGCAGGTTTAAATAATCTTGCTACTAAGGTTCAAAATTTACAAGAATTTGTTATACATACTCCGATGTCTGAACCTAAGATTCCTACACCAGAGGTGTTTTCCGGAGATAGATCTTGGTTTCTGAATTTCAAATATAATTGTAAATTATTCCTTTCTCTCAGACCTCACTCCTCTGGAGATCCTGTCCAGCAGGTTAAGATTGTGATTTCTTTGCTGCGAGGTGACCCTCAAAACTGGGCATTTTCATTGACACCAGGGGATCCTGCGTTACTCAATGTGGATGCCTTTTTTCTGGCTTTAGGCTTGCTTTATGAGGAACCTAATTTGGAGATTCAAGCTGAAAAAGCTTTGATAGCCCTATCTCAAGGGCAAGATGAAGCTGAGATATACTGCCAAAAATTTCGTAAATGGTCTGTGCTTACTCAGTGGAATGAGTGCGCCCTAGCGGCAAATTTCAGAGAGGGCCTCTCTGATGCCGTTAAGGATGTTATGGTCGGGTTCCCTGCGCCTACAGGTCTGAATGAGTCCATGACAATGGCTATTCAGATTGATCGGCGTTTGCGGGAGCGCAAGCCTGTGCACCATTTGGCGGTATCTTCTGAAAAGTCGCCAGAGAATATGCAATGTGACAGAACTCTGTCCAGAAGCGAGCGGCAGAATTACAGGCGTAAAAATGGGTTATGTTTCTATTGTGGTGATTCTGCTCATGCTATATCAGCATGCTCTAAACGCACAAAGAAGGCTGACAAGTCTATTTGCACTTTACAGTCTAAATTTATTCTGTCTGTAACCTTGATTTGTTCATTATCAGTTATTACTGTGGATGCCTATGTGGACTCTGGCGCCGCCCTGAGTCTTATGGATTGGTCCTTGGCCAGGCGCTGTGGGTTTGATTTAGAGCCACTGGAAGTCCCTATACCTCTGAAGGGTATTGATTCTACCCCTTTGGCTAGTAATAAACCACAATTCTGGACGCAAGTGACTATGCGTATGACTCCAGACCATCAGGAGGTGATTCGCTTCCTTGTGTTGTACAATTTACATGATGTTTTAGTGCTTGGATTACCATGGTTACAATCTCATAACCCAGTCCTTGACTGGAAAACAATGTCTGTGATAAGCTGGGGATGTCGGGGGGCTCATGGGGATGTACCTTTGGTTTCCATTTCGTCATCTACTCCCTCTGAGATTCCAGCATTTTTGTCTGATTATCGTGATGTTTTTGAAGAGCCTAAGATTGGTTCTCTCCCTCCCCACAGAGATTGTGATTGCGCCATAGATCTGATTCCTGGCAGTAAATTTCCAAAGGGTCGTTTGTTTAATTTATCTGTGCCTGAACATGCTGCTATGCGAGAGTATATTAAGGAGTCCCTGGAAAAGGGACATATTCGTCCTTCTTCATCTCCTTTAGGAGCTGGTTTTTTCTTTGTGTCTAAGAAGGATGGCTCTCTGAGGCCTTGTATTGATTATCGACTCCTGAATAAAATTACAGTCAAATATCAGTATCCGTTGCCTTTGTTGACTGATTTGTTTGCTCACATAAGAGGGGCTAAGTGGTTCTCTAAGATTGATCTTCGTGGGGCGTATAATTTGGTGCGAATTAAGCAGGGGGATGAGTGGAAAACCGCATTTAATACGCCTGAGGGCCATTTTGAGTATTTAGTAATGCCTTTCGGCCTTTCAAATGCACCTTCGGTCTTTCAGTCCTTTATGCATGATATTTTCCGTGAATATTTGGATAAATTTATGATTGTGTATTTGGACGATATTTTGATTTTTTCTGATGACTGGGAGTCTCATGTTCAACAGGTCAGGAGGGTTTTTCAGGTTTTGCGGACTAGTTCTTTGTGTGTAAAGGGTTCAAAGTATGTTTTTGGGGTTCAAAAGATTTCTTTTTTGGGGTACATTTTTTCCCCTTCTTCTGTTGAGATGGACCCTGTTAAGGTTCGGGCTATTTGTGACTGGACGCAGCCTACTTCTCTTAAGAGTCTTCAGAAATTCTTGGGCTTTGCTAATTTCTATCGTCGATTTATAACTGGGTTTTCTGGCGTTGCTAAACCTTTGACTGATTTGACTAGAAAGGGTGCTGATGTTGCCGATTGGTCCCCTGCTGCTGTGGAGGCCTTTCGGGAGCTTAAGCGCCGCTTTTCGTCTGCTCCTGTGTTGCGCCAGCCTAATGTTTCTCTTCCCTTTCAGGTTGAGGTCGATGCTTCCGAGATCGGAGCAGGGGCGGTTTTGTCGCAGAAAAGTTCCGATTGCTCAGTGATGAGACCTTGTGCGTTCTTTTCTCGTAAATTTTCGGCCGCCGAGCGAAACTATGATGTTGGTAATCGGGAGCTTTTGGCCATGAAGTGGGCGCTTGAGGAGTGGCGTCATTGGCTTGAGGGTGCCAGACATCAGGTGGTGGTTTTGACTGATCACAAGAATCTGATTTATCTGGAGTCTGCCAGGCGCCTGAATCCTAGACAGGCACGCTGGTCGTTGTTTTTTTCTCGGTTTAATTTTGTGGTCTCATACTTACCGGGTTCTAAAAATGTGAAGGCAGATGCTCTTTCTAGGAGTTTTGAGCCTGACTCTCCTGGGGATTCTGAACCTGCTGGTATCCTTAAGGATGGGGTGGTTTTGTCTGCTGTCTCCCCAGACTTGCGACGTGCTTTGCAAGAATTTCAGGCAGATAGACCTGATCGTTGTCCACCTGGTAAACTGTTTGTTCCTGATGATTGGACCAGTAGAGTCATTTCGGAAGTTCATTCTTCTACTCTGGCAGGTCATCCTGGAATTTTTGGTACTAGAGATTTGGTGGCTAGGTCCTTCTGGTGGCCTTCCCTGTCTCGAGATGTGCGTGTTTTTGTGCAGTCTTGTGATGTTTGTGCTCGGGCCAAGCCTTGTTGTTCTAGGGCTAGTGGGTTATTGTTGCCCTTGCCTATTCCGAAGAGGCCTTGGACGCACATCTCTATGGACTTTATTTCTGATCTCCCTGTTTCTCAGAAGATGTCTGTCATCTGGGTGGTGTGTGACCGTTTTTCTAAAATGGTCCATTTGGTGCCATTGCCTAAGTTGCCTTCCTAATCTGAATTGGTCCCTCTGTTTTTTCAAAATGTGGTTCGCCTGCATGGGATTCCGGAAAACATCGTTTCTGACAGGGGAACCCAGTTCGTGTCTAGATTTTGGCGGACATTCTGTTCCAGGTTGGGAATTGATTTGTCTTTTTCATCTGCATTCCATCCTCAGACTAATGGCCAGACGGAGCGAGCTAATCAAACTTTGGAGACTTATTTGAGGTGTTTTGTGTCTGCGGATCAGGATGACTGGGTTGCCTTTTTGCCGTTGGCAGAGTTTGCTCTTAATAATCGGGCTAGTTCTGCCACTTTGGTTTCCCCTTTCTTTTGCAATTCAGGGTTTCACCCTCGTTTTTCATCTGGTCAGGTGGAATCTTCGGATTGTCCGGGAGTTGATGCTGTGGTGGATCGGTTGCATCGGATTTGGGGACAAGTGGTGGACAATTTGAAGTTGTCCCAGGAGAGGACTCAGCAGTTTGCTAACCGCCGGCGTCGTGTTGGTCCTCGTCTTCGTGTTGGGGACTTGGTGTGGTTGTCTTCCCGTTTTGTCCCTATGAGGTTTTCTTCTCCTAAGTTTAAGCCCCGGTTCATCGGTCCTTATAGGATTTTGGAGATTCTTAACCCTGTGTCCTTTCGTTTGGACCTCCCGGCATCTTTCGCTATCCATAATGTATTCCATCGGTCGTTGTTGCGGAGGTATGAGGTACCGGTGGTTCCTTCTACTGAACCTCCTGCTCCTGTGCTGGTAGGGGGTGAATTGGAGTACGTTGTGGAGAAGATCCTGGACTCCCGTATTTCCAGACGGAGACTTCAGTATCTGGTTAAATGGAAGGGCTATGGTCAAGAAGATAATTCTTGGGTAACTGCCTCTGATGTTCATGCCTCGGATTTGGTTCGTGCCTTTCATAGGGCTCATCCAGATCGTCCTGGTGGTTCTCGTGAGGGTTCGGTGCCCCCTCCTTAAGGGGGGGGTACTGTTGTGAATCCGCTTTTGGGCTCCCCTGGTGGTTGCTGGTGGTACTGGTGACTTGTGTGTCTTTGCTGTCTCAGTTCACCTGCTCCCATCAGTGTTTGGGAGTTTCCTATTTAGCCTTGCTCTCCAGTCATTTCCTTGCCGGTCATCATTGTAACCAGAGCCTTCGGTTGCATGTTCCTGCTACTAGTCTGCTGATCAGCTAAGTGGACTTGTCCTTTTGTTTTGTATCTTTTGTCCAGTTTGCAGTTTTGTTATTCTCTGTAGCTGGAAGCTCTTGTGGGCTGAAATTGCCACTCCTGTGTCATGAGTTGACACAGGAGTCTTAAAGTAATTTCAGGATGGTTTTTTGATAGGGTTTTCAGTTGACCGTGAAGTCCTCTTTTGTATCCTTCTGCTATCTAGTAAGTGGACCTCTCTTTGCTAAATCTACCTTCATACTGTGTATGTCTTTTCCTCTAAACTCACCGTCATTACATGTGGGGGGCTGCTATCATCTTTTGGGGTATTTCCCTAGAGGTAAGCCAGGTCTGTTCCTTCCTCTACCAGGGGTAGTTAGTCCTCCGGCTGGCGCGTGGCATCTAGGGTTAATCAGGTATGCTCCCTGGCTACTATTAGTTGTGTGGTAGATTTAGCTCACGGTCAGCTCGAGATTCCATCACCCAGAGCTCGTCCGTTATCTTTGTGTTTTGATTAGTGTTGAGCATTCCGATGCTGCAAGTATCGGGTATCGGCCGATACTTGCTGTATCGGAATTCCGATACCGGGATTCCGATACTCTTGTGGTATCGGGTATCGGGTATCGCAACAACATTAATGTTAAAATGTGTAAAAGAGAGAATTAAAATAAAAAATATCGCTATACTCACCTCTCCGACGCAGCCGGGACTTCAGCGAGGGAACCGGCAGCGTTGTTTGTTTAAAATTCGCGCTATTACTTGGTTACGTGAATTCCCGGCTTGTGATTGGTCAGGTCGGCCACGTTGCCGGGACGCGGACCAATCACAGCAAGCCGTGACGAAATTACGTCACGGCTTGCTGTGATTGGTCCGCCTCCCGGCAATATGGCCGCCCTGACCAATCACAAGCCGTGACGTCACGGGAGGCTGGACACGCGCCCATTTTAAAATGAGCGCGTCCAGCCTCCCGGCTTGTGATTGGTTGACCGCGGCGCAACCAATCACAAGCCGTGACGTCACGGGAGGCTGGACACGCGCCCATTTTAAAATGAGCGCGTCCAGCCTCCCGGCTTGTGATTGGTTGACCGCGGCGCAACCAATCACAAGCCGTGACGTCACGGGAGGCTGGACACGCGCCCATTTTAAAATGAGCGCGTCCAGCCTCCCGGCTTGTGATTGGTTGACCGCGGCGCAACCAATCACAAGCCGTGACGTCACGGGAGGCTGGACACGCGCCCATTTTAAAATGAGCGCGTGTCCAGCCTCCCGTGACGTCACGGCTTGTGATTGGTCAGGGCGGCCATATTGCCGGGACGCGGACCAATCACAGCAAGCCGTGACGTAATTTCGTCACGGCTTGCTGTGATTGGTCCGCGTCCCGGCAACATGGCCGACCTGACCAATCACAAGCCGGGAATTCACGTAACCAAGTAATAGCGCGAATTTTAAACAAACAACGCTGCCGGTTCCCTCGCTGAGGTCCCGGCTGCGTCGGACAGGTGAGTATAGCGATATTTTTTATTTTAATTCTTTCTTTTACACATTTATATGGTTCCCAGGGCCTGAAGGAGAGTTTCCTCTCCTTCAGACCCTGGGAACCATCAGGAATACCGTCCGATACCTGAGTCCCATTGACTTGTATTGGTATCGGGTATCGGTATCGGATTGGATCCGATACTTTGCCGGTATCGGCCGATACTTTCCGATACCGATACTTTTAAGTATCGGACGGTATCGCTCAACACTAGTTTTGATGTTTCCTTGCCATTGGGAATCATGACAGTACCCGGTGTGGTCTTCTGCTGCTGTAGCCCATCTGCCTCAAAGTTCGACGCACTGTGCGTTCAGAGATGCTCTTAGGCCTACCTTGGTTGTAACGGGTGGTGATTTGAGTCACTGTTGCCTTTCTATCAGCTCGAACCAGTCTGCCCATTCTCCTCTGACCTCTGGCATCAACAAGGCATTTCCGCCCACAGAACTGCCGCTCACTGGATTTTTTTTCTTTTTCGGACCATTATCTGTAAACCCTAGAGATGGTTGTGCGTGAAAATCCCAGTAGATCAGCAGTTTCTGAAATACTCAGACCAGCCCTTCTGGCACCAACAACCATGCCACGTTCAAAGGCACTCAAATCACCTTTCTTCCCCATACTGATGCTCGGTTTGAACTGCAGGAGATTGTCTTGACCATGTCTACATGCCTAAATGCACTGAGTTGCCGCCATGTGATTGGCTGATTAGAAATTAAGTGTTAACAAGAAGTTGGACAGGTGTACCTAATAAAGTGGCCGGTGAGTGTACATTATACTATAGAATATACCTTAAGGAGTGCATTATATGAGAGTCTGCCTATGGGGGTGCATTACACAATATAGAGTCTGCCTATGGGGGCTTCATTATACTATAGAGTCTGCCTATGGGGCGTACATTATATATCACAGACTTGGCCCTATCCTGGACCTTGTCATATCTGACAGACCGAACATTCAGTGTCTATCTCCCCCACACCACCTCCTCACTTCGCCCCTTGTCTGTCAGTGTTCCTCAAGGCTCTGTTCTAGGACCCCTACTCTTCTCCATCTACACCTTCGGCCTGGGACAGCTCATAGAATCTCACGGTATGAAGTACCATCTCTACGCCGATGACACGCAGATCTACCTATCCGGACCTGATCTCACCTCCTTACTTACCAAAATCCCACACTGTCTGTCTGCTACCTCAGCCTTCTTTTCAGCTTGCTTTCTAAAACTGAACAGGGACAAAACAGAATTCATCATCTTAGCCCCATCTCACTCTACCCCTCCACCAAACCTATCCATCAATGTTAATGGCTGCTCACTTTCCCCAGTCCCACACGCCTGGTGCCTTGGGGTGATCCTCGACTCTGCCCTCTCTTTAAAGCCACACATCCAAGCCTTTGCCTCCTCCTGCCATTTTAAACTCAAAAATATTTCATGGATCCATGCATTCCTTGACCGCGACACCACAAAAATACTAGTGCATACCCTCATCATTTCCCACCTTGACTACTGCAACCTCCTACTCTCTGGCCTCCCCTCTAGCACTCTGGCACCACTCCAATCCATCCTACACTCTGCTGCCCGACTAATCTACCTGTCTCCCCGCTATTCCTAAGCCTCTCCCCTATGCCAAGCCCTTCACTGACTTTCTATTGCCCAGAGACTCCAGTTCAAAACCATTACAACGACATACAAAGCCATCCCCAACCTGTCTCCTCCATACATCTGTGACATGGTCTCCCAGTACTTACCTACATGCAACGTCCGATCCTCTCAAGATCTCCTTCTCTACTCCCCTCTCATTTCTTCTTCCCATAAGTGCATCCAAGACTTCTCCTGTGCTTCCCCCATACTCTGGAACTCTCTACCCCAACACATCAGACTCTCGCCTACCATAGAAACCTTCAAAAAGAACCTGAAGACTCACCTCTTCCGACAAGCCTACAGCCTGCAGTGATCCTCAACCTACTGAACCATAGCACAACCAGCTCTACCCTTTCCTAGTGTATCCTCGCCCATCCCCTGCAGTCTGTGAGCCCTCGCGGTCAGAGTCCTCCCTCCTTATGTACCTGTGTGCCTTGTTTTTCTGCTCATGTTTAATGTATTTGTCTATATTTGCCCCCTTTTCACATGTAAAGTGCCATGGAATAAATGGTGCTATAAAAATGCATAATAATAATAATAATAATAATAATAATAAGGAGGCCTATGGGGGTGCATTATACTATATTGAGGACTGTATTGTGCATTATTTTATATGGAGGCTCTCTAGGGGGCCATCACACAGTGTTGGAGCCATCAAATAGTTTTGGGGATACTAAGAGGTCAGTGTAAATACAGTGAGGGGGCATCATACTGTGTATAGGGGAGCTGTACAGGGGAAGACTAGGAATATTATTAAATGTAAAGTATGCACTTATTGTTATAGGGAAACTCGGGTTACTGTGACTGTCAAAGGGGCATACAGAGGGCATTATTACTTTCTAGGGGGCAAAATGTGGGCACTGTTGTCTAGGGCACTTGCACCCGGCATTACTGTAGGTTGCCTTAGAATTTAGAAGACACAGAGAACCACACAGTAGGTGCAGTAATAGGAACACATACAGCAGCAGTGGCTCAGCATTAGGGTATCAGCAGTGTAGAAAAACAGCAAAACATGGCAGAGATGCTTACCTGCCTAGGCCTCCAAACAAATGCACTATCAGGATGCAGTGGACCCATGTGGTCAAGATGAAAAAAACACAGGTGCAGCATAACCGATGAGGCAGCCACTCACGGCCTACCAAACTAATGGAGGGGGTGGCTGCTTGGCACATTGCTGCACATAAAAAACTTGTATGTGGCGCTGTTCACACAATGGAGATGCACAGCATCCAGGCAGGCCTAGTAGTGACACCCTTCTATTAGATCAGGCGGGCCTGCCCAGCGCTATCCAAATGCACCCCATGTGAACAGACACCACAGTTTACAAGAGAAAAATGGGCCCAACTGCACCCCGAAAAAAAGTGCAAAAAACACATAAAAAAAAATATATATTTTTATGTGAGGTATTAGTTGATATTTTGGCCAAAATAAAGAAGCTCATGACCCACGTCAAGGGTCCCCACGCTCATGAGTCCTAACTCTAAAATAGCTAAAAGCACAAAAAGAGGATTCAGAGATCCTCCAAAAATGAGAAAAACAGCAAAACATGGCAGAGATGCTTACCTGCCTAGGCCTCCAAACAAATGCACTATCAGGATGCAGTGGACCCATGTGGTCAAGATGAAAAAAACACAGGTGCAGCATAACCGATGAGGCAGCCACTCACGGCCTACCAAACTAATGGAGGGGGTGGCTGCTTGGCACATTGCTGCACATAAAAAACTTGTATGTGGCGCTGTTCACACAATGGAGATGCACAGCATCCAGGCAGGCCTAGTAGTGACACCCTTCTATTAGATCAGGCGGGCCTGCCCAGCGCTATCCAAATGCACCCCATGTGAACAGACACCACAGTTTACAAGAGAAAAATGGGCCCAACTGCACCCCGAAAAAAAGTGCAAAAAACACATAAAAAAAAATATATATTTTTATGTGAGGTATTAGTTGATATTTTGGCCAAAATAAAGAAGCTCATGACCCACGTCAAGGGTCCCCACGCTCATGAGTCCTAACTCTAAAATAGCTAAAAGCACAAAAAGAGGATTCAGAGATCCTCCAAAAATGAGAAAAACAGCAAAACATGGCAGAGATGCTTACCTGCCTAGGCCTCCAAACAAATGCACTATCAGGATGCAGTGGACCCATGTGGTCAAGATGAAAAAAACACAGGTGCAGCATAACCGATGAGGCAGCCACTCACGGCCTACCAAACTAATGGAGGGGGTGGCTGCTTGGCACATTGCTGCACATAAAAAACTTGTATGTGGCGCTGTTCACACAATGGAGATGCACAGCATCCAGGCAGGCCTAGTAGTGACACCCTTCTATTAGATCAGGCGGGCCTGCCCAGCGCTATCCAAATGCACCCCATGTGAACAGACACCACAGTTTACAAGAGAAAAATGGGCCCAACTGCACCCCGAAAAAAAGTGCAAAAAACACATAAAAAAATATATATTTTTATGTGAGGTATTAGTTGATATTTTGGCCAAAATAAAGAAGCTCATGACCCACGTCAAGGGTCCCCACGCTCATGAGTCCTAACTCTAAAATAGCTAAAAGCACAAAAAGAGGATTCAGAGATCCTCCAAAAATGAGAAAAACAGCAAAACATGGCAGAGATGCTTACCTGCCTAGGCCTCCAAACAAATGCACTATCAGGATGCAGTGGACCCATGTGGTCAAGATGAAAAAAACACAGGTGCAGCATAACCGATGAGGCAGCCACTCACGGCCTACCAAACTAATGGAGGGGGTGGCTGCTTGGCACATTGCTGCACATAAAAAACTTGTATGTGGCGCTGTTCACACAATGGAGATGCACAGCATCCAGGCAGGCCTAGTAGTGACACCCTTCTATTAGATCAGGCGGGCCTGCCCAGCGCTATCCAAATGCACCCCATGTGAACAGACACCACAGTTTACAAGAGAAAAATGGGCCCAACTGCACCCCGAAAAAAAGTGCAAAAAACACATAAAAAAATATATATATTTTTATGTGAGGTATTAGTTGATATTTTGGCCAAAATAAAGAAGCTCATGACCCACGTCAAGGGTCCCCACGCTCATGAGTCCTAACTCTAAAATAGCTAAAAGCACAAAAAGAGGATTCAGAGATCCTCCAAAAATGAGAAAAACAGCAAAACATGGCAGAGATGCTTACCTGCCTAGGCCTCCAAACAAATGCACTATCAGGATGCAGTGGACCCATGTGGTCAAGATGAAAAAAAATGATGCTGTGCATCTCCATTGTGTGAACAGCGCCACATACAAGTTTTTTATGTGCAGCAATGTGCCAAGCAGCCACCCCCTCCATTAGTTTGGTAGGCCGTGAGTGGCTGCCTCATCGGTTATGCTGCACCTGTGTTTTTTTCATCTTGACCACATGGGTCCACTGCATCCTGATAGTGCATTTGTTTGGAGGCCTAGGCAGGTAAGCATCTCTGCCATGTTTTGCTGTTTTTCTCATTTTTGGAGGATCTCTGAATCCTCTTTTTGTGCTTTTAGCTATTTTAGTATCAGCAGTGTAGGGAGTTTGTGCAGGTTGGGAATAATCTCATTGGAAAATGCTGAAAATGTGAGAAGTGAAATGTGTCTTTGTTGTAATCTCTGCAGCCACGTCCTGGCTGGAAGTTGTCATGTTGGTCTGGGCCAGATGGAAAAGATGTGAAAAATGAACAATTCCATCAGAAAAATTGTCAGCTGTAAGTTATCATCTCTAACTGAACAGGGTGGGCCACTTATATGGATACACCTAAATAAAATGGGAATGGTTGGTGATATCAACTTCATGTTTGTGGCACATTAGTATATGGGAGGGGAAAAACTTTTCAAGATGGGTGCTGACCATGGCGGCCAGGTGCTGACCATGGCGGCCATTTTGAAGTCGGCCATTTTGGATCCAACTTTACTTTTTCCAGTGGGAAAAGGTTCATGTGACACATCAAACTTATTGAGAATTTCACAAGAAAAACAATGGTGTGTTCAGTTTTAACGTAACTTTATTCTTTCATGAGTTATTTACAAGTTTATGACAACTTATAAAATGTGATCAAAGTGCTGCCCATTGTGTTGGATTGTCAATGCAACCCTCATCTCCCACTCTTGACACACTGATAGCAACACCATAGAAGAAATGCTAGCACAGGCTCCCAGTATCCGTTGTTTCAGATGCTGCACATCTTGCATCTTCACAGCATAGACAATTGCCTTCAGATAACCCGAAAGACAAAAGTCTAAGGGGGTCAGATTGGGAGACCTTGGTGGCCATTCAACTGGCTCACAAAGACCAATCCACTTTCCAGGAAACTGCTCATGTAGGAATGCTCAGACCTGACATGCATAAAGCAGTTCATGTTGCTTTAACCAGTTATCAGCCTAAGTATGTAACAGTACAGACACAGAGGGCTAATAAATGCATAAAGCATATGAGAACATGATACGAGGAGCCTGGTTATGGTAAAAATTTTGAATGGACAATACAGGTATACTTAGGTTAATGCACTGAGGAGGTAGGCCAGTCTGAACAAATGTGTTTTTAGGGCAAGCTTAAAACTCTGAGGATTAATGGTATTAACCTGGGTAGTACATTCAAAAGAATTGGTGCAGCACCTGAAAGTCATGGAGCCAGGAGTGGGAGGTTGTAATTATTAAGGATGTTAACCTTAGGTCATTAGCAGAATGGAGTGCACGGGTAGGGTGGTAGGCTGAGACGAGGGAGGAGATGTAGGGTCATGCTGAGTCATGGACTGCTTTGTGGGTGAGGGTAATAAGTTTGCATTGGATTCTGGAATGGATGGGTAACCAGTGTAATGACTGGCACAAAGTAGTGGCATCAGTATAATGATTGGTGAGGAATATGATCCTGGCTGCAGCATTAAAGACAGAATGGAGAGGGGAGAATTTGGTAAGAGGGAGACCAATTGAGTAGAGAGTTACAAAAGTCCAGACGAGAATGAATAAGAGAAACAGTGAGAGTTTTTGCAGAGTTAAAAGTAAGAAAGGGTTGAATTCCAGAAATGTTTTTGAGGTGCACATAACAACAGTGAGCCAGTGATAGGATGTGGAGGGTGAATGAAAGCTTGGAATCAAGTATGACCCAAAGACAGCGGGCATGTTACTGGGGAGTAATGGTGGAACCATACGTGGAAATGGCAATGTCGAGCATAGGTAGGTTAGTAGAGGGAGGAAACACAAGGAGTTCAATTGTTGACAGGTTCAGTTTCAGGTAGAGGGAGGACATGATGTTAGAGACAGTGGGAAGACAATCACTGGTGTTTTCTAAAAAGGCAGGAGTGATATCAGAGAAGAAGAGTATAATTGGGTATCATCAGCATAGACATGGTACTAGAAACCAAATCTACTGATTGTTTATCCAATGGAGCAGTATAGAAAGAGAAGAGGAGGTGGCCTAGAAACAATCCTTGAGGAACCAAAACAGTAAGGGGAAAATGAGACGAGGAGGAGCCAGCAAAAGATACAGTGAAGGAACCTTCAGAGAGATAGTAGGAGAACCATGGATGTGGCTTTGAACACCTTGAGGGGTTCAGATTTTAGAATAGTGTCAATTTTCTGTATTTTCTATCATGTAGACCCCTCAAACTCACTTTCAATGTGATGTGATCTCGCTGGTTAAATTTTAACCCCTATAACTTCCCAAAAAAATATTTTCAAAATTGTGCTGATGTAAAGTAGACATATGAGAAGTATTATTTATGAATTAGTTTATGTGACATATCTCTCTGATTTAAGGGCACAAAAATACAATTTTGAAAATTGCTATATTTTCAAAATTTTTGCCTAACTCCTATTTTTCCTATAAATAAATGCAAGCCATAACGAATACATTTTACCAATATCATGAAGTACAACATGTCACAAAAATTTTTTAGAATCAGTGGGATCCATTGAAGCATTACAGAGTTATTACCACATAAAGTGACACTGGTCAGAATTGTAAAATTTTGTTTGGTCATTAAGGTCAAAATTGGCTCAGTCATTAAGGGGTTAAAAAAAGAAACACAATTAGCTAACTTGCAATTTTCACATGTTTCTTGTACTTTCCTGTACTTTCATGAAGAGTTTTCAATAATATTCCTGATCAACAAAGAATTAGTATGACAGTTAACACCTCTTCACACAGCTGACAATCAAATTTTTACTTCCCCTTTAACCCCTTAGTGATGGAGCCAAATTTTTGAAATCTGACCAGTGTCACTTTATGTGGTAATAACTCTGCAACGCTTCAACAAATCCCAGTGATTTTGAGACTGTTTTTTCATGACACATTATACTTTATGATAATGGTAAATCTAGGTCAATATGTTTTGTGTTTATTTAAAAAAAGTATCAAAAATTTTAGTAAAATGTAAAAAAATGTGCACTTTTCTAAATTTGAATGATTATCTCTTTAATCCAGATGGTCATACCACAGCGAACCATTAATAAATAACATTTCCCACGTGTCGGCTTTATATCAGCACCATTTGTAAAATGTTACTTCGTTTTGTTAGCATTTTATGAGGTTTAAAAATGTAGCATCAATTTTTCATATTTTCAAGGAAATTTACACAATTTCTTTTTTTAAGGACTTATCCATGTTTGAAGTGACTTTAGGAGTCCTATATATTAGAAAACCCCCAAAAGTGATACCATTTTAAAAACAGCACCCCTGACATATTGAAAACTGCAGTCAGTTAGTTTGTTAACCATTCAGGTGCTTTACAGGAATTAATGCAGAGTGGCATGACAGAAATGAAAATGTCTATTTTTACCACCTAAATGCCTCTAACTTCTGAACAGATTACCACAGCAGTCAGACTGTAAGGCTGCTATTTGGTCATGAACTGACATGGCAAACATCAGGACCACACAATCATGATCTGAGGGCACCAATTTGGATAAAGAGGAAGCCCTCACACTCTGTTAACCATTTATAATGATGTAGTCACTATTGACAGCAGCGTCTAAGGGGTTAAACAGATTTGGACGTGCAAACACTGATCATGGCTGATACAGCAAGTTGTCAGCTATAGTGCACAACCGACAGATGCTGGATTGTCACCTGTATGGGGAGGCTATTCTCTTATATCTCAGGTCAGTTAAAAGATGTATTGGCGGTCATTAAGGGGTTAAAATGACCTTTGCATAAGCTAATGACATGCTTGGAAACAAATGATAGGTTCAGAATATGTTAATTGTAGATAATGTACGTATACACCTGAAAATCACAGGATGGATAGACATGTTAATGATCTGCAAATTATGAATAAATGGAAACAATTTTCAATATATCACAATTAATTCAGTATCAAGTATGAACTGAACACCAAACACAGAAATACATGTACCTACATGCGTTGGCTTCTGTCAATAAGGTTATTAATAGTTGTCTGAGAAGTGCTCATCCACTCTGAATGCACTAGGGCACACAACTCAATCAAGATCAAGATCTGCTGATAGTAGGCTCATTTTGCAATTCACGACCAATGGCATCCCAGATGCACTTGCAAGGTAAGTTCAGACACACTGCAGGTCATGGTAGAACATTTTGCTGCAAGCAGTGGATCTTTATGATTTGTTTACCAAAGTGAATTCAGCGAAACAGAACATTCCTCACACAACAATTAATAACCTCATTGACAGCAGCTAAACATGTTAGTGCAGGGATTTCTGGATGGGGTTCTCACACTCAATACTGAAAAAAATCAAAATGTTTACATTTTTTCGCTATTTGAATATCATTAACATGTATATTGATCCTGTGACTAATGCACATTTAAGTAGCTAGGGAGGGTGTGGTCTAAGGATGTTAACACCCTTTATCAAGGTTTGCAAAATTATTAGACAGCTTGTCTACCTCCAGCAAAATTGGCTAAAAATATGTTTTAACTGACTCTTAAGTCTTGTCATTTAAACTTCTGTGTCTTGTACAGTGGTGGCCTAGGTTCAGCCCTTCTTACCTTGTCCATGTCCATGAGCAATGAATACCTTGTACTTCTGAGCACTCCTGGAAGGCTGCAGTTCTGAAATATGACAGCACTGGAGAATGATGCATTCCTAGTCACTTCACATTTGATTCCTCTCAAGTATTCAACAGTTAATGTGTATCATTTTTCTAAACATGTTTACTGCAACCATGTTAACCTTTTGCAACCAAACTTTTGGTTCTGCAACTCAATGGCTCTGTGATTATGCCCCAAAAATGTTGCATCCCTCTAGAAGATTTGTGACTTTTTTTTTGCACATTTTGCCTTAGGAAAACGAGCTCCATAATAATTCTGCAATTCTTAAATAAGGGTGATGATATTTTGACGCTGTCCCTCACTATGCAAATGCACATCACCTGATATGCTTCAAAACAATGAGCACCAAGATATATACAGCGTGGAATTGGAAAATATGCATAAAAATGATAATGTGGCCAAAATACTGAATTGCCTAATAGTACATATATAAAAGCTTGTATGTGTGTGCATATATATATACATATATATATATATATATATATATATATATATATATATATATACACAGCATATATCTACTATATAATTGTCTAAGGGTCACTTCCATCTTTCTGTCTGTCCTTCTGTCTGTCCTTCTTTCTGTCACGGATATTCATTCGCTGATTGGTCTCGGCAGCTGCCTGTCATGGCTGCTGCGACCAATCAGCGACGGCCACAGTCCGATTAGACCCTCCATACTCCCCTGCAGTTAGTGCTTGCTCCATACTCCCCGCAGTCACCACTCACACAGGTTTAATGCCAGCTGTAATGGACCGCATTATGCCGTGGGTAACTCACTCCGTTACCGCCGCTATTAACCCTGTGTGACCAAGTTTTTACTATTGACGCTGCCTATGCAGCATCAATAGTAAAAGGATCTAATGTTAAAAATAATAAAAAAAACTTTCCCGCTCCTCGCGATGCTCCGGTGACCTCTCCATGCAAGTGGCAGGTTCCGGTGCCAACGATGGTACGGGAGAAGGACCTGCCATGACGTCATCACAGGCCCTGCGCGCCTGCACGAGAAGGACCGGCCATGACGTCACGGTCATGTGACCGCGATGTCATCACACCCTGGGACCAGAAGCTGCGGCCTGCACCGCGCACAGGCGACAGAACTACAAGGCGCCCTCAGATCGGAAGGTGAGTATGTTAGAACTACAAGGGGCCCTCGGATCGGAAGGTGAGTATGTTTGTTTTTCATTTCTTAACTTGTGACATACGTGGCTGGGCAATATACTATGTAGCTGGGCAATATACTACATGGCTGGCAATATACTACGTGGCTCTGTGCTGTATACTACATTGCTGTGCAATATACTACATCACTGGGCAATATACTACGTGGCTGGGCAATATACTACGTCGCTGGGCAATATACTACGTGGCTCTGCGCTGTATACTATGTCACTGGGCAATATACTACGTCACAGGGCAATATACTATGTAACTGGGCAATATACTACGTCGCTGGGCAATATACTACGTCACTGGGCAATATACTATGTGTCTGGGCAATATACTACATGGCTGGGCAATATACTACGTGGCTGGGCAATATATTACGTGGGCTGTGCAATATACTACTTGGACATACATATTCTAGAATACCCGATGCGTTAGAATCGGGCCACCATCTAGTGTATATATATATATAGTAGTGCAGCGGGGGTGGTGCAGTGTGACAGACAGGCAGGGACCACAAGCAAGTTCAAAACAAATGTCTTTAATGTCCAAAGAATACTTACCACTGGAATTCAAAGATATCAGACCACAGCTGGAAAAACAAGATTGTGTGTAACCAGGGCTGGTTGCCGTGGGCGACTGCACTGCCGTGCACACTGAGGGGTGCCAGGCCTGTTGGCTCCACTATGTCCCTATATTGTTTCATACAGGTTGGAAGACCTAAAGTATCACCTCTACCCCTTTGCTGCAGTGTTTTTTACAAGGAACCTGTGGTCATAGGCCACATGGAGAACTCAGCCAGGAAGGAAATGGACCCTCCCACTACCATCCTGTAGTCCATTTAAAAAATAAAAGCCCATGGAGGGGTTTCCTAAATCTGCCATGGACAAATAGCTTGCCCAAGACTAACGCTTTCTTTTATTGTGTATTGCAATCACAGCTATACCTTTGACTGCAATGCACTCCCAAGGCCTTGATATGCTTTTTGCACAACCTGGGGGACACATAGCGACCCTCGCATATAACAACTTTCAATGCCTCACATACCCTCCCTCTGTTCAAACTTGTGGGGTTGAACATTTGTCACCATACACGGGGCCCGTGACACGGCATCCATTTTTAACTGTGACTTTCCCGCTCGATGTTCCACTGAGAAACTATAGTTTTGTATGGATAGGAACCATCTGGTGACTCGAGCATTCATCTCTTTTGCGTTTCTCATCCAGACAAGGGGTGAATGTTCCGATACTAAATTAAACGGATGCCTTAGCAAATAGTAGCATAGGGACTCTAAGGCTCACTTAATCTCCAAGCACTCCTTCTCCAATACACTATAATTTTTCTCTGCCGGGGTCAGTTTCCTGACCAAGTAGGTGACTGGAGGCTCATCCCCATTCACCTCTTGCAACTAGTGTTGAGCGATACCTTCCGATATGCAAAGGTATTGGTATCGGATTGGATCGGCCGATACCCAAAAAGTATCGGATATCGCCAATACCGATACCCGATACCAATGCATATCAATGGGACACAAAATATCGGAATGGTTCCCAGGGTCTGAAGGAGAGGAAACTCTCCTTCAGGCCCTGGGATCCATATTCATGTATAAAATAAAGAATAAAAATAAAAAATATTGATATACTCACCCCTCGGACGGCCCCTGGCTCTCACCGGTCCAAGCGTCTGCCTCCGTTCCTAAGAATGCTGAGTAAAGGACCTTCGATGACGTCGCGGCTTGTGATTGGTCGCGTGACCGCTCATGTGACCACTCACGCAACCAATCACAAGCCGCGACGTCATCGCAGGTCCTAAACTCACTGCATTCTTAGGAAAGGAGGCTGCCGGTTACACCGCTAAGGTCCAGGCTCCGCTGGAGGGGTGAGTATATCCATATTTTTTATTTTTATTCTTAATTTTTTACATGAATATGGATCCCCGGGCCTGAAGGAGAGTCTCCTCTCCTCCAGACCCTGGGAACCATACACTGGGAACTTCCGATTCCGATTTCCAATATCACAAAAATATCGGAACTCGATATCAGAATTCCGATACCGCAGATATCGGCCGATACCCGATACTTGCGGTATCAGAATGCTCAACACTACTTGCAACAGCACTGCTCCTGAGCCTACCACTGAGGCATTTGTTTGCACAATGAAGGTTTTCCTGAAGTTGAGGCTGATGAGGACCGACTGTCCACACAACACTGACTTCAGGGACTGTAATGCTTCCTCCGCTTGAGGATTCCACAGGACCATCACCAAATTCTTACGTTTTAACAGGTCAGTTAGGGGTGCTGATTTCCCATCAAAATTGGGTATAAACCGGCGATAGTACCCAAAGATGCCAAGGAATGCTCTCACCTGTTTGGTACTTAACGGCTTGAGACAGTTTTGAATGGCCTCAGTTTTGTTTACTTGGGGTTTGATAACCCTGCAGCAGATCACATAACCTAAGTACCAGGCTTCCGTTAGTCCTATCATGCATTTCTTTGGTTTCACTGTTAACCCCGTGATTCTGAGAGACTCCAGCACTGCTCGTACCTGGACAGGTGGGTGTTCCAATCCTGTCATCTAAATATCCTGACGTGTATTTCTGATGAGACTCTAACACTATGTCCATCAACCTCTGGAATGTAGTCGGAGCCACATGTAACCCAAAAGACAAGACAACATATTGATAGAGACCCTCTGGTGTTATAAAAGTGGTCTTTTCTTTCGCTGACTCTGTTAACGGGACCTGTCTCCTGTATCTGATATGGCCCTCATCGCTTGGCTATGAGTACTATTTGGTGGTCACTAGTACCAACACTTGGTCCCCTTCTAAAAAAGTCCTGACCGTGGCTCTTTCATTATACCCATGTCTCTGTGAGGCCTCAGCATCCATCAGATGCTCCTTTACTGTGGGCCGCACTGCCACAATGCGGTCCTGCATGCTTGCCACATGTTCGATGAGATTCTTATGTGGAGTGGGCTCCTGGTCCAATGTCTTCTTGGCTTCATCCAGCAGTCCACTCGGGCACCTGCCATACAATAGCTCAAATGGGGAAAACCCTGTGGGCGCCTGCGGTACCTTGCAGATAACAAACATTACATAAGGCAGTAACATGTCCCAATCCCTCCTGTCCTTGGTGACCACTTTTTTAGCATGGACTTAAGGGTCTTATCAATTATGGTTTGTGGGTGGTACACCGATGTACATAGTTGTTTGATCTGGAGTAGTTTACATAGCTCACTGGTCACCTTGGACATTAACGGAGTCCCCTGATATGTAAGGATCTCCTTTGAAAGCCCAAGGTGACAAAACATTGCATACAGCTAGCGGGCGATTAGTTTGGCCAATGTGTGGTGAAGTGGTATCGCCTCTGGGTACTGTGTTGCGTAATCCACTACAACCAGAATATGTTGGTGATCTTGGGTGGATTTCACTATGGGGCCTACCAGATCCATTTCTATCCACTCAAATGGTACCTCTATGATGGGCAGGGGTACCAATTGACTCCGGTAGTTTATGGTGGGTGAGGATAGTTGGCACACCGAACCCTTGTCACAGTACCTCTGGACCTACGCGTAGACCCCAGGCCAAACAAAAATGCTGCGGAATGCACTCCTGCATCTTTTTGGCCCCCAAGTGACCTTCTAGTATGTAGGTGTGAGTCATGTCGAGCACTGCCTGACAATAGGGTTGGGGTACCACCAGGTGTTCCACCACCTCATCCCAGACTTTATCCACCCAGTATAACAGCTCCTGGTGGATAGCTATGTGGGGAAAAAATGTCTCAGCAGTGAGTTTCTGAGCTTCTCCATTAATCTCAATGACCCTTCCTCGTGCCTGGGCCAGGGTGGAATCCTGGAGCTGAACTGTCCCAAACTTACCAGCGGCACCTCCAACTCGGGGATCGGTGGGGTGTCCTCGACCTCTCCTGCCAATACCTTTAGGGGAACCTATCAGGGTTAGACTCTGTCCCTATGTTGATGACCCCAAAGGCAGCTATACCTGTGACTGCAATGCACTCCCACAGCCTCAATATGCTTCGTTGCACAACCTGGGGGACACATAGCAACCCTTACATATAACACCAGTCACTGCTTCACAATATATATATATATATATATATATATATATATATATATACATAAATATATATATATATATATATATATATATATATATATATATATATATATATGTATATATATATATATATATATATATATATATATATATATATATATATATATATATTGCCTTGCAAAAATATTCGGCTCCCTGGAACTTTTCAACCTTTTCCCACATATCATGCTTCAAACATAAAGATACCAAATGTAAATTTTTGGTGAAGAATCAACAACAAGTGGAACACAATTGTGAAGTTGAATGAAATTTATTGGTTATTTTAAATTTTTGTGGAAATTCAAAAACTGAAAAGTAGGGCTTGCAATATTATTTGGCCCCTTTAACTTAATACTTTGTTGCTCCACCTTTTGCTGCGATTACAGCTACAAGTCGCTTGGGGTATGTCTCTATCAGTTTTGTACATTGAGAGACTGAAATTCTTGCCCATTCTTCCTTGGCAAACAGCTCGAGCTCAGTGAGGTTTGATGGAGATCATTTGTGAACAGCAGTTTTCAGCTCCTTCCACAGATTCTTGATTGGATTGAGGTCTGGACTTTGACTTGGCCATTCTAACACCTGGATACATTTATTTGTGAACCATTTCACTGTCGATTTTGCTTTATGTTTGGGATCATTGTCTTGTTGGAAGACAAATCTCTGTCCCAGTCTCAGATCTTTTAGAGACTCCAACAGGTTTTCTTCAAGAATGGTCCTGATTTTGGCTTCAACCATCTTCCCATCAATTTTAACCATCTTCCCTGTCCCTGCTGATGAAAAGCAGGCCCAAACCATTATGCTGCCACCGCCATGTTTGACAGTGGGGATGGTGTGTTCAGGGTGATGAGCTGTGTTGCCTTTTCACCAAACATATCTTTTGGCATTTTTGCTAAAAAGTTTGATTTTGGTTTCATCTGACCAGAGCATTTTCTTCCACATATGTGTGTGTCTGCAAGGTGTCTTGTTGCAAACTTTAAACAACAGCTTTATGGATATCTTTGAGAAATGGCTTTCTTCTTGCCACTCTTCCATAAAGGCCAGATTTGTGTAGTGTACGACTCATTGTTGTCCTAGGGATAGACTGTCCTACCTCAGCTGTAGATCTCTGCAGTTCATCCAGAGTGATCATGGGCCTCTTGGCTGCATCTCTGACCAGTCTTCTCCTTGTTTCAGACAAAAGTTTAGAGAGACGGCCGGATCTTGGGAGATTTGCAGTGGTATGATGCTCCATCCATTTCAATATGATCGCTTGCACAGTGCTCCTTGGGAAGTTTAAAGTTTTGGAAATCATTTTGTATCCAAGTTTAGCTTTAAACTTCTCCACAACAGTATCACGGATCTGCCTGTTGTGTTCCTTGGTCTTCATGATGCTCTCTGTGCTTCAAACAGAACCCTGAGACTATCACAAAGCAGGTGCATTTATAAGGAGACTTGATTACACACAGGTGGATTATATTTATCATCATTAGGCATTTACGACAACATTGGATCATTCAGAGATCCACAATGAACTTCTAGATTGAGTTTGCTGCACTGAAAGTAAAGGGACCGAATAATATTGCATGCCTCACTTTTCAGTTTTTGAATTTCCACAAAAATTTAAAATAACCAATATATTTCATTCAACTTCACAATTGTGTTCCACTTGTTGTTAATTATTCACCAACAATTTACATTTGTCTTTATGTTTGAAGCATGACATGTGGAAAAACTTTGAAAAGTTCCAGGGAGCCAAATACTTTTGCAAGGCATTGTATACACACTGTTATTCAAGTGAGTAAAGTGCTATACATATATAGTGCATTAGACTAGCATTTCTAATTCGAACATGCATCCTTTACTGTGAGATATTTGTTGGTTTAGTTATGTCTATGAATATTGCATTTCGGATGTTAATTAAGTTCTATGATGACAAAATCTGTTACATTTGTTAACTTTTTAAAATTTCTAATAGCTGGGATGAATTATAAATGGTGAATCTAGACACCTCAGCCAATATAGACATGAAAATTACAAGCATAAAAGTCTTTTATTTCAAGTTAATGAAGCAGAACATTTAAGCAAGTGCTTGTGGTTTTGATTACCAATGAAATATATCAAATCACAGTAACTTCAGTTGATAACCATCTCGGCTTGAGCAGGACAATTATATAATTATTTACTTTACATAATGCTAATCCAGATATAATTGCTGAAGTAAAGTGATTAATTTGATGAATCTGGTTTTTGCACATTTTATTTTACCTAAATGCAAATATTTTTAATGAGCGTCTGGTAATATGAAGCTTAGGACAAAAGACTAAGAAAACTGTTTGAGACATTTATTATTCAGATAAAGCTATTAAAATTGTACACTAAGAAAAAATACATAATTGTTTCTGAGCTTGATGAAATCAATTTTCATACAAATTCTCAAAGGAGTATTGATTAGTAATTAAAGGTAAAATAAATATATCACCTCTTGGATTGCAATTAATGGTATGCATTTCAGGCGATTTGTTATTTCAAGTATAGATTAGTAATTGATCGATTCTGCAATCAATATTCCAATAACTACAAAAGATGCTTTTCCAGCAAAATGACCAGGTGAAAAATTAAATCTAGATTGAAGAATATGTGAATAAAAAAAGCAAGTGCATATTATATTGTTATAAAGACATCTTACAATATTTCTTCCTAGTATATTACAGGATGGTGTAGTTCCAGTTGATATTTTTATATATGCCTAGAGTAGACAGCCAAGGTGGCTGATCAACACTGATAATTGTCTGTATAGCAGTATATAGTACTGTAAAATTGATAGATGCTCTCATTTAAAGAAGTTATGGGAAGTGAGAGGCAAAGACAACTTAGAATTATTTTGTTTGTTAAATACACAACATCCATTTAACAGAAACAGTATATATATACAGCTCTTGCAAAAAATTAAGAGACCACTGCAAAAATTTCAGTTTGTCTGATTTTTCTTTTTATAGGTATATTTTTGAGTAAAATGTAAATTGTTCTTTTATTTTATAAACTACTGACAACATGTCTCTGAAGATCCAAGCAATACATTTTGTATTTATATTCTGAAAATGAAAAATGGTCAAAATAACAAAAAAAAATGCATTGCTTGCAGACCTCAACTAATGCAAAAAAACAAGTTCATAATAATTTAGAAACAACAATAACAATTGTTTAGCTCAAGAAGAGTTCAGAAATCAATATTTTGTGGAATTACCATGAATTTTAGTCACAGCTTTCATGCGTCTTGGGATGCTTTCCACCAGTCTTTTACACTGCTTTTGGGTGACCTTATGCCACTCCTGGTACAAAATTTAGGCAGTTCTTCTTTGCTTGATGGCTTGTGACTATCCATCTTCCTCTTGATTACATTCCAGAGGTTTTCAATGGGGTTCAGGTCTGGAGATTGTGCTGGCCATGACAGGGATTTGATGTGGTGGTCCTTCATCCTCACCTTGATTGACCTAGCTGTGTGGCATGGCACATTTTCCTGCAGGAAAAAACAGTCCTCAGAGTTGGGGAACATTGCCTGAGCAGAAGGAATCAACTGTTTTTCCAGGACAACCTTATATGTGGCTTGATTCATATATCCTTCGCAAAGAATAACCTGCCCAATTCCAGCGTTGCTGAAGCATCCCCAGATCAACACCTGGTCATCTTATGGTTAGATGGAGACCTGGAGAGGCCTACAAGCCACAGTGTCTTGCACCCACTGTGAAATTTGGTGGAGGATTGGTGATGATCTATCTAGTCGCACCTGCTCTCTCCCTCTTCCTGCCTTCCTTCTCTTTTTTGTGAACCACTGTTTTTTTTATTTCCACATTCACTTCACTTGCAATCAGAGCACCACCCTCATTCACTGACTTTTTATATCATGTGGAATACATAGCATTCAGATATCCAGCCATAATTAACGATAGAGCGGAGACATTTCAATTTGCTAATACTGGTTCATGTCTCTCCAAAAATATCATTCAAGGTAACCCTATTGGAGAATTAGTGCCAGCAGGATTTGTACTAATGATAATATTTAAAAAAAGAGGAAAATGTCATCTGTTCCAGAAAATACCCAGAATGGACATTATGTGCTAAAATATGGTAAACACAATAATAAAAAAGGAACTATTGCAACATAAACAGCGCCCTATTTCATATGTTAAATAAATATTATTAGAACATAAAATAATATTAGAAAATATCTGCAGAATCTTTCATGGAACAAAAATTGCATTCAATAATTCGTGTTGGATGAGGTTTTTTTGGTCAAAATTACCTCCATATTGGATACAGTGGCATGTAAGACTTTGAGAACTCCTGGTTAAAATGACTGTTATTGTGAACAGTTAAGCAAGTTGAAGATGAAATGACCTCTAAAAGGCCTAAAGTTAATGATGACACATTTCTTTTCCATTTTAGGCAAAAATAATTTTTTTTTTTCATCTTTTACATTTTAAAAAATAGAAAAAGAAGAATAGCTTGTAAAAGCTTTTTGCAGCCAGGCAAGAGACATACATTCCTTATTTGTGTGATTTTCATACATTCTTCCTTAGGAAATTCTTCTAGTTTTGTGAGATTCCTGGGTCATCTTGCATGCACTGCTATTTTGAAGTCTATTCACAGATTTTCAATGATATTCAGATCACGGGACTGTGAGGGCCTTTGTAAACCTTCATGCTCTGCCTTTTGAGGTAGTTTATTGTGGATTTTGACATGTGCTTAGGATCAATATCCATTTGTAGAAGCCATCCTCTTTTCAGTTTCTGTTTTTTTACGGATGGTGTTTGCATCAAGAATTGTTAAAATTACTTTAAATCCATTCTTCCCTGAAATGCTCCCTGTGCCATTGGCTGCAACACAAGCCCAAAGAATGATTGATCCACCCCCATGCCTAATTTTTGGCTAGATATTCTTTTCCTGAAATTCTGTGCCCTTTTCTCTCCACACTTATCTTCGATACGAGTTTTATTTCTATCCCTTCACCTCCTATTTTCCATTTTTGTGTTTTAAATTTTTGCTCCTCTTCTTCCCAGAGCCATAACTTTGGTACTTTTGCATCAATATAGTCGTTTGAGGGCTTGAATTTTTTGTGACGAGTTGAGCATTTAATCGACACCATTGATTTTACCATACAGTTTACTGGAAAACAAGAACAAAATTCCAAGTGCTTTAAAATTGCAAAAAAAGTGCAATTTCACAATTGTTTTTTTTACCATGTTCACTAAATGCTAAAATTGACCTTCTCTTATGATTCTCCAAATAATTATGAGTTCACAGAGTTCACAGATACCAAACATGTATACGTTCTGTTTTATTTAAGTGGTTAAAAAATTCAAATTTAAAAAAGGAGCTAATTTTTGAGACCCATAGCGTCTCCATTTTAGAGATTTAGGGCTGGGTGAGAGCTTATTTTTTGCACGCTAAGCTGATGTTTTAATTGATACCATTTTGGTGTAGATACGATCTTTTGATTGCCTGTTATTGCATTTTATTGCAATGTTGCAACAAGCAAATAAAAACATACACACGTGGTCAAAATTGTTGGTACCCCTCGTTTAATGACAGAAAAACCCACAATGGTCACGTAAATAAATTGAATCTGACAAAAGTAATAATAAATAAAAAATCTATGAAAATGAACAAATGAAAGTTAGACATTGCTTTTCAACCATGCTTCCACAGAATTTTTTAAAAAAAAATAAAACTCATGATATAGGCCTGGACAGAAATGATGGTACCCTTAACTTAATATTTTGAAGAACAACCTTTTGAGGCAATCACTGCAATCAATCAATTCCTTTAAATGTCAATGAGACTTCTGCACCTCTCAACAGGTATTTTGGTCCACTCCTCAAGAACAAACTGTTCCAGTTGTCACGTGTGTAATTCTGGCATTTGATTTTTTTTAATCATTGCAAAATTTACCTATCAGATTACTTATTTTTATATTTTGATAGATTGTGTTTTTGAACTCGAAGATACCAAATATGAGGGTTTTTTAATTATTGTTTTAACTTGAATGCGGCGAATGAGGGTGATTTGAACTTTTATATTTTTTTAATATTTTTAAAAATATATATTTTTTACTTTTCACTGGCTTTAATAGTCTTGGTGGGAAACTAGAAGCTGTGATCTTTTGTTTGCATGTGTTACACATAATAGGGCAGACCTCGGGTTGTCACGCCAACTCATCGACAAACAACGGTCATGTGACATGCTTCCAGCGCAAGCATGGTAAATGCTGTTGTCATTGATTTATCATGTTAACAGCCGTGGGTGGATCGCAATCCCACATGTAGCTGTTAGGGGCACATGCCAGCTGATCAAGTCAGCTGACATGTGCAGGAAAACATGCGGGCTCAACACCAGAGCCCGCCAGATGGAGACCGAACTTGGAGTCTCCACATTTTAAAAAATAATTGTCACACACCACTAAAGTGGCATCAATTTGCACAGAGTAGAAACAGCGTAATAGGCCTGTGACACATCTTCTACTACAGGCAGCCCATCAAATGGAGACCTAACTTTGAGTCTCCACATTTGAAAAAATAATTGTCACAACACTAAAGTGGTATCAATTTCCACAGAGTAAAGACTGCATAATAGGCCACTGACACGTCTAATACTACAACAGGTAACCCACCAGATGGAGATCCAATTTTGATTCTCCACATTTCAAAAAAAATATTGTCACACACCACTATAGTGGCATCAATTTGCACAGAGTAGAAACAGTGTAATAGGCCTCTGACACACCTTCTACTACAGGCAGCCAATCAGATGGAGACCTAACTTTGAGTCTTCACATTTGAAAAAATAATTGTCACTCAACACTAAAGTGGTATCAATTTCCACAGAGTAGAAACAGCATAAAGAGCCTCTGACACACCTTCAACCACAGGCAACCCACCTGATGGAGACCTAATTTAAAGTCTCAACATCAGTGTCAGCATCAGTGATAGTTCATGCTTCCAGGCTAGAGCAGCTGACTCGTTTACCCTGGTGATCCTTCTGCCTCTGACTTCCCATATTTGTGTGAGGCCTGCTCCCTATCCATGACGTAGTGTTTCTCTGGTGTTTTTCCTTACAGTGTATGACTCGGCCTGATCTCTTAACCCTGCCTCTTGCTTTCCGTCTCTGATCCCTTCTTCCCCAACCAGCTTTGACTTCTGGCTTGTACCCCGACTTCGTCGTACGTCTCATGTTTTGGATACTGTGCTCCTGTTTGGCTCTGACTTCTGGCTTTTCTCTGATTTCATGCATGCTGTGACCTCTGGCACCTCTGCTGCTGACAGTTTCTGACTCTGCTCATCTGACCACTCTTTCGTCACCTGTGACACATGTGTGGCTGCTCAGTGTTGTTACACTGTTAATGTGCAACCTCTCTTCCCTCACCAGCACCCCCTGGTGGAGATTGCGCTAAACTGCACTGCAGCCGCATCACACTAATCACGCTGACTATTCAAAGTGTGATCCACCATGTAGATGACCGGATGATGGCATTGTCAGTGCTAACTGTCTAAGTAGCCATTTCAAAACTGTGCAGAAGGAGGCAGAGGTCTTCATTTGTGCCCAGTCCACAAGTGTGATTTGCACCACATCTCAACTGCATTGGCCCAACCTATGCAAAAGGACATTCTACACCAGGGCTCGTTGCTGCTCCCACAGCCACTGAAACATGTGCAGAGTGGAATTCTATAGTGTCAGAATATCACTAATCAAATGGATAACTAGTAGGCCGAAAGACCTCTGTAGCAATGCCAGTTGGTGCAACTGTCGGAAGTGGACACATAGCAAACATGATTTTTGCAGCAGCGCATCCAGGCCAGGATAGTAGTGGAGATATTGCTGTACCACCACGTTGATCATGTTAGCCATGCAAGGAACGTGTGTCAGGTTGCCACAGCATAGGGCTGCCACCAGGTTTGCACCGTTATTGCACATGGCCTTCACTGCCTCCATGTTTAGTGAAGAAAACCATTACTCTAACTTGACCTGGATACCTGTCCAAAACTCTTGAGCTGTGTGACTGTTATAACAAGGCATAATAATTTAAACACTGCCTGATTCCAGTGAGCCATGGCTGTGCAGTACGGAGATGGAGGAGATTCTATCTGCACTATTTGAATGCATGTCTGATTAAGGGAGAGGTTGAGGGCACAAGTAGAGGCCCTAGAGGAGGTGCAGAAGAAGTGGAGGAAATGTTAGATACAGAGGTTTGTCCTGCAAGCCTTGGTGATTCCAAGACTTGTGGAGTGGCAAAAAGACTGCCTGCCCCCACAGCCACCATAGTCACCCAGTGTCCAGTCAGTGAGATGTATTACCATGCCCATGTTTGGTCGTCTATGTGTCTGTAGTGAAATGCACCCTGGCAGATATAGATATTTTCAGGGAATAGTTGATGTTGGCTACATGCTGGTGTAGTGCAGGCACAGCTTTTTTTGAGAAGTAATGGTGACTTGGCAACTGGCACTGAGGTTCTGCGATGGCCATCAACCTTTCAAAACCGTCTGTATCTACCAGGTGGAAAGGCATCATTTTTGTGTCCAACAGATTGGATCAGGTGGAGATCAAGCTAAGCTCTTAGCTTTTCTATGTGTAGGGAGAAACATTCTTTTACGTGACCACAACTGCAGGAATGAGACCTGGTTGCTGTGCTCGGAGTGGGTGGAGTACAGAGAACAGGACAAACTGCTGAACTGTGAGTGAGGTGCAGGTGGATATGTTATGTTGGATTGAGAAAGATATGTTTTGCTAGGTGACACAAAAGCAGCAGTCATGTCTACTTTCTTAACAGATGGCTCTCACTCACACTGATTATGGTAAGTGAACAATTCTAGTTTCTGTGTGAGAAAACTCGGAATGGTGACCGAGGAGGAAGAAACAGCAGATGGGGTGGATGGGACGGCCGGTGGTTGGTAAGGTCTGCTAGTCCGCATTGTAGTACAGTGAGATTCCCACACTAAGACATTTTGATCAGGCAAGTGCCATTTTGTGCATGTAGTTATCAAATGATTGCAATTTTTGCTTCTACTGAGTTTTTTTGCAAATTGGACAGATAACGTTTGTTGGGCCATCCCTTGCGGTCTTAAAAAACGCCCACGCTACGAAACCCTTGCCACCCCTGTGAACTGCACTGTCAAGACTGGTGCTGGCCACAGTCTGGGTTGGGGCAGAGGATGCAGTGCTTGTCGTGGTTGCATCACTTTGTGTCTCTGTGGGAACCAGCAATATAACCACCTCATTATTCTCCACCACCTCCTCTGCTGAGCTACTCAGCTGCATACCTCTGGGTTCAAACCAAGAGGGATCTGCAACCTCATCATCATCCTTTTTGTTCTCCCACTCCTCACTTTGTGAGTCAGCCTTCTTTTCCTGCCCTGACACCACAGTACACTCCACCTCCAACCTTGGTGGTTAACATCTGGTGACGAGGTTCTGGATTCCGCTTGGACTAAACTTCGTCCAGTCCTCGATCCAACATGAAAAATGTTTCCGCATCGGTGCAGATGCTTTCTTCCTCTGTGTTATGGAGACGCGGGGTCAGTGGGTGCTCTCGTCCGCTGGCCCGGCTGTCTTTAGCAAGACTGCATGGACCACGGCTCATACCACTGAACGCCCGCTCTATCTCCCCGTGGGCAATACACTACACAGACAACACAGGGTTAAGGTAAAACAGTGTGGCAATGCTTTATTGAACCACAACACACAATAGCAAACAGAACAATCCCACCATGACTGGAATTGTTTGGTTACATGGGCGCATATAAAATATCACTGTGTCTCCATGTATTTCCAGTATGACATGATGTCAGAGCTCCCAGGGTCACTACTCCATCTGTGGATGAATGCACAGAGAAGGGGTAACGACAAACATAGGGAGATGACCAAGAACTGTCCATAGAGTCCATACAAGGTCCAAAGCCAGTTGACATGATGTCAGAGCTCCCAGGGTCGCTACTCCATCTGTGGATGAACGCACAGAGAAGGGGTAACAACAAGTATAGGGAGATGACCAAGAACTGTCCATAGAGTCCATACAAGGTCCAAAGCCAGTTGACACGAGAGCCACCACCTGGCTTATCTGACCCTCTCCATGGAACCAGGTGACCATAGAGTCCCAACCCTGGCTTTCTCCAAACATATCCATGGTTCAGAGATGGTCACTGGATCAGATCTTTGTCCTTCCAACTGGAGCCAAAAACCCCTAGGTTGTATCCTATAGAATCCTAGATCAGTGTCCCTCGTGATGGTGCCATGATGAATTGGCTGCAGTCCTTTCTCTTGTCTGTTGGGTGGTTTGCACAATGTCTGGCTGAATGCTCTTTATTACTTCAGACTCTCAAGATGTGAACTCTGAGTCATTTTATACCCAAGGCATGTAAGCTATTTTTAGAATTACCCAGTGTCCTTTAGTTCAACATCAAGATATGGCAAACAATGGTGATGAGATTACCTAGTACTACTTGACCATTCAATCTATTTGCACAGTCTTTCCTTCTCTGCTTTAGAAGTCACCAAGCTAGTTCTGGAATTCAATGCACAATTAGCATATCAGCACACATCAATAAACAAAGATAAACACACACTATGTACAAGTCACTATTACAGACTTACATTGTATGTTAAATGGTATATCAGTGGGCAAGTCTGTCTCCTTGACCCACCAGACATAAACACTTAAATTCACAAGCCAATATACAGATAAAAAGCCAGTTCTTTTGCTTTTGCAAAACATGGTTATCTGGGAAATTAAGATACAATCTGGTTTCTCCACACTCTGGATTCTGGAATTCTTCAAAGCAGACCTCAGATGCCCAATGAATAGAATGTCTGAACACCTCTTCAGAATGGCCCATCTGAGATTCCCTAAAGTCAGTTGGGAGATTGGAAATTTTTATACGGGGAGAAACAAGAGTGATTGGGGTGCCACCTCTGAGGATTGTACTGTGTGCTATGTTAAGGTGCAGGAGGAGGAGGAGAGGTCACTTGATGCAGCGCTTGCTATCCAGTTGAACACATGCTGTTTCTGAGCCTCATGTACAAGGTGTACAACTGTGCGGCTGCCAAAGAAAGGGAGCCAAGTAGCCCGGCCAATAACAGATGTTATCAGTGGTCTTTAGATAGGACTAGATGGTGTTTGTTCAGTTGAGCTTTCATTCACATTAACACCTAACCCACATACACGTCGAAAACCAATCCTACTTCCCCTTCCACCACAACCTCGCTTTTTCCCACTCATGTTGTAAGCAGCCTTCCTCGCTTGTAACCTGCTGTTTCACAACCTTAGGCCCACTGCTGTCAGTCACTTGTTACTAAATGAACAATCACTATTTATTTTCTGAGATAATGTGCCTGAACAGCACTGTAATACCTAATGATTTTTAAGTAGAAATATGGCCTTCGGATTTCCACTATAACACAGTTTTATCACAAATGGTGTGGAGTAAATAATTGGCCTTCCAGGCTGCACCACAATATTAGGCCTAATGATTTTTACATGGAAATCTGGCCTTCTGCATGGCCACAGAAACACAGTTTTAGCACAAATTATTTGGAGTAGCTAATTGGGACTAGTGGCTGCACCACTATATTAGGCCTAAGGATTTTTAAGTAGAAATCTGGCATTCTGATTTATCTCTGAAATACAGTTTTATCACAAATGATTTGGAGTACGTAATTGGGTCTCGTGGCTGCACCACAATATTAGGCCTAATGACTTCTACATGGAAATCTGGCCTTCTGATTTGCAACTGAAACACAGTTTTATGACAAATGATTTGGAGTAGCTAATTGGGCCTCATGACTGCACCCTATATTAGGCCTAATGATTTTTCAGTGGAAATCTGGCCTTCTGATTTGTCTCTGTAACACAGTTTTATCACAAATTGTTTGGAGTAGATGACTGAGCCTAGTGGCTGCACCCCAATATTAGGCCTAACAATTTTTAAGTGGAAATCTGACCTTCTTATTTGTTTCTGAAACACAGTTTTGTCACAAATGATTTAGAGTAGCTAATTGACCCTCCAGGCTGCACACTAATATTAGGCCTAACAATTTTTAAGTGGAAATCTGGCATTCTGATTTGACACTGAAACACAATTTTAGCACAAACTATTTGGTGTAGCTAATCGGCCCTCCAGGCTGCAACCCAATATTAGTCCTAACGATTTTAAAGTGGAAATATGGTCTTCTGATTTGCAACTGAAACATATTTTTATCACAAACTATTTGGAGTAGCTAATTGGGCCTTGTTACTGCACCACTATATTAGGCCTAATGATTTTTTAGTGGAAATCTGGCCTTCAGATTTTTTACTCTGAAACACAGTTTCATTACAAACTATTTGGAGTAGATGATTGAGCCTCGCGGCTGCACCCCAATATTAAGCCTAACAATTTTTAAGTGGAAATCTGACCTTCTTATTTGCCCCTGAAACACAGTTTTATCATTAATGATTTGGAGTAGCTAATTGGCCCTCCAGGCTGCACCCCAATATTAGCGCAGTATAAATTTTTATGTGGAAATCTGGACTTCTAAATTTCAACTGAAACACAGTTTTAGCACAAATTATTTGGAGTATTGGCATTCCGTATAGCAACCCAATACTAGTCCTAACAATTTTTAAGTGGAAATCTGGCCTTTTGATTTGCCACCTATACACAGTTTCATCACAAACTATTTGGAGTAGATGATTGAGCCTCGCGGCTGCACCCCAATATTAAGCCTAACAATTTTTAAGTGGAAATCTGACCTTCTTATTTGCCCCTGAAACACAGTTTTATCATTAATGATTTGGAGTAGCTAATTGGCCCTCCAGGCTGCACCCCAATATTAGCGCAGTATAAATTTTTATGTGGAAATCTGGACTTCTAAATTTCCTCTGAAACACAGTTTTAGCACAAATTATTTGGAGTATTGGCATTCCGTATAGCAACCCAATACTAGTCCTAACAATTTTTAAGTGGAAATCTGGCCTTTTGATTTGCCACCTATACACAGTTTTATCACAAACAATTTGGAGTAGCATATTAGGCTTCTGAAGACTTCCACACAGATTTTGTACAATGTATTTTGATGCTGGAAGGTCGAATTTTCAAGGAACAGGATCCTATCTATTTAACTGACATGATAACTTTCAGCACCAGTACTAGAACAGGATCAATCTCTCTGCACTATGAGACTGAGCAAATTGAGCCAGAAAAACAAGATGTCCGCTTTTTATGTGGCCAGGGACATGTGAATTCGCCAGCCAATCACAGAAGACATTGAGTCATGACCTGAGATGAGCGAACATTTTAATATTCGGTTTGGATTACAATCGATGAATTTGCAATATTCGCCAATTAATTTGTTGAATACACCCAACTAGGAATGTTCACATTTAAACAAATAAGGGTCTTATGCCACAGAAGTGGCATCAATTTTATGAGAGTAGAAACAGTATAATAGGGATAGACAGGTCTTCCACTACACATAATTCAACTGATGGACACCCAATCAGGAGTGTTCACATTTCCAAAAATTATTGGCAGATACCACCAAAGTGTCATCAATTTCACCACATTAGATATAGTATAATAGGGACCAATAGGTCTTCCACTAAACCCAATTGAGCAGATGGAGACCCAACCAGGAGTCTTCACATTTAAACAAATAAGTGCCTTACACCACAGAAGCAGCATCAATTTCGCGAGAGTAGAAATAGCATAATAGGGACCGACATGTCTTCCACTTCACCCAATACAGCAGACGGACACCCAACCAGGAGTGTTCAATTTTAAACAAATGATTGGCTTACACCACAGAAATGGCATCAATTTCACGAGAGTAGAAATAGTATAGTAGGGACCAGCAGGTCTTCCACTCCACCCAATACAGCAGATGGACACCCAAAAATTACTGACAGACACCACAAAAGTGGCATCAATTTTGCCACAGTAGAAATAGTATAATAGGGAGCATTAGGTTTTCCACTACACCAAATCCAGCAGATGGACACCCAACCAGTAGTGTTCAGTTCACATTTAAACAAATGAGCTCCTAACACCACAGAAGGGGCATCAATTTCACGAGAGTAGAAATAGTATAATAGGGACCGACACGTCTTCCACAACACCCAATCCAACAGATGGACACTCAACCCGGAGTGTTCACATTTCCAAACACTATTGGCAGAAACCACAAAAGTGGCATCACTTTCATTACAGTAGAAATAGTATAATAGGGACCAATAGGTCTCCCACTAAACCCAATCCAGCAAATGAACACCCAACCAGGAGTGTTCACATTTCCAAAAGTTACTGGCAGAGACCACAAAAATAGCATCAATTTCACCACAGTAGAAATAGTATAATAGGGACCGACAGGTATTCCACTACACCCAACCCAGCAAACGGCCACCCAACCAGAAGTGTTCACATTTAAACAAATAAGGGCCTTACACCACTAAAGGTGCATTATTTTCACAAGAGTAAAAATAGTATAATATGGACCGACAGGTCTTCCACTAAACCCAATCCAGCAGATGGACACCCAACAAGAAGTTTTCAAATTTTTAAAAATTTGGGCGTGACACCACTGAAGTGGAATAACTGTCACAAGAACAGAAATAGTATAATTGGTACCGACATGTCTTCCACTACAGCTATCCCTGCAAATGTACACCAACCATGACTGTTCACATCTCCACAAATTTGTGATAACATCAGCAACAGCCACAGCAGGCACAGAAGCCACACTAAAGATATCACAGAGTGCAGTTATGTCACAATAATGCATCATGCTAAAAAATGCTATATCACCTAGTATGTACAGTCTGTGATTGTGTTCAACCTCTTAGCTCTGTCATGCATACATAGGAGGAAACAATCTTTTAGGTGACCACAATTGCAGAACTGTGGGCTGGCTGCAGTGCTGAGAGAAGGTGAAGAATGGTGAACCTGATAATCTGCAAGACCGTGAGAGAAGGGCAGGCGGAGATGTTACGGTGGATTGAGAAACTTGTGGTATGCTCATTCTCGGAGATCAGTCAAAATCAGCAGTCATGTTGGCTGCCGCTACAGATGATGACAGGCTCTCAGTTAATGTGACTGGAGCAGATATAGAACCCGAGGTTCTGTGGTCGAAGATCTGGGTCTCAATAGTTGGCATGGTAACAGATGAGGAGAAAGCAGCAGATGTGATTCATGGGATGGCTGATGGTTGTTGAGGTCCGCTGGTCAACATTTTTGCGCAGTGGGATTGCCACAGCAAAACATGTTGATTGTGCATATGAAGGTTCATATATGTAGTAGTCAAATTATTGCACTTTTTACCTCCACTCAGTTTTTTTGCAAAGTTGGCTGATTACGTGAGTTGCCTCATCCTTTACAGTGTCAAAAAAGACCTAGGCTAGGCAACCCTTGCCACCCCTGCGAGCTGCAGACCCGTGGATGTTGCTCATCATGTCTGCATCATTACATGTCTGCGATGTATGGTGCAACATAACCTCCACATCTTCCTTCTCAGATGACCTACTCAGCTGTGTGCCTCTATGCTGACGCCAACTGGGATCTAACACCTCATCATCATCATCCTTTCTGTTATCACATTCTCACCCTTGAAGTCATCTTCCTCCTCTTCCTGCCCTGACAGCACAGCACAGTACAGTCTGCGTGAACCTCAGTTATCTGAGTCTCATCAGGATCAGCTTTCCCCCAGGGGTTAATGTCTGATGATGCAAATCAGGATGTTGTTCGGACCCTACTTTGTCCTGCCCCGGATCCAAACTAAAAAAATGTGAGCATTGGTGAAAATTTCCTCATCCTTACTCTGTGAAGCTTTTGAGTACACTTCTGATGACCATGGCATAGAATGTGTGAACAGCTCTTCAGACTCATACATCTGTGGTTCCATAAAGTCAGTTGTAAAGTTTGAGAGTTGGGATGAGGGTGAAGCAAGGGGAATTTGTATGCCACCTCTGTGGACTGTACTGGGTGGGATGTGGAGGTGGAAGAAGAGGAGGAGAGGCCACTCGAAGATGTACTTGCCATCCATTCAAGTACATGCTCTTTCTGGGCAACATCGACAATGTGTACCGCTGTGTGCTTGCCAAAGAAAGATAGTGGTATCTGTCCAGTAACATAAGTTGTGAGTTGTCTTTGCATAGAACGTGACATTGGTTCACTAGTGCTTTCACAAACATTACCACCTACCCCACGTACCCCTTGAACACCAAGCCTAGTTCCCCTTCCACCACGGCTTTGCTTTTTCCCAGTCATGTTGCTCAGATAGTGTGGTAGAACACCACTACACCAACTCTACAAACAGCTGAATTTCAGTGACAGTAAATTTCAAGTTGAAAAATGGTGTGCTGTATCATGTTAGTAACAGAAAAAAAATTGTTTGAGTGTGGATGAGGCCTGTCTGGCAAATAATACATGATACGAACAATTTGAAAGTCTGGTCCCCTACTGTATGACAGTATGAGCAGAAGAAGTTTTTGGGGGGCTATGAATCAGGCCTCTGTAACACACTAGATGCTACTAACTACTTGAATGTGAGATGTCCCCTACTGTATGACACTAGTAACAGAATAATTTTTTGTGGCCTATGGATTAGGCCTCAGTAACACAATAGAAGCTACAAACTATTTGAATGTGAGATGTTCCCTCTTGTATGACACTAGGAACAGAAGAATTTTTTGTGGCCTCTGTATCAGGCCTCTATAACACACTAGATGCTCCAAACTATTTGAATGCGAGATGTCCCATACTGTATGACACTATGAACAGAATAATGTTTTTGTGGCCTCTGTATCATGCCTCTATAACACTTTAGATGCTACAAACTGTTTAAAAGTCAGGTCCCCTACTGTATGATACTTGGAACAGAAGAATTTTTGTGGCCTAGGGATCAGGCCTCTATTACACAACAGATGCTACAAACTATTTGAAAGAAGTATTTTTTTGGTGGCCTGTAGATCAGGACTCTACAGCTTAAACTCAAACCAACAAAATCGCAATGTGTGATACGACGGGTTCTCTAACTTTTTGCAACTGAAAAATTATAATTTTATAATTTTTATAATTATAATTATATTTTTTTAATGTGCCTTAGGTCTGCATACAGTTTCATATCACCACAGCACAAAATGACAAGCAGCAGGCTGTTTCACATTTAGCTACTGAAAAATTATTATATAGAGCGCTATACTCGTGCATGGATCACAATAGAAGCAGTGCACAACACACTTGTATGACATGTGCCCTGCTGGCTTTGTCTGTGGACTGCAGTAACGGCCAAAAAAAAGTGCTGGAAGGTAAATTTAACAGCCACACTGGACACTAGCTAGATACACTATCTGACTGATGTACAACCACCTAGCTAACTAGATAAATTCTGGGATACAGCAGGCTTTTTCACATTTAGCCAGTGTAAAAATGTTATTTAGAATGCTATACTTGTGCATGGTAGAAGCAGTGCACAACACAATTGTTAGACATGTGCCCTACTGGCTTTGTCTGTGGCCAAAAAAAAATGCTAGAAGGTAAATTTAAACAGCCACACTGGACACTAGCTAGCTACACTATCTGACTGATGTACAACTGCCTAGCTAACCAGCTAAAATCTTGGTGCTAACAGTGCTAGTGTCAGGAACAGCCTCTCTGTGCTGTTACAGTGTCAAAATGGTGCTAAAGCAAAATGTCTGCTATTTATATGGCGAGGGACATGTGATTTCAGCAGCCAATGACACAAGCTGTTGTGTCAGGACATTGTGGATGTTTCCTGTGCCTGGATTGACTAGCCACAATGTGCACACATAAATGTAGGGAAAAAATGATTGTTTACAAGAAAGCCACACCTCTGAGCTCTGCAAGCCCCTCCCCTCATCAAACACATACTAAACACTCATGAAACACCATTATTGTTGATAAAGTTCTGAAAATACTTTTGTACCAATGCAAATATTTTCCCACACTTTTTACAAAATGTTACTGATTTTTTCCAATTTTATAAAATTTTGCTCAGGTTTCCGATCATGAATCCAAATGTGCCATATTTGTGCTGAATTTATGTTTGGTGATTGATTTCCAAACAAATTCGCTCATCACTTGAACACAGGAAAACCTTATGCCATTTTATCTTAAAATGTGTAGCGCAGTGGTATCCACACTGTGCAGTGAGGAGACAGTGACCCAGCAAAGTTCAAAGCAAAACAAGTTTTAATGTCCATCTCACAGAAATAAAAAGCACACAATATCCTCCGGATCGCATCCAGGAAACATATCTTCCAGATTGCAGCCGATAAACATGCCAGTCTACTTCCAAGATCTGCTGCCGTGGGTGACTGCACCACTGTGTATGCCAGGTGCCAGGCCTTTCAGCTCTGCTTGGCCTTTTGGCTCTGCTTGTCTGTGGTGCCTTACACAGGTGGAGCCCTGCAGAGCCTTCTGCTCTTCATTCTTGCAAAACCTAACTGACACATAGGTCACATGGAAAACCCAGCCGGGAAGAAAATGGACTGCCCCACTACCATCCTGTAGTCCATTTTGAAATCTAATTTTTGATAGCACAGTTACTTTTATGTGACAAAAAAATAATTGCCAATGATTGAACCAACAATACATTGCTGTTTTGTTTTAGGTAAGACTACACAAGGTTTTGCTGCTTGGTTTTTTCAAACATAATCTTAGCCACACAGCTATATATATATGTACAGTTTGTGTATGTACATAGTGTAAAAAAAGAAATACCTAATATTATACAAAAAGGAGCCTTAGGTGTTTTCAAACATAAAAACAAATCCATGGAAGTCGTGTAGTAGAAGTGTATCACCACTAATGAGCAACCTAATTATTTCTAAACGGTGTTGTTTTTCCTGCAGGCAGGAAAATGTTGTAGGTAACACAGAAATAGTGACTCAGTCTTTCCAGAAGCAATGTAGTTACATAAAGCTAAAAATCATATGTAACTAGAATCCCATTAAATGATAGCATTGATGTAAAATGTACAACACTACAATGAACATTTTCATGCATGGTTTATGTGCTAAGTTTGATTTGTTTTTACTTTACAGGTTAGGAAGTTACCAAGAAAAGTGTTTTTAACCAAAACTTGCTTCAGATGTTGTGCATTTTAAAGCATATTTTTGTATTTATAGATATTCTGAAAAGGAATACAGTTTAGCTGTAGAACAAATCTAGTACTCTTTATTTGGAGAGATGCTCAATGTTTCTTTGAAATCTATACATGCTTAAAATAAATTAATTTTCCCAATTCATTGCAGTTGTGCCTTTTTTTGTCTAGTTTTTCCTATTTTGAGGCTGAGTTCCCACAATGAGTATTTATTGAGTTTTTTATATTGCTGCATTTCTGGCTTCATTCATTTACTTGCATTTTCTTCACTTTTTGCACTTTTTGATTGTATTATTTCACTCACATCTGAAGGGATTTTATAATTTCTAATACATGTCTCAGCCTTATTCTAATTTTACTATTTTGAAATGCAATTTCTACTGGTCCATCTGTTTTCATCCATGCTTCTACTAGTTCCTCGGTACATCTGTGTGCCTTTTGTGATCTTGTTGATTACAATTGATTCATTATTTAGCACTTTTTAGAAAGTTGTAAAATTTGGAGGCAAATTTACCTTCATTCTAATGGGTAACTTTTTGTACTCTAGTATTTTTTGCACAAACGTTGGAGTTGCGTGCAATATTTTATGAGAACATATGGATTTTTTATCTAAAAAGGAGAAAAAGAAGGTAAATTCTAAGAGCATTGTCTATTTTATTCAAAATTTATGAAACAGTCTTGAAGAACTTGACACAAAAAAATGGCAATGAATACCACAAAGCCAAAAAAGAAAAGGTAATAAAAAAAAAAAAACCCCATAAATTATCAATCAGACACTACATGTTTATACCAAACCAGAAATAAAAACATGATGAAAAAATCTGTCTAATGATGTTGCACTGGTACAGCTTCCCTGAACAGGCTGTACATATAGCTGTAGTAAAATACTGTTTAAAGCTCCCAATGACAGGTATATTCTGAGATTTGAAAAGTTAAAAGGCAAAACTAAACAATTATCTTAACATTGATATGTTTCTCATCATTGCCTAGAGCTAAACCACCTACATACATAGAAGTAGAGTACCCTGCCTTCAATGGCTTACAATCTACATATGATGAGGAAGCTAGAAAGCTACACAATTAACCCCTTCATGACCCAGCCTATTTTGGCCTTAACCCCTTCCCGACCTTTGACGCCACGTAGGCGTCATGAAAGTCGGTGCCAATCCGACCCATGACGCCTATGTGGCGTCATGGAATGATCACGTCCCTGCAGATCGGGTGAAAGGGTTAACTCCAATTTCACCCGATCTGCAGGGACAGGGGGAGTGGTACTTCAGCCCAGGGGGGGTGGCTTCACCCCCCCGTGGCTACGATCGCTCTGATTGGCTGTTGAAAGTGAAACAGCCAATCAAAGCGATTTGTAATATTTCACTATGAAAACTGGTGAAATATTACAATCCAGCCATGGCCAATGCTGCAATATTGCCAGGTCATTAAGGTCAAAATAGGCTGGGTCATGAAGGGGTTAATGACCTGGCCATTTTTTGCAATTCTGACCAGTGATCCTTTATGAGGTAATAACTCAGGAACGCTTCAATGGATCCTAGCGATTCTGAGATTGTTTTTTCGTGACATATTGGGCTTCATGTTAGAGGTAAATTTAGGTCGATAATTTTTGAGTTTATTTGTGAAAAAAAACGGAAATTTGGCGAAAATTTTGAAAATTTTGCAATTTTCACATTTTGAATATTTATTCTGTTAAAACAGAGAGTTATGTGACACAAAATAGTTAATAAATAACATTTCCCACATGTCTACTTTACATAAGCACAATTTTGGAAACAAATTTTTTTTTGCTAGGAAGTTATAAGGGTTAAAATTTGACCAGTGATTTCTCATTTTTACAACAAAAGTTACAAAACCATTTTTTTTAGGGACCACCTCACATTTGAAGTCATTTTGAGGGTTCTATATGGCTGAAAATACCCAAAAGTGACACCATTCTAAAAACTGCACCCCTCAAGGTGCTCAAAACCACATTCAAGAAGTTTATTAACCCTTCAGGTGTTTCACAGCAGCAGAAGCAACATGGAAGTAAAAAATGAACATTTAACTTTTTAGTCACAAAAATGATCTTTTAGCAACAATTTTTTTATTTTCCCAAGGGTAAAAGGAGAAACTGGATCACAAACATTTGTCCTGAGTACGCTGATACCTTATATGTGGGGGTAAACCACTGTTTGGGCGCACGGCAGGGCTCGGAAGGGAAGGAGCGCCATTTGACTTTTTGAATTAAAAATTGGCTCCGATCTTTAGCGGACACCATGTCGCGTTTGGAGAGCCCCCGTGTGCCTAAACATTGGAGATCCCCCACAAGTGACCCCATTTTGGAAACTAGACCCCGCAAGGAACTTATCTAGAAGCATAGTGAGCACTTTAAACCCCCAGGTGCTTCACAAATTGATCCATAAAAATGAAAAAGTACTTTTTTTTCACAAAAAAATTATTTTAGCCTCAATTTTTTCATTTTTACATGGGCGTCAGGATAAAATGGATCCTAAAATTTGTTGGAAAATTTCTTCTGAGTACACTGATACCTCACATGTGAGGGTAAACCACTGTTTGGGCACATGGTAAGGCTCGGAAGGGAAGGAGCGCCATTTGACTTTTTGAATGAAAAATTATCTCCATCGCTAGCGGACACCATGTCACGCTTGGAGAGCCCCTGTGTGCATAATCATTGGAGCTCCCCCACAAGTGACCCCATTTTGGAAACTAGACCCCCCAAGGAACTTATCTAGAAGTATAGTGAGCACTTTAAACCCTCAGGTGCTTCACAAATTGATCCGTAAAAATGAAAAAGTACTTTTTTTTCACACAAAATTTCCTTTAGCCTCATTTTTTTCATTTTGACATGGGCAACAGGATAAAATGGATCCTAAAGTTTGTTGGGCAATTTCTCCTGAGTACGCCAATACCTAATATGTGGGGGTAAACCACTGTTTGGGTGCACGGCAAGGCTCGGAAGGGAAGGCGCGCCATTTGACTTTTTGAATGGAAAATTAGCTCCAATCGTTAGCGGACACCATGTTGCGTTTGGAGAGCCCCTGTGTGCCTAAACATTGGAGCTCCCCTACAAGTGACCCCATTTTGGAAACTAGACCCCCCAAGGAACTTATCTAGATGCATAGTGAGCACTTGAAACCCCCAGGTGCTTCACAGAAGTTTATAACGCAGAGCTGTGAAAATAAAAAATAATTTTTCTTTCCTCAAAAATTATTTTTGGCCCGGAATTTTTTATTTTCCCAAGGGTAATAGGAGAAATTTGACCCCAAATGTTGTTGTCCAGTTTGTCCTGAGTATGATGATACCCCATATGTGGGGGTAAACCACTGTTTGGGCACACGGCAGGGCTCGGAAGGGAAGGCATGCCATTTGGCTTTTTGAATGGAAAATTAGCTCCAATCATTAGTGGACACCATGTCGCGTTTGGAGAGCCCCTGTGTGCCTAAACATTGGAGCTCCCCCACAAGTGACCCCATTTTGGAAACTAGACCTCCCAAGGAACTAATCGAGATGTGTGATGAGCACTTTGAACCCCCAAGTGCTTCACAGAAGTTTATAACGCAGAGCCATGAAAATAAAAAATAATTTTTCTTTTCTCAAAAATGATATTTTAGCCCACAATTTTTTATTTTCCCAAGGGTAACCGGAGAAATTTGACCCCAAAAGTTGTTGTCCAGTTTCTCCTGAGTACGCTGATACCCCATATGTTGGGGTAAACCACTGTTTTGGCACACGTCGGGGTTCGGAAGGGAAGTAGTGACGTTTTGAAATGCAGACTTTGATGGAATGCTCTGCGGGCGTCAGGTTGCATTTGCAGAGCCCCTGATGTGCCTAAACAGTAGGAACTCCCACAAGTGACCCCATTTTGGAAACTAGACCCCCAAGGGAACTTATCTAGATGTGTGGTGAGCACTTTGAACCCCCAAGTGCTTCACAGAAGTTTATAACGCATGCGCATGCGTCCGCCATTTTGGAAGATGGCGACACCCATGGAGAAGATGGATGGACACCGGGAGCCTCGGTAAGTATAAGGGGGTGGAGATCGGGGCATGGGGGGGGCGTCGGAGCATGGTGGGTGGCATAGGAGCATGGGGGGAGCGGACAGGAGGACGGGGGAGCGGAGCACAGATCGATGGCTTGAGGGGCGATCGGTGGGGTGGGGGGTCACATTAGTGTTTCCAGCCATGGCCGATGATATTGCAGCATCGGCCATGGCTGGATTGTAATATTTCACCAGTTTTTTAGGTGAAATATTACAAATTGCTCTGATTGGCAGTTTCACTTTCAACAGCCAATCAGAGCGATCGTAGCCACGGGGGGGTGAAGCCACCCCCCGTGGGCTGAAGTACCACTCCCCCTGTCCCTGCAGATCGGGTGAAATTGGAGTTAACCCTTTCACCCGATCTGCAGGGACGCGATCATTCCATGACGCCACATAGGCGTCATGGGTCGGATTGGAACAGGTTTTCATGACGCCTTCGTGGCGTCATGGGTCGGGAAGGGGTTAAATTTGCCTACATTCAATGCAGTAGATAGCCCTCGATTAAAAAATACCACTGTGACATAACCCATGCCACACAATGTGAAAACAAGTAATTATAACAGAAGATTTTACCAGAATAAGTGCAGGACTCAGGTTGACTTCTTAATCTGGGATGCATATCGGACATATGCTTTGCCACACAAAACATGCATACATCATGCTGAGCCATTAAAAGATGCCAGAAAAACAGCTGCCAATTGGATGCAATCTTTATTGATTTGTGAAATTAAATCGGAAAAAAATTGATTCTGACATATCTTTTTTTAATTATTTGTAAAGATTTTGATTTATTACAGTTTGATTCATTACAATTTTATTCTCTAATATTAAATCATAAATAATAAATTGTTCTTTGTCCTTTTATTCTCCTTACTGTATGTTTTTTTTTTATTCCAGATGTGGAATTTTCCATTTGTCCACCTGTTAAAGTCACATAAAAATGAAATCCCAATTTAGAAAGTTCTTTCTCCTACACAAGAAATAGACCCCATTGTTGTCAATCACATACAGGCATATTACCTTTCCCATTAGATACAGAGTTGCTCATGATATGTAGATTGTACTCTCTGCACCATGGCTGTGTTTGTGTCTTCATGTGTGCATAAGCATTTAAGTCAAATTAGTCCATTGACTTTGAGTAACTCGTTAAAGCAAAGATAATATAAAGATTTTTTTCTTATTTATTATATAAATAATTCATATGAACATTTAGACATTTTCCTATGAAAATAAAGCAGTATCCTAGATTTAAAAAAATGCTGATTTAGAACTTCATAATTTACTGAAACACCTTAAGATTTTTACTATCTGCATATTTTGTACCACTGCATAGTACATTATGCAAAGTAAATGTTGAATGTTTTCATGTGTCTAAATTTGTTTCTATTGTTAGGAAAGTTTGGTGCTATGTGAAAATCAATCCAACTCGAAATTCTATTTATAATTTGTTTGCATGAAAACAAAAGGATTTTTGGAATTAGGTTTAGCTAAATGCATCAGAGCAACAATAAGCAGTTTTCAAGTGTTAATGTTTAAATGGGATCATTCATTTGAAGTGAGTACCTAAAAGTATGCATAAATCACATTCTTATTCTCATTTTATCTTATTTGTACCAGTATACAAAATTCAAGATACACAAAAAAAATGTGTTTTAAAGAGTCTGCCTCTTTAGAGTGCACTGGAGTGGATAAAGTTATTATTAGCAAGCACAATGACTATTTATGTAAAATACAAGCAAACAGCTGAATCATAGAAACAAGAGACACTTGGATGGTTCAAGCAGCACTACTGCATTAGGAGAAAAGGTAAAGTATATATTCTTGACACTACATACTGAGAGAGACAATTACTTTTAAACTAAAAAATAAGCTGAAAAACCTGAGTAAAATTATATGATTAATATACAGGGTGGGTCATTTTTATGGATACAGCTAAATAAAATGGGAATGGTTGGTGATATTAACTTCCTGTTTGTGGCATATTAGTATATGGGAGGGAGAAAACTTTTCAAGATGGGTGGTGACTAGTGATGGGCGAGCACTAAAATGCTTGGGTGCTCATTACTCGGGTTGAGCAAATTGGAATACTCGCGTGCTTGACCTGAGCTCCGAGCCCAATGTAAATCTATGGGAAACCCAAGCATTTTTAGTGCGACCCCGGGGGTCATTTTAAGGTCTAAAAACATCTGAAAATGATGGAAACACTGCTCAAATGACATGGGAACATCATGGAGATCGACCCTAGAAGCATTTCTGACTCCTAGGTCACAGCTGCATGCAATGTTGTCAGAGTTTCACGCCACTTTTACAGGTGCACCAAAAAACATACAAAAACAAACAAACGGGTTTTGCTGGGAAATATGTTATGGTACATCATTTCCAGGGTAATAACTTGTATATAAGGCAAAATAATTAACCCCAGACCAAAATGTTCATCCACCACTTTCAGCGAATACAAATGCGTTGGATGGGTGGGTGGATGACAAACTCATATTCAGTAGCCAGTGTCAGGCAGCTGCTACAAAGGCACATAAAATAATGGGATGCATTAAAAGAGGTATAGATGCTCATGAGGAGAACATAATTTTACCTCTATACAAGTCACTAGTTCGACCACACTTAGAATACTGTGCACAGTTCTGGTCTCTGGTGTACAAGAAAGACATAGCTGAACTGGAGCGGGTGCAGAAAAGAGCGACCAATGTTATTAGAGGACTGGGGGGTCTGCAATACCAAGATAGGTTATTACACTTGGGGCTATTTAGTTTGGAAAAACGAAGGCTAAGGGGTGATCTTATGTTAATGTATAAATATATGAGGGGACAGTACAAAGACCTTTCTGATGATCTTTTTAATCATAGACTGGTGACAGGGACAAGGGGGCATCCTCTATGTCTGGAGGAAAGAAGGTTTAAGCATAATAACTAGTGTTCAGCGATACCTTCCGATACTTGAAAGTATCGGTATCGGATAGTATCGGCCGATACCCAAAAAATATCGGATATCGACGATACCGATACCCGATACCAATACAAGTCAATGGGACACAAGTATCGGAAGCTATCCTGGATGGTTCCCAGGGTCTGAAGGAGAGGAAACTCTCCTTCAGGCCCTGGGATCCATATTCATGTAAAAAATAAAGAATTCAAATAAAAATTTGGTCACCACTCATGTGACCGCTCACGTGACCAATCACAAGCCACGACATCATCGCAGGTCCTAAACTCCTCATTCTTAGGAACGGAGGCTGCCGGTTACATCGGTAAGGTCCAGGAGCCTCCGGAGGGGTGAGTATATCCATATTTTTTATTTTAATTCTTTATTTTTTACATGAATATGGATCCCAGGGCCTGAAGGAGAGTCTCCTCTCCTCCGATTTCCGATATCACAAAAATGTCGGAACTCGGTATCGGAATTCCGATACCGCAAGTATTGGCCGATACCCGATACTTGCGGTATCGGAATGCTCAACACTAATAATAACAGACGCGGATTCTTTACTGTAAGAGCAGTGAGACTATGAAACTCTCTGCCGTATGATGTTGTAATGAGTGATTCATTACTTAAATTTAAGAGGGGACTGGATACCTTTCTGGAAAAGTATAATGTTACAGGGTATATACACTAGATTCCTTGATAGGGCGTTGATCCAGGGAACTAGTCTGATTGCCGTATGTGGAGTCGGGAAGGAATTTTTTTCCCCAAGGTGGAGCTTACTCTTTGCCACATGGTTTTTTTTTGCCTTCCTCTGGATCAACATGTTAGGGCATGTTAGGTTAGGCTATGGGTTGAACTAGATGGACTTAAAGTCTTCCTTCAACCTTAATAACTATGTAACTATGTTCACTAGGAAATATTATTGTAACATTTAACAACCGTAGCTGGCCATGTGGTGTGTGACACATAAGGAGACACATGTTGTTTCATTTATAAAGGAGGGACACTTAAAGTCACAAAGCCTATTTTTAGAGGGGCATCAGGCGCATTATTATTCTTAAATGGCCATTATTAAACAGTGGGTCTCCTATGCTGTTATTGCCTATGCAGTGAGTGGCTGGGCTGCCAAGAATTGTGAAGCACCACAATACCCTTTTCACGAGAGGTACAGGAGGGCTTCCTGAAAAAATGTTGCATTGAATGCAAGGCCTTCCCTGCTATCAAGTCATATGCACCCCAAGAATCCTTTGAACCCAGGTACTGGATGGCCACAGGAAAACCCACTTCAAATTCTTAAGTTGGACCTGCCATACTGTTTCCTTATGCATTGAATGCAAGGGTCACCTTGACCAAAATTTGCACGCACCCCAATCTCCCTTGGAAGAGACATGGAGGGGGCCTCATAAAAAAACTGTCCAATTAAAAAAGAGCTGGTCTACTAGACTCGTAATGCCTATACACTAAGTGTATGGGCTGACAAACATTTCCTCATGGGGGTACATTTTTTAAACAATTTTTTATGGGGATCATAGACACCCTTGCCCAAAAATTGAGTGGCTGTAGCAGCATAGAACACATTCACCCTGGTGTTCTAGTGGCAGTGGATGATGAGACATGGAGGAAGTCCTCATTAAAAAAAAGTCACAATTTAAAGGAGTGGGTCTCCTAGACTTGAAATGCCCATACACTAAGTGTATGGGTTGACAAACATTTCCCCATGGGTGTTTCTTTTAAAAAAAAAAAAAATTCAGCCAAAAATAGTGTTTACTGTTTAGAGCTAGGGTAGCACACAGCAAAAAAAGGTAAATGGAAACCTGAAAATCACACTTTGGAGACCAAAAATACATGTGGCGTGTCACGGAGATACCACATAGTAAAATACGTGGCCTGTGTTTTTATTTTGGCCCCCAAAATAGTGTATAGAAATCAGGTCAACAACAGCAAATACAGTGCAGTGTAGCCCTGAAATGCCTCAATTTGTAGGCCACATATACATCTGACGTTTGACTGAAATACCATACTCTTCAATATGTGGCCTATATATTTATTTTTTACTGCTAAATAGTGTTTAGAGCTAGGGTAACACACCACAAAAAAGGAGAATAGAAGCCTCAAAAGCACGCTTTGTAGCCCACAGATAAATGAGGCGTGTCACGGAACTACCACACTGTAATATATGTTTCTTGTTTTGTTTTTTTACCAAAATAGTATACAGACCTAGGGTATTAGACAGACCAAAAATTGGAATGTATTCATGAAAACCAACTATTTTTAGACCACACATAGAACGGGCGTCGGACGGAGATAACAGAATGTTTCAATATGTATTTTTTTAAATTTATAAAACCACAAAATACTGTAAACACCTAGGGTAGCAGACCAAAAACTGGAATATAGGACTGAAAAGCAAGGATTTGGAGACTACAGATAGACCAAATGTATGGCTGAGATAACAGACTGTTTTAATATGTGCCTGTATTTTTTACAATTTTAAAATCAACAAAATACTGTATATACCAAGGGTAGCAGATCAAAAACTGGAATGTATGCCTGAAAAGCAAGGATTTGGAGAACACAGATAGACCAGGTGTCTGACTGAGATAACAGACTTTCAATATGTGGCCTGTATTTTCTAAAATTTTAAAACCAACAAAATACGGTATACACCAAGGGTACAAGACCAAAAACTGTAATGTATGCCTGAAAAGCAAGGATTTGGAGACCACAGATAGACCAGACCTGTGGCTGAGATAACAGACTGTTTCAATATGTGGCCTGTATTTTTTACAATTTTAAAACCAACAAAATACTGTATACATCAAGGGTAGCAGACCAAAAACTGAAATGTATTCCTGAAAAGCAAAGATATGGAGACCACAGATAGACCAGACGTCTGACTGAGATATCAGACTTTCAATATGTGGCCTGTATTTTCTAACATTTGAAAAAAAATAAAATTCTGTATACAGCAAGGATAGCAGACCAAAAAATGTAATGTATGTCTGCAAAGGGAGGATTTGGACACCACAGATACACCGTGTGTCTGACGGAGATAACAGACTGATCAAAATGTGGCCTTGATTTTTTTGGGACCACCAAAATTGTGTCAATAAGTAGGCTATGACTAGTGTTGAGCGATACCGTCCGATACTTGAAAGTATCGGTATCGGAAAGTATCGGCCGATACCGGCAAAGTATCGGATCCAATCCGATACTGATACCCGATACCAATAAAAGTCAATGGGACTCAAGTATCGGACGGTATTCCTGATGGTTCCCAGGGTCTGAAGGAGAGGAAACTCTCCTTCAGGCCCTGGGATCCATATAAATGTGTAAAATAAAGAATTAAAATAAAAAATATCGCTATACTCACCTCTCCGACGCAGCCTGGACCTCAGCGAGGGAACCGGCAGCGTTGTTTGTTTAAAATTCGCGCTTTTACTTGGTTACGTGAAGTCCCGGCTTGTGATTGGTCAGGGCGGCCATGTTGCCGGGACGCGGACCAATCACAGCAAGCCGTGACGAAATTACGTCACGGCTTGCTGTGATTGGTCCGCGTCCCGGCAACATGGCCGCCATTAACCAATCACAAGCCGTGACGTCACGGGAGGCTGGACACGCGCACTTTTTAAAAAGCGCGCGTGTCCAGCCTCCAGTGACGTCCCGGCTTATGATTGTTCACGGCGCCATGTTGCCGGGACGCGGACCAATCACAGCAAGCCGTGACGAAATTACGTCACGGCTTGCTGTGATTGGTCCGCGTCCCGGCAACATGGCCGCCATTAACCAATCACAAGCCGTGACGTCACGGGAGGCTGGACACGCGCCCATTTTAAAATGCGCGCGTGTCCAGCCTCCCGTGACGTCACGGCTTGTGATTGGTTGCGTCTCCCATGTGACTGCGACGCAACCAATCACAAAGCCGGGACGTAATTTTAAAATCCTTAAGGACCTGAAATTACGTCACGGCTTGCTGTGATTGGTTGCGTCGCCCATGTGACTGCGACGCAACCAATCACAACGCCGGAACGTAATTTTAAAATCCTGAAGGACCTGAAATTACGTCACGGCTTGCTGTGATTGGTTGCGTCCCGGTCACATGGGCGGCACGCAACCAATCACAAGCCGGGACTCACGTAAAGGAAAGAAAAGCGCAAATTTTAAACAAAGAACGCTGCCGCTTCCCTCGGTGAGGTCCAGGCTGCGTCGGAGAGGTGAGTATAGCAATATTTTTTATTTTAATTCTCTCTTTTACACATTTTTACATTAATGTTGTTTCGATACCGATACCCGATACCACAAAAATATCGGATCTCGGTATCGGAATTCCGATACAGCAAGTATCGGCCGATACCCGATACTTGCAGTATCGGAATGCTCAACACTAGCTATGACACTAAAATCAAAAAGTGGATTACTAAAATTGTACAATATTTAGCGCAATGATATGTGATGCGTGTGGCGTACGAATCACAGTGCTAAATATAAGAATTGTAGCTAAATATTTTTTTGCCAGCTAAAGATTTTTTGGTCACCAAAATGTTGTCCAAAAATGTTTTAAGACACTCCAAAAAAACTAAAGTACCTCAAAAAAAGGCCTACATTTTATGTGCACTCACATCTGATGCCTAGGACAAAAAACACCATATTAACTTGTTAGATTTTAATGCTCTTGTATTAAAATTACCTGGCTATAGTCTGCAGTGTGACCAAACAAATAAATGTTTTAAAAAATGGGGCTCTGGATTGCTTTGTACTAAAATTAGCAGGTATAAGGTGTAAAAAAAAAATCCTGGCCACGGATACCTGCAGCTAGGTATATTATAAAATATACAGCAGCAGACAGTAATGGAGCCTTTTGATGTATGCAGGGAGATCTATAGACTCACGTACAGTGCCTGCATGCCTTGCAGTGATGTGGATGTGTGCACTTAGACTCCCCTGCCTACCTAGCCCAATGATCTATATACCCCCGAAATAGGCCTAAAAAGTACTGTTGGTTTGTCAGGATTTGTGGATTGAACATTAGTAGACCCACACTAACTAATAAAAGAACATATCTGACCAGAGCAGAATGCGCCAAGCAGGACTGCGTCAGGTCTCTTATAGACCTGATGCCGCTGTGCGGCCTGCCAATCACTGTAATACCACAACAAAGATGTCTGCGGTATTACAGTGCATGGCAGACAATCCCTGCATGTTCATTGGCACTGTAAAGAGCACCAAAATTTAAGGGTGGAGACACAAGCTCCTGCCTAATAATTCCGGAAATGCTCGGTGCTCGCTGAGTACACCGAGCACAGTGATACTCCGGCAAGTACCAAGTAGTGGCGAGCACGTTTGCTCATCAGTGATCACTAGTGGTGGATGATGAGACATGGAGGAAGGCCTCTTTAAAAACTAGGCCCAATGTAAAGGAGCGTTTCTCCTAGACTTGTAATGCCCATACACTAAGTGCATGGGCTGATAAACATTTCCCCATGGGGGGTACGTTTTAAAAAAATTATATATGGGGATCATAGACACCCTTGCCCAAAAGTTGAATGGCTGTAGCAGCACACAAAATGTTCACCATGGTGCTCTAGTGGCAGAGAATGATGAGATAAGGAGGAAGGCATTATTAAAAACTAGGCCCAATGTTAAGGAGCGTGTCTCCTACCCATATACTAAGTGCATGGGCTGACAAACATTTCCCCCCGAGGGGAATAACATTTTTTGGGGTTTAAAATGATTAACGGGCATCATAAAAACACCCCTGCACAAAAAAATGAGTGACTTTTGAATCACGGAATACTTTCACCCTGGTATTCTTATGGTTGTGGATGATGAGGATAAGGAGGAGGATAACACCAACAGACCAAATGAGGAAGCGTGTACCCATGTGTGGTTGTGAAGACATGCATGAGAATATACCTCCACAAAAAAGACAATGTACTTGAGGTTATGTTTCGCTGTTTTCACACGGTGCTGTACAGCAGTCTTGCCCAATCCAGCCCTTGTTTATTTTTAGAACAGTAGTCAATAGTAAGCAATGTGTCACACTAAGAAAATGGCACTGTGTGACGGTACCCTAAGAGATATAAATACACATAGCAAGGCAGAGTACAAAAGACCACCATAGAATAAAAAGTAGAAAATGTTATTATCAATAATAATACAGCAGACAATAACAAATACACAGAAAAGGAGGAAATCAAGGAGACAATCTGGTACAGCAAAAGAGATTAGGTCACATATTCCCAAGGGTGAGCCGAATCAAGAATGTAACACCAGAAAAATCAATCGCAGTATGCATAATTACCAATAAATACTCAAAGGCTATAACAATACATCATACCCATTTAAGTTCCCCGAAGGGGTTAATCCTGCTTACCCATAATCAAAGGCAGTGACCATGCATCTCCCTGGCCCCTTTGATGCGCGTTTCGCGTGGCAGCTTTTTGAAAAAGCAGGGAGATGAATGGTCACTGCCTTTGATTATGGGTAAGCAGGATTAGCCCCTTCAGTGAACTTAAATGGGTATAATGTATTTTTATAGCCTTTGAGTATTTATTAGCTATTATGCATACTGCCATTGATTTTTCTGGTGTTATATTCTTGATTCGGCTCACCCTCGGGAATATGTGACCTAATATCGTTTGCTATACCAGTTTGTCTCCTTGATTTCTCTTTTTCTGTATATTTGATATTGTCTGCTGTATTATTATTGATAATAAAATTTTCTATTTTTATTTGATGGTGGTCTTTTGTACTCTGCCTTGCTATGTGTATTTATTTCTTGTTCATTTTTACAAGAGTCAGCCTGTCAGCATTTTCAGTTAACAGGCGGATGCACTTATCTGTTATAATTCCACCAGCGACGCTAAAAACCCACTCTGAGAGAATGCTAGCAGCAGGGCATGCCGGGATGTCCAAGGTGTAGAGAGCCAGTTCATGCCACGTGTCCAGCTTGGATACCCAATAATTAAAAGGCACAGAGGAATCACGGTGGATGTTTGTACGATCAGCAAGGTATTCCCTCAGCATCTTCCCAAACATTGCACTTCTTGTGACAGCATCCCTTGGCTCTGTGATGGCACTATGGGAGGGCCAGAGAAAATTGTTCCAGAACTTTCCCATTGTTCCCCTGCCTGAGCTGGATTGTATTTCTGTCTCTCTCGCTTGGACTCCTTAGTTGTGCACCAAACTCTGATGTCTTCTGCCAGCGTTTTCAGATGGGAATTTTTTAAGTAATTCCGCTATAAGGGCCATCTGGTGCTGCAACATTTTAGTCCATCTGTCTGCCTCTGGAAGAAGAGATTGAAAGTTCTCCTTATAGAGTGGATCTAGAAGTGTCACCAACTAGTAATGAGTATCACTGAAAATTTTAATAATGCGAGGGTCATGGGAAATGCAGTGCAACATAAAGTCAGCCATGCATGCCAGACTGCTAACAGGCAAGACTTGCGTGTCTTTACCAACAGGATGACTGACCATGCTATCCTCCTCCTCCTCCCTGTCCTCAGGCCATCCACGCTGAACAGACGGTATGACAGCTGTTCTTGTAGTACCATCTATAGAGCATGAAAGTAGCTCCTGTTCTTCCTCCTCCTTCTCTTCCTAATTGTCTACCAATCCACGTTGGGACGACATGAGGCTTGGCTGAGTGTAATCACCCTGTATGGTTCCTTGCTCCATGTCCTCGTGCTCCGCCTGCAATGCATCCTCTTTAATTGTGAGCAGAGAGGCTTTCAGAATGCAGAGAAGCGGGACAGTGATACCAATTATGGCATTATCGCCGCTCACCATCTTGGTGCAGTTCTCAAAGTTTTGGAGTATGGTACATATGTCTGACATCCATGTCCACTCCTGAGGTCTTATATGTGGAGTCTGAGCTGAATAACGACAGCCTTTTTGATGCTGGTAGTCAATAACTGCCCTCTCCTGCTCACAAATCATTTCAAACATATGCAGCGTAGAGTTCCAAAGCGTGGGGACATCACACAACAGTCAATGAGATGGAAGATGCAAACGCTGCTGAAGTACGGCAATGGCGGCTGAAGCTGTAGCTGACATTCAAAAACTGGCAGACAGATGGCGTACTTTCACTAGCAGATCCGGCAGCTCCATGTAGATTTTGAGAAAACTTTGAATGACAAGGTTAAGCACATGGGCCAGGCAAGATACGAGTGTGAGCTCACCTTGCCTCAGAGCCGCCACCAGGTTCCAGCCATTGTCACACACGACCATGACTGGCTGTAGGTTCAGTGGTGTCATCCAAAAATCTGACTGCTCTTTCAGCGCTGTCCACAACTCTTAAGCATTGTGCGGTTTGTCAACTAAGCAGATTATCTTCAGCACAGCCTGTTGCCGTTTGGCTGAGGCAGTGCTGCAGTTCTTCCAGCTTCTGACTGATGTGCTCATTCCAGAGATGGAGGCTGAAGAGGAGGAGGAGGTGCAGGAGCTGTAGACTGTGGGGGCAACCTTGATTGACATAGGGCCCACAATTCTGAGCATGCAGAGGATGTGTTCCATCCCAACGTCCAACTGGGTCCTGGCTTCCACTATGTTAACCCAGTGTGTCACCAGTGAGATGTTCTGTCCCTACCCACACGCACTTGTCCACGTGTACGTGGATAGGTGGACTTTCCCAGTAACAGCCTTGTTGAGGGCACAGGTAATGTTGTGGGACTCATGCTAGTATAATGCCGGTACGGCACACCGGGAGAAATAGTGGTGGCTGGGGACCGAGTACCTTGGAACGGCCATTGTCATCAGGTTGCGAAAAGCTTCCATCTCAATGAGCCTAAAAGGCAACATTTCGAGCGCAAGCAGATGAGAAATGTTCAAATTTAGCACTGTGACCTGTGGGGCGTTGGCTGGGGACTTCCGCTTGCGATCCAATGACTGGGTTATAGATAACTGAAGGCTGCGCTGGGACAAGGACATGGAAGATGATGGTGCTGGTTGACTGTGGGCAACAGCAGGTACATGGCATGAGGCATCTTTACATGCATGGTGAATTGGGAATTGCCTTCTAAGCAAAACCGTGGAAGAAGCATTGGTGTCACCTGCAGACAGTGTTCCTGGAGCCTGGGGTTCGGCCCACAAAGTTGGATAAGTTGCTGCCATGTGCCTGATAATGCTGGTGGTGGTCAGGCTGGTAGTTTTGCTCCCCTTGCTGATGCAGGCATGCCAGGTGCTACAAGTGGCCTGTTTGGGGTAATGGCAGAGTCCTTAAAAAATTACTAGACTCGGGAAGATCTAATAGTTGGAATGGCAACTTCCTTCATGTTGGTGTTATGGGGAACGGATGCATGCCTTCTGTCTGTGGCCACCACACTATTTCTTCCTGCCTGTTGGGGTGATGTGCCTCCTTCCCAATGTGTGCTGCTGTCCTCGCTCTGCATGTCCTCCTGCCAGGTTGGGTCAGTTACTATGTCATCCAACACCTCGTCTTCCACATCCGCACCCTGCTCCTCCTCCTGACTTTCTGGCAATTGTGTCTCATCATTGTCCACCTCTTGTGACACTTTACCCCCATCATCTTCATGTGACCGTGGCTGTTCAAATCTTGTGGCATTGCTACATGTGATCTCATCTGGTCCCATTTCAAGTTGACCGGCCGAAAGTCCCAAATCTTTAAAAGGAAAACTGAACAGCTCTTCAGAGTGTCCAAGTGTGGGATCTGTTGTCTCAGGGCACTCGGCATGGAGGGAGGAAGGGGGATCAGGGTGAGTAAAGTGCGGTCCACACTCACGGCTACTCAGACTTGACCATGTGAAAGACGTTGTGGTGGTGATGGTGGCTAAGTGACTGGAAGCATTATCCACTATCCAACCAACAACCGTTTCACACTGCTATGGCTTCAATAGTGGTATGCTACGGTCCCCTAGAAACTGACAGGAATGTCGAGTGAGAAGATATGGGTCTTTGTTGTGGCCCATTTTCAGCTTGGCCATGGCCTTGTCCTCTGCATGCACTATAATCACTGTAAAGCTCTAACAGATTATATAAAACATCAATTTTATTATCATAATCTTAAAACCAATCTTAAACGTGAAAAAACACCAACACCAATACATCAAATGGAAGGCACTCAGGGGGAGGTGCCTGACCCTAAAAGCAACATATCTCACCCTGCTTGACAGCGGAGGTTGGCACCCTATATCCTGCGCACTCGCGCCCCCACTCGTCGGCGGCTCACCCTATCTGCCCTAGTTGTATCTAGCCATGGAAGAGGAGTGAGAATAGATTAAAAGGGTGAAAAGTTAGATCAAAGAGATTGAGATTATCTATAATAGTTTTTCTGGTTGTATACCATAGTGACTTGATGATAAGCTCTAACTACGTATATATATAGCTCAACCTATAACTACCAAATCTGCAGGGACATGTATCACAAGGGGGAGAGAACTGTCCTGCAAACAGATGATAATAATTTTGTTGCCCTCCCTCTAAATGATGCAAAATATCTACTGCAAAGCAAAAATAATCAATTATATATTAGGGTCATTAGATATCTATATATATCTCTAATTAGAGAGGGAGCAGAAAAAATAGAGAGAAAGGTATAAAATATTTTCAGAAGAGTAAGATATTCACAGTATTATCAAAAATTGTAAATGGCCAAATTTTTAGCACCTTTGATAGTAAATTATTCCATCACTCTCTATGTCAATGTCATATATGCCACAAATCCAAAAAGAAATCCTGCATAATCCCTACATAGTACAGTATTATGTGCACATTGTATGCTCCCAGGTTCACAGCACTTATGATGGAAGTTTCTGCAAATCACGATTATACCCCAATTCAAGATATGTCCACTGATGATAAACATATAATATATTACATACTCCAATTACATCACACTCGCACTCAATGCGCAGGAGTAAGATAATCAGATGGTATAGTCATAGCAAGGAGTACTTAGCTCATATTTCTTGATAAGATGGATTAGGCATAATAACCTTAGCCACAATAGAGACGATCCTCCTTCATACGTAATGCATGGTGTTTCCAAATACCATCCACTCTCCTTATATACATGCCCCAACAAGTAAAAGCCCTTGATGTGTGCTGGTTAATCATCAGCGCGTGACTTACCAATGCTGGTTTGTCAAGCCCTAAGCCGGAACAACATTATGCGTCATCCCACCAAAAACATGGAGGACTGAGATCCATTGCGCATGACAGGATATACTGTGCGGTTCACTGCGCTCCACAAGCACCGCGCATGACCGGATATATCTCACGGCTCACTGCATTCCAAGTTATTACGCATGACGGACTGTATCATGCAGTTGACGGCATTTTAGCAGTACATGACCAGACGTCATGTAGTTAACTGCCTATAGAAAACCCCCGGTGCTGAGAGATAGAGGTGACTGAGAATGTACAAAAGCTTATATGCATAAGAAATATTATGTTGACTTGTCATACATAATAAATGGACAATTAAGTACATAGGATAGTACTGTGATATAAATTTATGATAAAATACAAGATATATCAAATATTCAATAGCAGTCTGGGGAATACCATGTATATGGAGGGATAGGTGAAATAAAGTTAACAAAAATAAATTATAATTAGTGTTGAGTAGGGTTGAGCGACCTTGACTTTTTTAGGGTCGAGTCATGTTTCACGAAACCCGACTGTTGGAAAAGTCGAGTCGGGCGAAATCGGCCGATTACTGCGCAAAGTCGAGGATCGACCGGAACACGAAACCCTATGCACGTCAATGGGGATTTTTTTTATTTTCTCTCTCTCTCTCTCTCTCTCTCTCTCCCCTCCGTCCCAGCACAGAAAATTTCGTTTTACACATTCCAAATCGCTACTGCGCACAAGCGATAAAATGATGATAGGCGTGCACGCCCTAACCCCTATGTCATCACTCTGCCCACGCTCCTTCATTGGCTGTAAAAATGGCGCTAAACGCGTCATACGAAACGTGACTTTGGCGCCAAGATCGCGTACCACATGGCTGACCCCACACAGGGATCGGGTCGGGTTTCATGAGACGCCGACTTTACCAAAAGTCGGCGACTTATGAAAATGAGCGATCCGTTTCACTCAACCCTAGTGTTGAGCATTCCGATACCGCAAGTATTGGGTATCGGCCGATACTTGCGGTATCGGAATTCCGATATCGAGTTCCGATATTTTTGTGATATCGGAAATCGGAATCGGAAGTTCCCAGTGTATGGTTCCCAGGGTCTGGAGGAGAAGAAACTCTCCTTCAGGCCCTGGGATCCATAATCATGTAAAAAATAAAGAATTAAAATAAAAAATATGGATATACTCACCCGTCCGGCGGCCCCTGGACCTTACCGCTGTTAACCGGCAGCCTCCGTTCCTAAGAATGAGGAGTTTAGGACCTGCGATGATGTCGCGGCTTGTGATTGGTCGCATGAGCGGTCACATGAGCGGCACGCGACGAATCACAAGCCGCGACATCATCGAAGGTCCTAAACTCCTCATTCTTAGGAACGGAGGCTGCCGGTTAACAGCGGTAAGGTCCAGGGGCCGCCGGAATGGTGAGTATATCCATATTTTTTATTTTAATTCTTTATTTTTTACATGAATATGGATCCCAGGGCCTGAAGGAGAGTTTCCTCTCCTTCAGACCCTGGGAACCATCCAGGATACCTTCCGATACTTGAGTCCCATTGACTTGTATTGGTAGCAGGTATCGGTATCGGCGATATCCGATATTTTTTGGGTATCGGCCGATACTATCCGATACCGATACTTTCAAGTATCGGAAGGTATCGCTCAACACTAATTATAATGCAACCCCCAGATAAAGGGACACATATCTCAATAAGGTATTACCCTATATAGGGATAAGATTGCATTGTCACATAGACCAATCAAGGCCGATATATGTGACCAGGTTTCGCTCAAGCCAAAAAGGGATACAATTGTGAAGGATAGGGTTGAGCGACCTTTACTTTTATAGGATCGGGTCGGGTTTCACGAAACCCGACTTTTTCAAAAGTCGGGTCGAGTGAAATCGGCCGATCCTATAAAAAAGTCGGGGTCGGGGTCGGCCGAAACTCGAAACCCAATGCAGTGCATTGGGTTTCCAATGGTTCCCAGGGTCTGAAGGAGCGGAAACTCTCCTTCAGGCCCTGGGATCCATATTTAAGTGTAAAATAAAGAATTAAAATAAAAAATATCGCTATACTTACACTCTGACGGGCCCTGGTACTAATCGGGAACCTTCCTTCCTTAGAATCAGCCTTCCAGGACCTCGCGGTGACGTCACGGTGACGTCGCGGCTTGTGATTGGTGCGCGGCCACCCATGTGACCGTGACGTCACCGGAGGTCCTGGAAGGGCTGATTCTTAGGAGGGAAGGCTGCCAGGACAAAGCCGAGGGTGAGTATATACCTATTAGGTATATACTCACTCTCGGACACGCCCTGCGTCGTTCCGGCAGCCTTCCTTCCTAAGAATCAGCCCTTCCAGGACCTCCGGTGACGTCACGGTCACATGGGCGGCCGCGCACCAATCACAAGCCGCGACGTCACCGCGACGTCACCGCGACATCACCGCGAGGTCCTGGAAGGCTGATTCTAAGGAAGGAAGGTTCCCGGTTAGTACCAGGGCCCGTCAGAGGGTAAGTATAGCGATATTTTTTATTTTAATTCTTTATTTTACACTTAAATCTGAATTCCGATACCAATTCCCGATATCTTAAACATATCGGTAATCGGTATCGGAATTCCGATTCCAGATTCAGAAGATCGCCGACTTCATTGACGACCCCACACAGGGGTCGGGTCGGGTTTCATGAAACCCGACTTTTGCCAAAAGTCGGCGACTTCTGAAAATTACCGACCCGTTTCGCTCAACCCTAGTGAAGGATGTCAAAGGAAACAACTAAATTGTATTTGCTCATTCAAGCCATCTGGAGAAGTGAATGTCAACCAATATATCCACTTCTGATCTTTTTGTAATATTACCTTATTCCAATCTTCTCTTCTGACAGACGGGGTAATTACCTCAATCACACTGAAAGTGAAAGAATCAAGATCACCCTGATGTATTTCCCTAACATGCCTTGATATCGGTGTATCTCTCGCATGTCAGATATCCCCCAGGTGATCTCCGATGCATCTCCTGAGCTCGCTTTTAGTTTTCCCAACGTAGTTGAGGGGACAGGAGCACTTGAATAAATATATCACCTATACCATTTTACAATTAGCAAAGTGCCTACTTTGCTAGATCTTCCCAGTCGAGGCACTGCTAAATTGTCTGCAAACACTAATGTATCTACAAAACGAGCAGCCTCCACATCTGAAGGTACCCGTTTCCCATCTATCCAGCCATGTAGTTTTCTTGGGAGGTGGTGTATAGTAACTATGAACCAGTTGATCCCCAATAGATCTTCCCCTTCTAAACGTAATAGCCGAAGTCTCAGGCAATAAAACACAAATTTCCTTGTCCGTTTTTAAAATGTCTCAATATTTCAAAATAATGTGTCTTACTTCTGTGGAACATTTATCAAAGTTGCCAATGATTCGTAATACATTGTCATCAGACCTCTCTTTGGGATGTAGAAGACTAGATCTCATACGCAACATAGTTGAGGGGACAGGAGCACTTGAACAAATATATCACCTATACCATTTTACAATTAGCAAAGTGCCTACTTTGATAGATCTTCCCAGTCAAGGCACTGCTAAATTGTCTGCAAACACTAATGTATCTACAAAACGAGCAGCCTCCACATCTGAAGGTACCCGTTTCCCATCTATCCAGCCATGTAGTTTTCTTGGGTGGTAATGTATAGTAACTATGAACCAGTTAATCCCCAATAGATCTTCCCCTTCTAAAAGTAATAGCCGAAGTCTCAGGCAAAAAAACACAAATTTCCTTGTCCGCTTTTAAAATGTCTCAATATTTCAAAATAATGTGTCTTACTTCTGTGGAACATTTATCAAAGTTGCCAATGATTCATACTACATTGTCATCAGACCTCTCTTTGGGATGTAGAAGACTAGATCTCATACGCATCTCCGCCTCCTTAAAGGCCTCCTGGAATATCTGTTTTGGATAGCCCCTATCTAGAAATCTATCCCTTAAATCCCTCGCCTGGGCGTAAAAAGTGGATACTTTAGAGCAATTTCATTTTACTCAGAAATATTGTCCTTTGGGGATGCCTTTACGCAGATTTCGGGGATGATGACTCCTCCAACTCAGGAGGCTATTGGTAGAGGTGGGTTTCCTATACAACATAGTTTCAAGATGCCCATCACCACCCTTCCGGATGTTGATGTCCAAAAAATTGATTGAGTCAGGATCAATCTCTGAAGTAAACCTCAGACCAATATTATTGACATTTAATTCCCAGATAAATCTATCAAAAGATGAAACATCTCCCTTCCAAAAAATCAGGACATGGTCAATTATAGCGGCCCCAGAAAATGATCTGGGGACCCCACCAAGCAGACATGTCATCACCAAAAACGACGTTGTCCTCCCACCAGCCTAGGAGCAAATTTGCGTAGATGGGTGCGCAGGGACTCCCCATCGCAGTGCCCCTGAGCTGGTGGTAGTAGACACCGTCAAACAAAAAATAATTGTGTGTTAGAATGAATTGTAATAATTTACAGATGAATTCATTATGGTGATGAAAGTGTGTTCCCCGTGATCTCAGAAAATACTCCACAGCCTGTATACCCGCATGATGTGAAATGCTACTATACAGCACTTCTACGTCAATAGAAGCTAGTAAGATCTCATCATCAAGTGAAATATCCTCTATCTTAACCAACAAATCACAGGAATCTTTGATGTAAGATGGAAGCGCGGTAACAAATTCCCTTAGGACCCTATCGATATATACCCCACAATTTTGAGAAATTGAGTCATTACCAGACACAATGGGACATCCCTTCAGTGGGGACGTCCCCTTATGCACTTTTGGTAGTGCATAAAAGACAGGTATAGTGGGGAATCTCAACAGCATAAAGTCCTTTTCATTCTTTGAGATGATCTGTAGGTCAAAAGCTGAAACAAGGATCGTCTCAAGTTTCAAGTTTCATATAGCCATCAGTAGGATCCCTTCGCAAAATACCATATGTGGACCTATCTGAGAGAATCTTGTGGCACAGGGTTTTATAACCGTCATGGTTCATTATCACTATGTTGCCACCTTTGTCAGATGACTTAAAAATAAGTCTTTATTCGAAGCTAAATCATTCAAGGCTTTTCTTTCCAGATATGACAAATGCATGCACTCTGCATCATGTCCACTTCCCCATTGCTTGCCCCTTGCTTTGTCCATTTTAAATGGACTACTGAAATATTTTAAAAGTTCAATAGAAATGGATTAGAGAAAACTTGGAGAAAACTTATATGTAATCAGTATGACTGAAAAACAAGTATTTGGAGACCACAGACACCAGGTTTCTGACGGAGATAACAGACCTTTATATTTTTTTTAACCACTAAATAAAGAGTAGACCAAGGCTAGTAGACAAAACAATGCAACGTATGCCTGCTAAGCGAGCATTTTGACACCACAGATACACCAGGCATCAGATGGCGATAACAGACCGTTTAAATGTGTGTTTTTTTTTACAAAAATAAAATTTCAACCACTAAATTAGGAGTAGACCAAGGCTAGCACACCAAAAAATGCAACATATGCCTGCAAAGTGAGAATTTTGACACCACAGATACAACAGGTGTCTGACGGAGATAATAGACTGATCAAAATGTGGCCTTGTTTTTTTGGGGCCCACCAAAATTGTGTCAATAAGTAGGCTATGTCACGAAAAAAAAATTGGACTACTAAAATTGTAATATATTTAGCGCAATGATATGCGATGCGTGTGGCATACAAATGACAGTGATAAATATAAGAACTGTAGCAAAATATTTTGGGGCCTGCTACGGATTTTAGGGGCAGCAAAATGGTGTCCTAAAATGTTGGAAGACACTCCAAAAAATAATGTATTACCAAAAAAAGGCCAGATTTTTCTTCTGTGAGGGTAGGCCCACACTAACTAATAAATGTCAGAATCTGACCCTATCAAAAAAAAAAGGCAACATTTTGAGCGCAAGCAGATGAGAAATGTTCAAATTTAGCACTGTGACCTGTGGGGAGTTGGCTGGGGACTTCCGCTTGCGCTCCAATGACTGGGTTATAGATAACTGAAGGCTGCGCTGGGACAAGGACATGGAAGATGATGGTGCTGGTTGACTGTGGGCAACAGCAGGTACATGGCACGAGGCATCTTTACATGCATGGTGAATTGGGGATTGCCTTCTAAGCAAAACAGTGGAAGAAGCATTGGTGTCACCTGCAGACAGTGTTCCTGGAGCCTGGGGTTCAGCCCACAAAGTTGGATAAGTTGCTGCCATGTGCCTGATAATGCTGGTGGTGGTCAGGCTGGTAGTTTTGCTCCCCTTGCTGATGCAGGCATGCCAGGTGCTACAAGTGGCCAGTTTGGGGTAATGGCAGAGTCTTTAAAAAATTACTAGACTCGGGAAGATCTAATAGTTGGAATGGCAACTTCCTTCATGTTGGTGTTATGGGGAACGGATGCATGCCTTCTGTCTGTGGCCACCACACTATTTCTTCCTGCCTGTTGGGGTGATGTGCCTCCTTCCCAATGTGTGCTGCTGTCCTCGCTCTGCATGTCCTCCTGCCAGGTTGGGTCAGTTACTATGTCATCCAACACCTCGTCTTCCACATCCGCACCCTGCTCCTCCTCCTGACTTTCTGGCAATTGTGTCTCATCATTGTCCACCTCTTGTGACACTTTACCCCCATCATCTTCATGTGACCGTGGCTGTTCAAATCTTGTGGCATTACTACATGTGATCTCATCTGGTCCCATTTCAAGTTGACCAGCCGAAAGTCCCAAATCCTTAAAAGGAAAACTGAACAGCTCTTCAGAGTGTCCAAGTGTGGGATCTGTTGTCTCAGGGCACTCGGCATGGTGGGAGGAAGGAGGATCAGGGTGAGTAAAGTGCGGTCCACACTCACGGCTACTCAGACTTGACCATGTGAAAGACGTTGTGGTGGTGATGGTGGCTAAGTGACTGGAAGCATTATCCACTATCCAACCAACAACTGTTTCACACTGCTCTGGCTTCAATAGTGGTATGCTACGGTCCCCTAGAAACTGGCAGGAAGGTCGAGTGAGAAGATATGGGTCTTTGTTGTGGCCAATTTTCAGCTTGGCTATGGCCTTGTCCTCTGCATGCACTATAATCACTGTAAAGCTCTAACAGATTATATAAAACATCAATTTTATTATCATAATCTTAAAACCAATCTTAAACGTGAAAAAACACCAACACCAATACATCAAATGGAAGGCACCCAGGGGGAGGTGCCTGACCCTAAAAGCAACCTATCTCACCCTGCTTGACAGCGGAGGTTGGCACCCTATATCCTGCGCACTCGCGCCCCCACTCGTCGGCGGCTCACCCTATCTGCCCTAGTTGTATCTATCCATGGAAGAGGAGTGAGAAAAGATTAAAAGGGTGAAAAGTTAGATCAAAGAGATTGAGATTATCTATAATAGTTTTTCTGGTTGTATACCATAGTGACTTGATGATAAGCTCTAACTACGTATATATATAGCTCAACCTATAACTACAAAAGCTGCAGGGACATGTATCACAAGGGGGAGAGAACTGTCCTGCAAACAGATGATAATAATTTTGTTGCCCTCCCTCTAAATGATGCAACATATCTACTGCAAAGCAAAAATAATCAATTATGTATTAGGGTCATTAGATATCTATATATATCTCTAATTAGAGAGGGAGCAGAAAAAATAGAGAGAAAGGTATAAAATATTTTCAGAAGAGTAAGATATTCACAGTATTATCAAAAATAGTAAATGGCCAAATTTTTAGCACCTTTGATAGTAAATTATTCCATCACTCTCTATGTCAATGTCATATATGCCACAAATCCAAAAAGAAATCCTGCATAATCCCTACATAGTACAGTATTATCTGCACATTGTATGCTCTCAGGTTCACAGCACTTATGATGGAAGTTTTTGCAAATCACGATTATAACCCAATTCAAGATATGTCCACTGATGATAAACATATAATATATTACATACTCCAATTACATCACACTCGCACTCAATGCGCAGGAGTAAGATAATCAGATGGTATAGTCATAGCAAGGAGTACTTAGCTCATATTTCTTGATAAGATGGATTAGGCATAATAACCTTAGCCACATTAGAGACGATCCTCCTTCATACGTAATGCATGGTGTTTCCAAATACCATCCACTCTCCTTATATACATGTCCCAACAACTGACTGAGATCCATTGCGCATGACAGGATATACTGTGCGGTTCACTGCGCTCCACAAGCACCGCGCATGACCGGATATATCTCACGGCTCACTGCATTCCAAGGTATTACGCATGACGGACTGTATCATGCAGTTGACGGCATTTTAGCAGTACATGACCAGACGTCATGTAGTTAACTGCCTATAGAAAACCCCCGGCGCTGAGAGATAGAGGTGACTGCGCATGTACAAAAGCTTATATGCATAAGAAATATTATGTTGACTTGTCATACATAATAAATGGACAATTAAGAACATAGGATAGTACTGTGATATAAATTTATGATAAAATACAAGATATATAAAATATTCAATAGCAGTCTGGGGAATACCATGTATATGGAGGGATAGGTGAAATAAAGTTAACAAAAATAAATTATAATTAGTGTTGAGCATTCCGATACCGCAAGTATCGGGTATCGGCCGATACTTGCGGTATCGGAATTCCGATACCGAGTTCCGATATTTTTGTGATATTGGAAATCGGAATTGGAAGTTCCCAGTGTATGGTTCCCAGGGTCTGGAGGAGAAGAAACTCTCCTTCAGGCCCTGGAATCCATATTCATGTAAAAAATAAAGAATTAAAATAAAAAATATGGATATACTCACCCGTCCGGCGGCCCCTGGACCTTACCGCTCTTAACCGGCAGCCTCCGTTCCTAAGAATGAGGAGTTTAGGACCTGCGATGACGTCGCGGCTTGTGATTGGTCACGTGAGCGGTCACATGAGCGGCACGCGATGAATCACAAGCCGCGACGTCATCGAAGGTCCTAAACTCCTCATTCTTAGGAACGGAGGCTGCCGGTTAACAGCGGTAAGGTCCAGGGGCCGCCGGAATGGTGAGTATATCCATATTTTTTATTTTAATTCTTTATTTTTTACATGAATATGGATCCCAGGGCCTGAAGGAGAGTTTCCTCTCCTTCAGACCCTGGGAACCATCCAGGATACCTTCCGATACTTGAGTCCCATTGACTTGTATTGGTATCGGGTATCGGTATCGGCGATATCCGATATTTTTCGGGTATCGGCCGATACTATCCGATACTGATACTTTCAAGTATCGGAAGGTATCGCTCAACACTAATTATAATGCAACCCCCAGATAAAGGGACACATATCTCGATAAGGTATTACCCTATATAGGGATAAGATTGTATTGTCACATAGACCAATCAAGGCCGATATATGTGACCAGGTTTCGCTCAAGCCAAAAAGGGATACAATTGTGAAGGATGTCAAAGGAAACAACTAAATTGTATTTGCTCATTCAAGCCATCTGGAGAAGTGAATGTCAACCAATATATCCACTTCTGATCTTTTTGTAATATTACCTTATTCCAATCTTCTCTTCTGACAGACGGGGTAATTACCTCAATAACACTGAAAGTGAAAAAATCAAGATCACCCTGATGTATCTCCCTAACATGCCGTGATATCGGTGTATCTCTCGCATGTCGGATATCCCCCAGGTGATCTCCGATGCATCTCCTGAGCTCTCTTTTAGTTTTCCCAACGTAGTTGAGGGGACAGGAGCACTTGAATAAATATATCACCTATACCATTGTACAATTAGCAAAGTGCCTACTTTGCTAGATCTTCCCAGTCGAGGCACTGCTAAATTGTCTGCAAACACTAATGTATCTACAAAACGAGCAGCCACCACATCTGAAGGTACCCGTTTCCCATCTATCCAGCTATGTAGTTTTCTTGGGAGGTGGTGTATAGTAACTATGAACCAGTTGATCCCCAATAAATCTTCCCCTTCTAAACGTAATAGCCGAAGTCTCAGGCAAAAAAACACAAATTTCCTTGTCCGCTTTTAAAATGTCTCAATATTTCAAAATAATGTGTCTTACTTCTGTGGAACATTTATCAAAGTTGCCAATGATTCGTACTACATTGTCATCAGACCTCTCTTTGGGATGTAGAAGACTAGATCTCATACGCATCTCCGTCTCCTTAAAGGCCTCCTGGAATATCTGTTTTGGATAGCCCCTATCTAGAAATCTATCCCTTAAATCCCTCGCCTGGGCGTAAAAAGTGGATGCTTTAGAGCAATTTCATTTTACTCAGAAATATTGTCCTTTGGGGATGCCTTTACGCAGATTTCGGGGATGATGACTCCTCCAACTCAGGAGGCTATTGGTAGAGGTGGGTTTCCTATACAACATAGTTTCAAGATGTATATAATGGACACACCAGCGCTTGCCAACCTATATACTTCCCTCAGCAGCTGGACTCAAAAACAGGTGGACGCCACCCCTGATGTAAGAAATGTCTAGAAAAGGGAATAGAGACCGCGCATAAGGGGATGCACTAGAGACAACAATATGATGCCACAAACCATAGAGGCATATGATAAAACAAACACAACGTCCGCGGAGGCTCCAAGCCTCCCTACTGGTACATGAACAGCGCTGCAAACGGCACCCTGGGCTGGCACCAACGCGTTTCGAAGGAACAGCGTCCTTCTTCGTCAGGGTACTGACGAAGAAGGACGCTGTTCCTTCGAAATGCGTTAGTTACTACCTTGTCCCACTGCCGCTCCGTAGTTCTTAGGCTGTGACGTCACATGCTTGGCCCGTTGACGGCCATCCTCCTTCGTGCACATATCCAGGGATGCCACCGGCCGGGGCTTTCCCTGGCTCTACGTAGCCTCTCTCCAGCGCCCCTGTGCAGTTTCACGTCGGGACTCTCTGAGTCATTACCGCACCTTTACATTGGACGCTGGACACGCCGACCCATATCGCTGCGCTCAGCCCTGCTCCCGGCATTGTGCTAAGGCACACGGACTACAGTTACGTTTACCATAAACGCTGACTAGTCTATTTCCATCTACTTGGCCTCCTGCCAGTCACATATTAATCTGCACCGACGTGCCAGCCCAGGGTGCCGTTTGCAGCGCTGTTCATGTACCAGTAGGGAGGCTTGGAGCCTCCGCGGACGTTGTGTTTGTTTTATCATATGCCTCTATGGTTTGTGGCATCATATTATAGTTTCAAGATGCCCATCACCACCCTTCCGGATGTTGATGTCCAAAAAATTGATTGAGTCAGGATCAATCTCCGAAGTAAACCTCAAACCAATATTATTGACATTTAATTCCCGGATAAATCTATCAAAAGATGAAACATCTCCCTTCCAAAAAATCAGGACATGGTCAATTATAGCGGCCCCAGGAAATGATCTGGGGACCCCACCAAGCAGACATGTCATCACCAAAAACGACGTTGTCCTCCCACCAGCCTAGTAGCAAATTTGCGTAGGTGGGTGCGCAGGGACTCCCCATCGCAGTGCCCCTGAGCTGGTGGTAGTAGACACCGTCAAACAAAAAATAATTGTGTGTTAGAATGAATTGTAATAATTTACAGATTAATTCATTATGGTGATGAAAGTGTGTTCCCCGTGATCTCAGAAAATACTCCACAGCCTGTATACCCGCATGATGTGAAATGCTACTATACAGCACTTCTATGTCAATAGAAGCTAGTAAGATCTCATCATCAAGTGAAATATCCTCTATCTTAACCAACAAATCACAGGAATCTTTGATGTAAGATGGAAGCGCGGTAACAAATTCCCTTAGGACCCTATCGATATATACCCCACAATTTTGAGAAATTGAGTCATTACCAGACACAATGGGACATCCCTTCAGTGGGGTCGTCCCCTTATGCACTTTTGGAAGTGCATAAAAGACAGGTATAGTGGGGAATCTCAACAGCATAAAGTCCTTTTCATTCTTTGAGATGATCTGTAGGTCAAAAGCTGAAACAAGGATCGTCTCAAGTTTCAAGTTTCATATAGCCATCAGTAGGATCCCTTCGCAAAATACCATATGTGGACCTATCTGAGAGAATCTTGTGGCACAGGGTTTTATAACCGTCATGGTTCATTATCACTATGTTGCCACCTTTGTCAGATGACTTAAAAATAAGTCTTTATTCGAAGCTAAATCATTCAAGGCTTTTCTTTCCAGAAATGACAAATGCATGCACTCTGCATCATGTCCACTTCCCCATTGCTTGCCCCTTGCTTTGTCCATTTTAAATGGACTACTGAAATATTTTATAAGTTCAATAGAAATGGATTAGAGAAAACTTGGAGAAAACTTATATGTAATCAGTATGACTGAAAAACAAGTATTTGGAGACCACAGACTCCAGGTTTCTGATGGAGATAACAGACCTTTATATTTTTTTTAACCACTAAATAAAGAGTAGACCAAGGCTAGTAGACAAAACAATGCCTGCTAAGCGAGCATTTTGACACCACAGATACACCAGGCATCAGATGGCGATAACAGACCGTTTAAATGTGTGTTTTTTTTTACAAAAATAAAATTTCAACCAAAGAATTTTGACACCACAGATACAACAGGTGTCTGACGGAGATAATAGACTGATCAAAATGTGGCCTTGTTTTTTTGGGGCCCACCAAAATTGTGTCAATAAGTAGGCTATGTCACGAAAAAAAAATTGGACTACTAAAATTGTAATATATTTAGCGCAATGATATGCGATGCGTGTGGCATACAAATGACAGTGATAAATATAAGAACTGTAGCAAAATATTTTGGGGCCTGCTACGGATTTTAGGGGCAGCAAAATGGTGTCCTAAAATGTTGGAAGACACTCCAAAAAATAATGTATTACCAAAAAAAGGCCAGATTTTTCTTCTGTGATGGTAGGCCCACACTAACTAATAAATGTCAGAATCTGACCCTATCTCAGCAGCAGCTCTCCCAACACTAGCTGAGTCCGGAGCCGAATGCAGTGAGCAGGGTGGCACCAGGTCTCTAATAGACCTGATGATGCTGTGCCACCAGCCAATCACTGTAATACCTCAACAAAGATGGCTGTGGTATTACAGTACAAGGCAGACAATCCCTGCATGCTGATTAGCGCTCTAAAAAGCACCAAAACTAAAAGGAGGAGACCTGAGCTCCCGCAGAATTATCCCAGAAATGCTCAGTGCTCACTGAGTACACCGAGTACAGTGATATTCGGGCCAGTACCGAGCAGTGGTGAGTAGGGTTGAGCGACTTTCATTTTTTTAAGATCGAGTCGGGTTTTGCGAAACCCGACTTTGTCCAGAGTCGAGTCGAGTGCAGTCGGCCGATTATCGCTAAAAGTCGGGGATCGACCGAAACACGAAACCCAATGCAAGTCAATGGGGAAGCATAGTCGACAGTGAGTGGAGGCCAGGAAAACACCTACAGTGCCCATTTTAATGCCAAAAACATCCATTCTTGTTTCTGAAGCTTGTCAATCTTAATTAACTTTATAATAATAGTTGGGCATTGGAAATTGGGGGTCATTTGGCAAAAGTTGTGGGGGATAGGGCTGGTTCAAGGTTTTAGTGGGCCCAGGAAATGTGGACTACGTCACGGCGGTGGAGCAGTGAGAGGTAAGTATGTCAAGTTTGCAAGTGCTGTGATCCTAAGCAAGCAGGGGGGCCCACTCGTTGGCATTGGCACTGGCACAGGGCCCCTCAAAGTACAGCGGTGTGTTTGCACGGCGGGGGTGACACTTTTGCGTACTCTGAGGGGCCCTGTGCCAGTGACGTCGCCAACGAGTATGCCCCCCCACCTGATGAAGGAACCTGCACTTTCATCTGCACCTTCCTCTTTGTCCCTGTGTAAGGTGGTATAACATGCGGGAAGGGGAACCTTACTTTCAGCAGGGTCAGATTCTGGCTGTGTAGAGTGCAAGGGGAATGTAGTGGTCTAGGTCAATGTACCAGCAGACTCATCTAGCAGTGGCTGGGCAATGGGCAGGATGAGGAGGAAACACAGATATAGGGCCAAAGAATAAAGTAGGCTAAATGCAGTTCAAAATTGGTAACAGGACTAAACAGGCGGCATTGCTTTGTTCAGTGGAGTAGCAAACCCAGGAGCAGCAGACACTGTTTTAAGGGCCCAACCACACTAGTAGGCCAAATGCAGTTTAATATCTGCTACTATAGGCCAAAAGCCTAAAGACTGAAGCTCAGCTTTATACAGTGGAGGACAACACCAGGGAGCGGCAGACCCCGTTAGTAGGCCGTAACCACCAAGCTTTTTAAAAAACAGCACTTAATGAGAGCCAGAAGGTTGAAGCTCAGCTTTATACAGTTGAGGACAAACACCAGGGAGCGGCAAACAGAGGTATTAGGCCCCAAACACCAATTTTTTTTTAAAAAAAGCACTTAATGAGAGCCAGAAGGTTGAAGCTCAGCTTTATACAGTTGAGGACAAACACCAGGGAGCGGCAGACACCGTTAGTAGGCCGCAACCAAAGTTGAAGGCCAAATGCTGTTCAATATCTGATACTATAGGCCGAAAGCCAGAAGGTTGAAGTTCAGCTTTATACAGTTGAGGACAAACAACAGGGAGCGGCAAACAGAGGTATTAGGCCCCAAACACCAATTTTTTTTAAAAAAAAGCACTTAATGAGAGCCAGAAGGTTGAAGCTCAGCTTTATACAGTTGAGGACAAACACCAGGGAGCGGCAGACACCGTTAGTAGGCCGCAACCAAAGTTGAAGGCCAAATGCTGTTTAATATCTGATACTATAGGCCGAAAGCCACAACGTTGAAGCTCAGCTTTATACAGTTGAGGACAAACAACAGGGAGCGGCAAACAGAGGTATTAGGCCCCAACCACCAATTTAAAAAAAAAAAAAAAAAAAAATGAGAGCCAGAAGGTTGAAGCTCAGATTTATTCAGTTGAGGAGAACACCAGTGAGCGGCAAACAGAGGTATTAGGCCCCAACCACCAATTTTTTAAAAAAAAGCACTTAAGGAGAGCCAGAAGGTTGAAGCTCAGATTTAGACAGTGGAGGACAATTTGAATTAGGGACTGCAGACAGACTTAGTAGGCTGTCCCCTGTGGACCATGCATCCACCACATTAACCCATTGCACCGTAATGGACACGCAACCTTCCGTGGCCATGCCTACAGGTCCATGCGTCTGTTGTCAGGTGCACCTTTGTACTCACAGATTGCCAGAGTGCATGGACAATGCGGTCTTTTACATGCTGGTGGAGGGTTGGGATGGCTTTTCTCGCAAAAGAAGTGTCGACTGGTTAGCTTGTAGCGTGGTACAGCGTAGTCCATCATGGCTTTATTAATATTAAATAAAATATATAAATAGGCTCTATGAACTTTTAAATAGGTTCCAGGGGTACACGGGCAGCATTGGTGTGGTCAGCGGAGGAGGATTGCAAGGAGGGACCGCAGACAGGCTAACGAAGGCCTAAAATAACAAAAAATAGGCTCATGGCAGTTTTAAATCGGTTACATGGATACACAGGCAGCATTGTGGTCAGTGGAGGAGTATTGCAAGGAGGGACCGCAGACAGGCTAATGAAGGCCCGCAGATAGGCTAATGAAGGCCTAAAATAACAAAAAATAGGCTCAAGGCAGTTTTAAATCGGTTACATGGATACACAGGCAGCATTGTGGTCAGTGGAGGAGTATTGCAAGGAGGGACCGCAGACAGGCTAATGAAGGCCTAAAATAACAAAAAATAGGCTCAAGGCAGTTTTAAATCGGTTACATGGATACACAGGCAGCATTGTGGACAGCGGAGGAGGATTGCAAGGAGTGTCTGACACAGTTAGTACTCACAAAAAATAAATAGATGTTAATGTCTCACAAAACAACAACAAAAAAAGTGTGGCATACTTTGGTACAGGGGTGGGCTCATCTGCTGAGTTTCTGACAAAGTAATTTGGCAGTAATTATTTACTGGTGTCAATATAGCACACTGACCCAGACTACTTTAACTAGCATCATAGATGTCAACAAATTGGTATTGTCAGTGCCAGGCATTGAATGATGTCAGCGCATAGACTAAACATTGGTGGAGCTGTGCGAGATAATTTTGCACGTGGTAGAGCACAGTTTGAGCTGGGGGGGAACTCTCTTGTGGCCTGCGGTACCGTCCCAGGGCCCCTCATGTTACAACGGTGTGTCTGACGTTGGGTGCGCACCACCACCGCCAGAGACACTTCATTGTACTATGAGGGACCCAGTGGCAGTGCCGTCGACCAAAAGCGGGCACACCCACCTCTTCAGACAAACAGCACTGTAACGGGTGCTTGCACCAAATGGCGAGACCACGGCCCCGTGGGGGGAATTTTCCCATTGAGGGAGGTGTAAACATGTCGTATGCTGGACAAACAGCTGCTGCAAATTAAGAGATTGGAACACTCAGTAAGACCAGTCCACAAGCAAGACCTTTTTATAGGAAAGCTAGGTGTCAGCCGGGAAAGGTGGGGCAAAATAATTTGAAATCCAGGAGTGGTTCATTTTAATGAAGGTGAGATCATCCACATTTTGGGTAGCCAGACGAGTCCTTTTTTCAGTTAATATTGAACCAGCAGCACTGAAGACTCTTTCTGATAGCACACTAGCTGCTGGGCAAGCAAGCTCCTGCAATGCATATTCTGCCAATTCAGGCCAGGTGTCTAATTTGGATGCCCACGCCCAGTAATCAAATGGGAATGACGGTTGAGGGAGATCATCGATAAGGGATGAAAAATAGTTAGTAACCATACTGGACAAATGTTGTCTCCTGTCACTTTGAATAGATGCTGCAGTACCTGTCCTGTCTGCGGTCATTGTGAAATCACTCCACAACCTGGTCAGAAAACCCCTCTGTCCAACGCCACTTCTGATCTGTGCACCTCTAACACCTCTGCCCTGTAGCCCCCTGCAGCTCGTGTGAGAACCATCACCGGCGCTGTGTGCTGGGAATGCCTGAATCAAATGGTCTACAAGAGTAGCTTGTTTGGTTGCTAATATTTGTTCGAGGTTCTCATGTGGCATAATATTTTTCAATTTGCCTTTATAGCGAGGGTCAAGGATTCAGGCCAACCAGTAATCGTCATCGCTCATCATTTTAATAATGCGTGGGTCCCTTTTGAGGATACGTAAGGCATAATCCGCCATGTGGGCCAAAGTTCCAGTTGTCAAATCTGCGGTTGTGCTGGTTTGAGGGGCAGTTACAGGCAAATCTACGTCACTTGTCTCCCTTAAAAAAACAGAACCCGGCCTTGCAACGCCACTAATTTCTGTTGGCCCAGGAGAAGCTTCCTCATTAAAAAAGTACTCATCCCCATCATCCTCCTCATCCTCCTCCTCCTCTTCCCCTGCTACCGCGTCCTCTACATGGCCCTGACCAGACAATGGGTGACTGTCATCAAGGCTTTCCTCTATCTCGGCTGCAGACGCCTGCTCCTTTATGTGTGTCAAACTTTGCATCAGCAGACGCATTAGGGGGATGCTCATGCTTATTATGGCGTTGTCTGCACTAACCAGCCGTGTGCATTCCTCAAAACACTGAAGGACTTGACATGGGTCTTGTAGCTTCGACCACTGCACACCTGACAACTCCATGTCTGCCATCCAACTGCCTGCCCGTGTATCCTCCCACAAATACATAACAGCACGCCTCTGTTCGCACACTCTCTGAAGCATGTGCAGTGTGGAGTTCCACCTTGTTGCAACGTCGATGATTAGGCGATGCTGAGGAAGGTTCAAAGAACGCTGATAGTTCTGCATACGGCTGGAGTGTACGGGCGAACGGCGGATATGCAAGCAAAGTCTGCACCCTTTGAGGAGCAGGTCGGGTAACCCCGGATAACTTTTCAGGAAGCACTGCACCACCAGGTTTAAGGTGTGAGCCAGGCAAGGAATGTGTTTCAGTTGGGAAAGGGCTATGGCAGCCCTGAAATTCCTTCCGTTATCACTCACTACCTTGCCTGCCTCAAGATGTACAGTGCCCAGCCATGACTGAGTTTCTTTCTGCAAGAACTCGGACAGAACTTCCGCGGTGTGTCTGTTGTCGCCCAAACACTTCATTGCCAATACAGCCTGCTGACGCTTGCCACTAGCTGTCCCATAATGGCACACCTGGTGTGCAACAGTGGCAGCTGCGGATGGAGTGGATGTGCGACTGCGGTCTGTGGACGAGCTCTCGCTTCTGCAGGAGGAGGAGGAAGAGGAGGAGGGGGGGCGAACGCCTACAGCCAACTCTTTCCTTGACCGTGGGCTAGGCAGAACTGTCCCAATATTGCTGTCCCCTGTGGACCCTGCATCCACCACATTCACCCAGTGTGCCGTGATGGACACGTAATGTCCCTGGCCATGCCTACTGGTCCATGCATCTGTTGTCAGGTGCACCTTTGTAGTCACAGACTGCCTGAGTGCATGGACGATGCAGTCTTTAACATGCTGTTGGAGGGCTGGGATGGCTTTTCTAGAAAAGAAGTGCTGACTGGGTGGCTCGTAGCGTGGTACAGCGTAGTCCATCAGCGCTTTGAAAGCTTCGCTTTCAACTAACTGGTAGGGCATCATCTCTAATGAGATTAGTCTAGCAATGTAGGCGTTCAAACCCTGTGTACGCGGATGCGAGGATGAGTACATCCTTTTCCTAACAAGAGTCTCATGTAGGGTGAGCTGGACTGGAGAGCTGGAGATCGTGGAACTAGCGGTGGTGCCGGTGGACATGGGTGACTGAGAGAGGGTTGGAGATGGTATTCTTGCCGGTGCCCTACATGCAGTGTTTCCTACTACTAACCTGGTGATTCCCTGACTGCTTTGGCCTGGCGACGAAAGCTGCACAGATACTGCAGGTGGCGCGGGAAAAGGTGGGCTTACAGGGAGGGAAGGGATGTAGCGTTGCTGACTAGCTTCATTGGCCGAGGGTGCTGCAACCTTTAGGGACGTTTGGTAGTTAGTCCAGGCTTGCAAATGCATGGTGGATAAATGTCTATGCATGCAACTTGTATTTAGACTTTTAAGATTCTGACCTCTGCTTAAGGTAGTTGAACATTTTTGACAGATGACTTTGCGCTGATCATTTGGATGTTGTTTAAAAAAATGCCAGACTGCACTCTTTCTACTATCAGATACCTTTTCAGGCATTGCAGACTGAGCTTCTTTAACCAGATGGCCACGCTGTCCTCCAACTGGTTTTGGTTTTGCCACGCGTTTTTGGCCAGATACGGGCCCGGCAGATGGAACCTGTTGTGATGTTGATGCATGCTGCGGCTCCTCCTCCTCCGCTTCAGAACTACTGCCGCCTGCACCCTGTTCCCCCAATGGCTGCCAATCGGGGTCAACAACTGGGTCATCTATGACCTCCTCTTCTATGTTGTGTGCAACTTCGTCTGTGTCACCGTGTAAGCCGGTGGTATTGCGTTCGTGATGGGGCACCATAGTCTCCGCTGGGTTTGATTCTGCCTCAGTACACTGCGAGGGCAATGTTCTGGTCTGAGTCAAAGGAACAGCATAGTAATCTGGCTGTGGCTGTGCATCTGTGCACTCCATGTCCGATTCAACTTCTAATGGGCATGGCCTGTTAACTGTTTCACTGTCTAACCCAGGAACGGTATGTGTAAAGAGCTCCATGGAGTAACCTGTTCTGTTGACTGACGCATCCTTCACTGTTGTTCTGGGTGAAGGACACAAGGAAGGGACTTGTTCCTGACCGGGAGCATCCACTGACGATTCACTGCTCTGACATTTGGCACTTTCTGAGGAGGAGGCGAAAGAGCTAGAGGCAGAGTCAGCAATGAAAGCCAATACTTGTTCCTCCTGCTCCGGCTTCAAAAGTGGTTTTCCTACTCCCAGAAAAGAGAGCGTTCGAGGCCTTGTGTAGCCAGACAATAAACCTGGCTCAACAACTCGAGACTTAGGTGCTGTACTGCTTTTACCACGACCACCTGATGCTCCACCACCACTACCATCATTACCAGCTGACAATGACCGCCCACGGCCACGACCTCTTCCACTAGACTTCCTCATTGTTTGCAAAACGTAACCAAAGTAACGGTATTTGTTACTGTAAAACAACTTATAAGGTGAATTCAAACTTCTGTAGGACTTATATATACCTTTATAGGTGCCTGACACTGAAAGCAAAATCAGGCCCAATGTTACACACTAGGTTTTCTCTGCCCCAATAATTTGAGACAGATGGCACACACAGGACCAGCACTCAAGCAGAAATGCCAATCTTAATCTCCCACTATTTTTTTTTTGTTTCTGGGAGAATTTAAAAAAAACAAAAAAACAAAAAAAAACAATATTACACACTAGGTTTTCGGTGGCACACAATGAGAGACAGATGCCACACACAGGGCTGGCACAGAGGCAGACTTGCCAATCTTTATCTCCCACTATTTTTTTTTTTACAGGGAGAATTTACCCCCCAAAAATAAATGGCCCAGTATTACACAGTGGTTTTCGGTGGCACACAATAAGAGACAGATGCCACACACAGGACTGGCACAGAGGCAGACTTGCCAATCTTTATCTCCCACTAATTTTTTTTTTTTACAGGGAGAATTTACCCCCCCCCAAAAAATGGCCAAGTATTACACAGTGGTTTTCGGTGGCACACAATGAGAGACAGATGCCACACACAGGACTGGCACAGAGGCAGACTTGCCAATCTTTATCTCCCACTAATTATTTTTTTTTTAAAAGGGAGAATTTAGAAAAAAAAAAAGGCCCAGTATTACACAGTGGTTTTTGCTGGCACACAATGAGAGACAGATGCCACACACAGGACTGGCACAGAGGCAGACTTGCCAATCTTTATCTCCCACTAATTATTTTTCTTTTAAAAGGGAGAATTTAGAAAAAAAAAGGCCCAGTATTACACAGTGGTTTTCGGTGGCACACAATGAGAGACAGATGCCACACACAGGACTGGCACAGAGGCAGACTTGCCAATCTTTATCTCCCACTAATTATTTTTTTTTTTAAAGGGAGAATTTAGAAAAAAAAAGGCCCAGTATTACACAGTGGTTTTCGGTGGCACACAATGAGAGACAGATGCCACACACAGGACTGGAGACGAAAGAGAACAGCACCACTCTATATAATTGCACACCACTAATAATTGATAAAAATAGGAAAACTTTAATGATACACCGATTTAAAAAACTATTAAAATGGCAAAATGCCATACACTGGCCCGCCAAACAAGATGATATGTGTTCTCAACACAATAATGGCAGGCACACTTGGCAAACAATACAAAATAACCAAATGATCACTATCATGCAGTATAATGTCGTATGACCATAGTATGGTGAAAACACTGGCGCAGAGAATAAACAGCCTCTTGAAAACACAAAAATATATGTATATAATATACAGTAAACAATGGCACCTAGTAGCAAAACAGTGATGCCCCTAGTCTAAGAACAAGGTACAAAAAATGCTGGACCACACAACTGGTGGCCACCATGTGGCAGCGATGTGAAAAAAATGGACTAGTGGTGATAGGAACAGACCACTAAGTGCTCCTAAGGATGGTATAGTTACCACAAAAATAGGGGAGCGCAGATCATAGGTCCAGCCAGGTAGAGATGCTAAGGGCATGTACCCATAGGTGCCATGACATCCATATGCAGAGGACTTTGCGCCGGAGGCAGAGCACAGCGTGGGGAGTGGACCCAACGCGTGTCGCCGTCACTGAGGACGGCTTCGTCAGGGGACGGCGACACGCGTTGGGTCCGCTCCCCACGCTGTGCTCTGCCTCCGGCGCAAAGTCCTCTGCATATGGATGTCATGGCACCTATGGGTACATGCCCTTAGCATCTCTACCTGGCTGGACCTATGATCTGCGCTCCCCTATTTTTGTGGTAACTATACCATCCTTAGGAGCACTTAGTGGTCTGTTCCTATCACCACTAGTCCATTTTTTTCACATCGCTGCCACATGGTGGCCACCAGTTGTGTGGTCCAGCATTTTTTGTACCTTGTTCTTAGACTAGGGGCATCACTGTTTTGCTACTAGGTGCCATTGTTTACTGTATATTATATACATATATTTTTGTGTTTTCAAGAGGCTGTTTATTCTCTGTGCCAGTGTTTTCACCATACTATGGTCATACGACATTATACTGCGTGATAGTGATCATTTGGTTATTTTGTATTGTTTGCCAAGTGTACCTGTCCATTATTGTGTTGAGAACACATATCATCTTGTTTGGCGGGCCATTGTGGAGTGTATGGCATTTTGCCATTTTAATTGTTTTTTAAATCGGTGTATCATTAAAGTTTTCCTATTTTTATCAATTATTAGTGGTGTGCAATTATATAGAGTGGTGCTGTTCTCTTTCGTCTGCTGTTACTATTTTTTACCATCTCTTTTGCACCCCTCACATTATTTGTATATTACTAGTAGTGCGCTGGCTCTCTTCTTTAGCAGCCACACACAGGACTGGCACAGAGGCAGACTTGCCAATCTTTATCTCCCACTAATTATTTTTTTTAAAAGGGAGAATTTAGAAAAAAAAAAAAAGGCCCAGTATTACACAGTGGTTTTCGGTGGCACACAATGAGAGACAGATGCCACACACAGGACTGGCACAGAGGCAGACTTGCCAATCTTTATCTCCCACTAATTTTTTTTTTTTAAAAGGGAGAATTTAGAAAAAAAAAAAAAAAAAGGCCCAGTATTACACAGTGGTTTTCGGTGGCACACAATGAGAGACAGATGCCACACACAGGACTGGCACAGAGGCAGACTTGCCAATCTTTATCTCTCACTAATTTTTATTTTTTTTTAAAGGGAGAATTTAGAAAAAAAAAAAAAAAGGCCCAGTATTACACAGTGGTTTTCGGTGGCACACAATGAGAGACAGATGCCACACACAGGACTGGCACAGAGGCAGACTTGCCAATCTTTATCTCCCACTAATTTTTTTTTTTTAAAAGGGAGAATTTAGAAAAAAAAAAAAAAAAAGGCCCAGTATTACACAGTGGTTTTCGGTGGCACACAATGAGAGACAGATGCCACACACAGGACTGGCACAGAGGCAGACTTGCCAATCTTTATCTCTCACTAATTTTTATTTTTTTTTAAAGGGAGAATTTAGAAAAAAAAAAAAAAAGGCCCAGTATTACACAGTGGTTTTCGGTGGCACACAATGAGAGACAGATGCCACACACAGGACTGGCACAGAGGCAGACTTGCCAATCTTTATCTCTCACTAATTTTTTTTTTTTTTTTAAAGGGAGAATTTAGAAAAAAAAAAAAAAAGGCCCAGTATTACACAGTGGTTTTCGGTGGCACACAATGAGAGACAGATGCCACACACAGGACTGGCACAGAGGCAGACTTGCCAATCTTTATCTCCCTGCAGTAATCTCAGGAAAGTATGGCAGGCCGCTATAAAAAGGACTGCTGCACACAAAAGTGGGGACAAACACACAAGATAGCTGTGCAGAAAGGAAGGAACAACAGGATTTGTGCTTTGAAAAAAGCAGTTGGTTTGCACAGCGGCGTACACACAAAGCAACACAGCTATCAGGGAGCCTTCTAGGGCAGCCCAATGAGCTACAGCGCTGAGGAAAAAAAATGTAGCTTCCACTGTCCCTGCAAACAAAAGGTGGTGTTGGACAGTGGAAATCGCTACAGCACAAGCGGTTTGTGGCTTTATGTACCCTGCCTATCACTATCCCTGCTTCTGAAGAAGCGGCAGCAACCTCTCCCTATGCTCAGATCAGCAGCAGTAAGATGGCGGTCGGCGGGAACGCCCCTTTATAGCCCCTGTGATGCGACAGAAAGCAAGCCAATCACTGCAGTGCCCTTCTCTAAGTTGGTGGGGACTGAGATCTATGTCATCACGCTGCCCACACTCTGCGTCCACCTTCATTGGCTGAGAAATGGCACTTTTAGCGTCATTGAAACGCGAGTTTGGCGCGAAAGTCGCGTACCGCATGGCCGACCCCACACAGGGATCGGGTCAGTTTCATGAGACGCCGACTTTGCCAAAAGTCGGCGACTTATGAAAATGAACGATCCGTTTCGCTCAACCCTAGTGGTGAGCACGTTCGCTCATCACTAATCCCTATCTTACAGTGGGTCCCAAATTTTGAGTCAATCAAGTTTACTGAAGACCCACAATTCACAAAAGCAGAAGAGGGAAAAAAAACAATTGTTCACACCAACTTCCACTTTTAGCAATAATTTGAAAACTGAGGAAAAAAGTACCTGAGGGTCTGTTTAACCTCCTCGGCAGCTACCCAGACCTAGGCATTTCCCGAGACCTTGGAATCCGGTAGGTAGGAGGGACAGTCCTTTCTCCAATGGCTCGGAATAGAAACACGGTTTGTTCTCCCTTTGACGTCTCCTTTCTCTTTCTTTTGAGTAGACAGCCCCCACTTCCTTGGGCTCAACCGATGAAGAAGGTTCAGGTTTAACAGGCAATAACGGAGCTTCACGTTGCACCACTCCTCTTTCACGCAGTCTACGGTCCATACGGAAAGCCTGTGTCATGGCGTCCTCTAGAGAATCTGGCGGAGGATGCAGAGCCAACACATCCTTTAAATGCTCAGACGGATCCCTTCGGAAAAGCCCTCTGAGCGCAGAGTCATTCCAAGACACTTCTGCTGCCCGCCACCTAAACTTCGAACAATGCCATTTAGCAGATCGCTTTCCCTTGGTGAGACCAAAAATCGTGTACTCTCCAAAACTCACTCGATTGGATTCATCAGAAATCAGACCCAAGGCCTCAAAGAACCGATCCACAGACAGTCTCACTGGGGAGAAGTGGGAGATAGGGAGAAAGCCAAAGCCTGCAGCCCTTCTCATAACAGAGATATCACTATTCCCACCCTTTGATTCTCATCACCCGAGGACCAAGGGCACAGAGAAAACAATAATTTGCAACTTTCTCTAAATACCCAAAAAATTTTTTTATCCCAGTGAAAGTATCCGGAAGTTTGACAGAAGGTTCAGGAGACAGCAGAGAGACATCTGACACCGCAGCACCCACATTGACTGACTGGGAAGGGGCACCCCAAATAGAGTTAACAGTATCAGCTAACTCCCTTTGCACCTGCTGGTGGGAAGTAATCAAAGCTCTTTGCTCCACAGACAGGTTCTGCATCATTTTAATAAGGTTAATCTGACAGAGCACAGAGCTGGTCCATGGCAAATAGTGAATTCCAAAGCCCCCGAAAAAATGTCTGGTCAGAGATATTGTAGTGACACAGAGGCAGTGTCACTGAGATTAAGCCTGGGGGTACTAACAGGGGACATGCACCAGGAAACAGGGTGTGCAGAGACCGATGAGCACATAGCATACAGGACCTGAGCTTAGCCAGTCATGTGATCACAGGGGGTAGAGCTAGCTGGTCATGTGGTCACAGGAGGCGGAGCTACCATGCGTGAGGATGGGGAGCCGGCCGAGAACACAGAATACAAAGGACAAAACCGATAACGTAGTGAGACAGCAAAGCCGAGGGTCAGAAGCCATACGGGAACAAGATAACCAGGGATGAGACAGATAAGTAAACAGAGGCAAGCCAAGGGGTCAGAATATCAGGAGGGACGAATCAGTACCGAGAAGAAAGACAGAGACAATAGTCAAGGGACAAACCGGGTCATACATAGCAAAACTCACAAGCGCAGAGGAACAACGATTGCAGAGAGTAACCTTTGTCAGCTACCTCAAACTGAGTAGACGGAAATATCACCGATACTGGACCTAGGGACTCCCAGCATTAAATAGCCACCTCAGAACCAAAGAGAAGCAGACAGACTTAAAGCTGAACAGACCAGGATGGAGCCAAAACCCCTTCCTACATCTGACCCTACATTTTCCCCCTTCCTACATCTGACACACCACACTGAATCATGAGATTAAGGCCAGAGTCACACCTGCAAGTGCAATGCGAGAAACTTACGCGAGTCTCTCGCCTCAATACCTGGCACTGCCGCCAGCACTCAGTCTCGGAGAGAGCGGCTGCATGTATTTCTATGCAGCTGAACGCTCCGGTCCCAAGTGCGAGCAGCAGTGCCGGGTATTGAGGCGAGAGGCTCACACGAGTTTCTCGCATTGCACTCACAAGTATGACCCTGGTCTAACATACACCCTCTTTTATTCCCAGCTCTAATTCGTCACCTATAGTATATAATACTACTCATCCCTCCCCAACACACGCCTCCTGATGAAGAAGTGAAACATGCATTGTGGTGGCGTGAACGCCATACAAACATATCATCTATTTATGTAAATGCCTTCTGATACCTTCTCTGTCTGATTTGCTGTGCTTCTGGAAACACTTTATCTTCTGTACTTGTAATTGCACTATTGGCCAAGCTCTTATCAGGCCTTACAAGTACTTTATTACTGTTGCCACATGTGGTATGCTGTCCCTGCTTGGTTAGCAGCAACTTTGTTTAACATTTATTCCTTTGTTACTTTAATAATGATTAAATAATAAACTTAATTGAACCTGTCACCACTTTTCCATCCTTCCAGCTAAAAATATAATTTTATTCAGTGTCAGCTATGCATTTCCTAAATTCTTATGTAACCTCCTGACTCCCATGCATCACCCATAAAACCTTTTATATTTCTCCCACAATGTATGCTAATAGGTTCGATCTGATCGGATGGGTGTGGCTTCGGTTATTATTATTATTGTTATTATTTATTTATATAGCACCATTAATTCCATGGTGCTGTACATGAGAAGGGGTTGCATACAAAGTTATAGGTAAGTTAATAATGGGATGGCAACTAATGCCTCTGACTGGTAGAGAGGTTGGTAGAATTAATGAATAGAGGGCAAAACAAGCCTCATTGGAGATAGGGTATGTATCTTAAGATGAACAGAACACAAAGTACAATATGAGGTCCATCTGTAACCAATTGGAGGGCATGGGGTAAAACCAAATTTAGACAGTGTTGGTCTAGCCACCTGCAGTAAGAAACAGGTCCCGCTCAGAGAAAATTAGGACACTGCAGCTCAGAGGTGTATTTAGGGGGGCAAGCGGGGCATGTGTCCCAGACGCAGCTGGCAGGGGTGCCCTGTCGGACCACCTGATGCGGTGTTCTGTGGTGTCTCTCCCGCAGTTATATTTTGCCATCCCCAGACTGGGAGACAGCCATTCTTTGAGCCAGCTGTTAAGTTGACTGCCAGCTCATAGAAAGCGCAGTGTGCCGGCTTCCAGTGATTTATTGTATTCGCTTATAAAAAGACGCAAGTACAATTGAAGCCCTGATAGCCGCATCAAAACAATCAGAAATGTGATAAGGTCATTTGATCATGTTGCTGACATCACTCAACGGTGCTGCAGAGGTGCTGACAAAATTGGTGGTAGCTGTTAATGTGGGCTTTACTACTACAAAGATTTATTGTATTAGGTAATAAGATTTGGGGACAAAGTGCGTTAGGTGTCGAGTTCCCACCGCTGCACAGGGGGAATCTCAAACCACCTCCGCTGCAGTCTCCCATTCTCCTCCAGCTGCAGTGGAGCCTGCTCAGCAGAGACATTGGTCCCAGCGCCTGGCTCAGGCAGATACTGTGCATTTGGTTACTGTTGCCCTTCCAGGTTCAGCCATTATAAGCAGCACTCACCAGCAGCAAGCAGGCGCTCCTGAGATTAAGTCCTGCTTTTCTTCTTCTGAGCATGCCCAAGGGAAGATCTCTTATTGGAGGTCGGGTGTCTCATGCTCAGGTCCTGTGGCAGTTCCTATTGGACCAGTAGGAAGGTCCCGGAAGGCTACAGCTATAAAAGCTTTGCATGGCCGCACGGCCATGCGCTAGTATAATCCTGTTATCGTGTGAATGTATGTTCTGATGAATGCTCCTTAATCATTCCCATTCCTAGTGTTGTTGAATGCTCACGAATGTTGGAGCTACCTAGCGCCTGACAGTCCTATCCGAGCACAAGAGCACGATTGTTACTGCGTCAGACCAGCAGCGACTTCCAGTGTGGCGCCATGCGCAATTAATGCACTTTCTTGGCCCTAGTCAGGGTGGGTAGTGGCGTCCGCCAGAGCGGTGCTGTATGCACTCTCATGAGATAAATGTTTATTTCGTTTTCCCCAGGCACCGCAGTAACGGTGCCGAGCACTAGTGGTCTAGAGGGACTCATCTCCCACTCTTTGGGGCAGAGTTCTTTGATCTCACCCTAGTGCTCACTTTGCGGTTCGGCAACCCTGTGAAGCAACAGGGTTTGTCTCCTTTTTCATACCGGGTGAAGCTAACCCATGTGTGATCACATTATACTGCCATATAGTGTCCGCCATTACAGAGTAGCAGGAGTTTCTCTGCACGGTGGACCCCGGGCAGCGAACACACCTGATACCTTTCATATTATTCTTAGGTGCGTTCCGCTAATCCTAACAAAGTTTGAGAAACAAGGAAGAGATGGGTGTTGACATAATATGTGGACCAGGAGGAACTTGAGGTCACAGTATAAGAAGCAAGTGGGAGAGAATTGGGTATGTATGAGGAATCACCAAGAGGGGGAATGGGTGCAGACACAGTATGGTAAGAGAGATGAGTGTAGACAATTTGAGGAGCCAGGAGGGAATGTATGTGGACAAGGGGACGATGGGTGCAGACACAGTATGGTGATTGTGGGGATGGGTGCAAGCACCATTTGGTGAGTGGGAAGATGGGTCTGGAAACTATATGAGGAGCAAAGGGGAAATGTGTGCAGAGACAGAATGAAGAGTGAGGGAGGTGATTGGTGCAGATACAGTATAGTGAGTGGGGGATAGGTACTGACACAATGTGAGGATCGAGGGCAAGAATGTATTTAGACACAGAATGGGTTGCAGGAGAATGTGAAAGGAAACAGTATGAAGGGGTAAAAGTGTGAAGAGACAGTAAATTGGAGAAAAGTGTGAGTAGGCACATACTATAGATTGAGTAGTGTGGGGAGTAACTTTGGGGAAAAATGTAAGGGTACAGCAAGGAGGCAGCAGTATGACAAGGAGGGGGCAGTGTGATAAGGGGGCACAGTATAGAAACTGAACCCTATAGGGGGACACAGTGTGAAAGGACAGTGTGAGTAGGGGGCACAGTATGGAAAGGAGAGGGAGGAGTGGAGTGGAGGGCATGTACAACAAGAGGGACAGTGTGTGTCATATTTTATGTAGGGAATACAGTGAGGAGCAATTATTTATTCAGTGGCTCAGCATAGGGCAGTCATTTTTATTCAGAAGCATTATAATGACAAGCCAATTTTTAAAGGCACCAAGTCAGGATATGCTGCACAAGACTGAAGATGATGGAAGTCTGCAGAGACAAGCTGTGGCTGTGGAAATCATCATGATGTCTGGACAAGATAAAGAAAAGAAAGGCAAATCCAATTACAGACAACATCATCTATAAGGTACGTGGATGTGAATTTTTTTGTGATACTGACTAATGGTCATCAGAAAACAATACTGTAGTTCCTGTATGGTCCGCAGTCTTATGACTGTCAGCAACAACTCCCATTACCATTGTTGTCGGCAACAACTTACCATTGTTAAGGATGTAGTGGAAGTTGTAGGTTCATGCAATAAAAATGTTTATGGATCTGACCTGACATCACAATTGGTGTACTTGTTCAGATGGTGGTTCTGTTGCTGAATTCTCACTGTGCACACTGCTGTCAGGATTCTCTGGTGCCGGCATTGAGAGTGGGAGTTCACGAAACAGGAAGTATGTGATTTGCAGACATGCGATCATGTGCCAACTAGACGTGTGAAAAATGAAGAAAGCGACACTGGACACGTCTAGTTGGATGGTGGCTAGAAGTATGGAAATCACATACTTGTGCTCACATGACAGTACACCGGCGAGAGAGAATCCTAAAAGGGTTCAGTGCATGTGCTGTGGGAATTTAGAAGACTTTCATCTCAAACCTGGACAAATCCTTTAATCCCTTCACCAACATGCGACGTACATATACGGTGCTGCATGAGCTGTGTTCCCACAAACATCAGAGTATGTACGGTGATGGCAATTGTGGGGCTCACACTGAGCACCCCTGTGATTGGGTGCTGGTGTCAGTTCTATATGAGAGCTAACACCCTGCAGCAACACCAATGACTGGTGCTAGCACCGATTGCAGGCTTTTAACCCCTCTGATGCAGCTGTCAATAGTGACAACGACATCAAGGAGCATCGCACAGGGAGTGAGCTCGCTCTGTGCTTCCATTGGCACAATGCGATGAGATCGCGTTATGTCGATGGTCTCCATGGTGATCATTGGCCACAAGATGACCATGGGGTCCTTCAAGGTCCTGCAGGGAAGGTGGCTTGTGAGTATCTGCTAAGAGCAGGCGCTGACATGCATCCTCCCCTGAATTCAGTCTCTGCTCTGATGATCTGCAGTATCAGATCAGCGATCTGTCAATGTAAAGATGATTTTCCATCATGGGATTATGCAAAGGAGATAATAAAAAGTTATTTAAAAACTGTAAAAAAAATTTTTTTTAAATACCCAAATAAAGAACTAATACTTATTTATGTAAAAAATAAAAATAAAAAAGCAACACATGTTTGATATTGCCGCATCTGGAATCACCCGCCATATAAAACTATCCCACTAATTAACCACTTCAGTGAACACTAACAAAATAAATTAAAAAACAATGCAAAAAATGCTTTATCATCATACCATTGAACAAAAAGTGCAATAAAATATGATCAAAAAGGTAAATGTAAATAAAAGTTGTACCTCTGAAAACATCATCTTGTTCTGCAAGAAACAAGCCATGATAAAGCTCCGTTAGTGGAAAATTAAAAACGTTTTAGCTCTCAGAATAAAGCAATGCAAAAATAATTATTTTTTCTAATAGTTTTTATTGTGTAAAAGCGTCAAAACATAGAAAAAAATTATCTAAACGGGATATCGCTGTAATTGTACTGGCCTGAAGAATAAAGCTACCTTAGCAATTTTACTACATGCAGAATGCTGTAAAAAAATCCCCAAAAAAACAATTTTGGTATTACTGTTTTTTGTGCATTCTGCCTCTAAAAAATCAGAGAAGAAAGCGATCAAATAATGTTGTGTGCCTAAAAATGGTGCCAATAAAAGAGCACGTAAACTCGTCACGCAAAAAAGAAGCTGTCACATGACTCTGCTGGCCGAAATATATAAAAGTTATAACAGTATAAATATGAGGATGCAAAGCTATTTTTTGCAATAAAAAGCATCTTTAAATTTGTGACAGCAGCCAAATATAAAAACACAATATAAATCTGGCATCGCTGTAATCACACCGACCCGAAGAATAAAGTTGTACCACATAAGGAATGGAGTAAAAAATAAATAAAACCAATTCTTAACCCTGCTATTGAGTTGTAATTATGTCTGCCAAAGATCGCGGTAAGGATTGGCTCACATTTATCCTACGATGAGCTCTTGCACTGGGGTTTTTGCATAAATCTCTGAAATACATGATTCAGACAAAACACCCGGAGGAATATTCTCTATAATGGGGCAGATGGAGGCACTCTGGTTGCCATAGGACCTGTGATCAGCCCATGTCCATCTTTTTAGGCATGCTTAAAAGCGCCATCAGATGCAGTTTTGTGCACCTCAAAGAAGAAGGACAAGGCTGAACAGAGGCCAGACGGAGTCCAGAGTAACTCTGCTTCCTCATTATAGTGAATGGATCACTTGATGGTCTCATATGAAACACCTCACTTGGAGATTTAGATGGAAACTTTAAAGTAAGTGCTCAGCGTAGAGTATTGGATAAATGTGACAGCAAATATTATGTAAAATGTTTCCAAAAAAAGATTTACCTCAATCCACAAAAAAGTCCCCACACAGATCCATCATCTGTCAATAAAAATATAGGGGGTCTTCCACGTTACTGATAGGCTCTGGAAAAGCAAAATGGCTCCTCACCCATCAAAAGATGTTCAGCCAATTCCACACTCCTGAATCCAAATGCCATTCTGAACCCCACAGTGCTCCTAAACCACACTTAGCATCCACATGTTTGACAATTCTGTAGCTTTAAAAGCTTGCCTAATTTGAGGGCTGTATCGGGGAAATGTAATGGTGTGCACTCAGCCCTTGGCGAGGTGCTGGTGTAATAGACCAAAGGTCACAACTATGGTAAGATTTAGGATTCACCGCACACTCTTAGGTAGCATAAAGTATAGTGAGAATTTATTGTACACACAATCTGGGAGCGGAACAGAATATAATATACAACTGATGCGATCCTTTTACAACGTTTCGGCTCAACCAGAGCCTTTGTCACGTGATCGGTAATCAAATGTAAATGTCCACCTGAAGCAGCCAAATATCTGGATCTGCAGTGTCCTGGGTAGTAAGCGGCACTCCCGCCAGACATAGCAGGGCGCGGGAGCGCCGCTTACTACCCAGGACACTGCAGATCCAGATATTTGGCTGCTTCAGGTGGACATTTACATTCGATTAGCGATCACGTGACAAAGGCTCTGGTTGAGCCGAAACGTTGTAAAAGGATCGCATCAGTTGTATATTATATTCTGTTCCGCTCCCAGATTGTGTGTACAATAAATTCTCACTATACTTTATTCTACCTAAGAGTGTGCGGTGAATCCTAAATCTTACTAATTTGAGGGCTGGTCATAATGTACTGGTCACTTTAGCATACTTGTCATAATAATGGTAGTTTGAAATTTTCACTCAGCAACATCCACTACTGCTTATTTCTGGAAAACACAGATGGAGTCAAAATCATCACTTTACCTGTATATAAATTCCCAAAATGGAATAATTTACAAAATGGGTTCACTTGAGAGGGGATTTTGCTTTTTTAGCTCTTGGGGGCTCTGTATATTGCATCCACAAACTATTTTAGGAAAATATGCTCTCCAAGAGGCAAATAGGACTCGGTCCCTCCCGAATCTCACCGTGTGGCTAAACAGTACTGTACAGCCATTTATAGGGTATTTCTACATTCAGTAGAAATTGTGGGACAAATTTTGGCTCCAATTTTACCCATTTCCTGGTATGAGAATGTAAAATTTGGGGCTAACACACAATCTTGGTGATAAAAATGTAAATTATTTTTCCTTCCCTGCCCAATGGTTTAAAGTTATGTGACACGTGTACACGTAGTGCCAGTATAATCACTGCACCCCTATATGAATTGATTTTGAGGTGTACTTTGGAATATGGGGTCAATTATGGAGGGTTCTGCTGCTCAGGCACCTAATGGTATCTGCTAATGTGACATGGCACCTTCAAATCAGTGCAGAAAAATCTGCACTGTAAAATGGCGCTTCTTTCCTTCTGAACTTTGCACGTTGCCTCAAAAGTAATTTTCAACCACATATTGGATATTGAAGTACTTAGAAGAAATTGCACAACAAATGTTTTGGTCCATTTTCTACTGTTATCATTGTGAAAATGTAAAATTTGGGTCTTAAAAACATTTTTGGGGCAAAAATGTGATTTTTTTATTTTCTCGGCTCAAAGTTTTAAACTTCTGTGAAGCACCTGTGGTTTCAGTGTCCAAAATGGCATTATTTGTGGGTGGTTTCCACTGTTTAGGCACATCAGGACCCCTCCAAACTCGACATGGCATCCGCTAATTATTCCAGCAAATTTTGCTTTCAAAAAGTCAAATTACGAACCTTACCTTCCGAGCTCTGCTGTTCAGCCAAACAGTGGTTTTCCCCCTTAAATGTGGAATTGGCATGCTCAGGAGAAATTGCACAACAAATTGTATGGCCCATTTTCTCCTGTTACCCTTGCAAAACTAGAAACAAATTGGTCTAATGGAAAATTTTTGTTGATAAAAGTTAAATCTTCATTTTTTCTTTAAACATTCAATTAATTCCTGTGAAGAGACTGAAGGGTTAATACACTTCTTGAATGTGGTTTTATGCACCAAAGGAGGACAGTTTTTAGAATGGTGTAGTTTTTGGGTATTTTCTGTCATATAGACCCCTCAAAGTGACTTCAAACGTGAGGTGGTCCCAAAAAAAGTTTTGTAAATTTTGTTGTAAAAATTAGAAATCACTGGTCAATTTTTAATCCTTATAACTTCCTTACAAAAATAAATTATGTTTCAAAAATTGTGCTGATGTTAATTAAACGTGTGGGAAATGTTATTTGTGTTAGGGCTAGCGGAACGCACCAAATAATTAGAATAGATAGAGTAAGGTGCGTTCACAGCCCGGGGTCCACCGTGCAGAGATGGAACCTGCTTCTAAGTAATGACGGACTATATGGCGGTACAATGTGGATACACACATGGGTTCACCTCATCCTGTGTGAAGGAAGCGAACCCTGTTGCATCACAGAACCGCGGTACCGCACCAAGAGTGCAAGCAAGGAGTCTCAGAACTCAATCCCAAGAGACAGGATTTGAGTTCATATAGACCTCTTGCGCTCAACACCGCAACTGAGGTGTCAGAGTTAAGGAAATAATATTAATAAAGATGCACGAGAGTGCATGCGGTGCTGCACTGGTGGACGCCTCTAACCACCCAGGCTTGGGTCAGGAAAGCGCAGTGAAAGTGCACGGTGCCGCACAGGCGGTCACAGCAATTAGAAGCTGTTTTGTGTGTTACGTGCTGATGGCTAAGTCGGGTGCTAGAATGCAATCATCCACCTTACGCGAGAAGTCATACCATAGGGATGGGATATTTAAGGACGACTTGCACTCATCAACACACACACATATACAAATGTACACTAGTGCATGGCCGTGTGGTCATGCGAAACTTTTATAGCTGCAGCATGTACAGGACTTTCCCAAAAGGACCAATGGGAAGCTGCCACAGAAGTTGAGCACCTACAGGACCTTCCTGGAGGACCAATGGGATCTGCTGCAGTATCTGAGCATGTGACCCTCGATCTCCAATGGGAGATCTTGCCCTGGGCATGCTCAGAAGGGGAAAAGCAGGACTTAGTCCCAAAAGTGTCTGTTCGCCGCTGCCCAGCACTGGCTTCCATGGCAGAAGCTGGAAAAGCAGCAGTAATCCTATGCATAGAGTGAGACTGAGCAAGACGCTGGGACTGATGTCTCCGCTGAGCAGACTCCACTGCGGCTGGAGAAGAATGGGAGACTGCAGCAGAGATAGTTCGAGATTCCCCCTGTGCAGAGGCGGGAACTCGACACCTAACAATTTGTTAACTATTTTGTCATACATGCCTTTCTGATTAAAGAGCATAAAAATTTTCAAAATTTTCACCAAATTTCCGATTTTTTCACATATCAGCACAAGTCATCTAATATTTAAAACTGAATGTGTGTGGGTATGTGTGTATGTGTGTATGTCCAGGATTGGCATCTGCACCGTCGCAGCTACATCCACAAAATTTTGCACAGTGACACGTCTGGACCTCGAGAGCATCATATGCTATGTTGTGAGGCAAAATTTTAACCCCGCGCGTTCCAATTCACCAAACAATTTTGCCCCTATCTACATAATGGGGAAAAAGTGAAAGGAAAAGTGTTGGAGGCAAATTGACAGCCAGGAGGAGATGGCATACAGGTATGTACTGTATACAGGGGAGAAGATATACACGTATATACTATATACAGGAGGAGATGACATACAGGTATATACTATATACAGGGGAGATGACATACACGAAAATACTATATACAGGAGGAGATGACATACAGGTATATACTATATACAGGGGAGATGACATAAAGGTATATACTATATGCAGGGGAGATGACATACAGGTATATACTATATACAGGGGAGATGACATACAGGTATATACTATATACAGAGAAGATGACATACAGGTATATACTATATACAGGGGAGATGACTTACAGGTATATACTATATACAGGAGATGACATACATGTATATACTATATACAGGAGATGACATACAGGTATATAATATATACAGGGAAGATGACATACAGGTATATACTATATACAGGAGATGACATACAGGCATATGTAATATACAGGAGATTACATACAGGTATATACTATATACAGGGGAGATGACATACAGGTATATACAGGAGATGACATACAGGTAAATGCTATATACAGGATAGATGACATACAGGTATATACTATATACAGGATGTGACATACAGGTATATACTATATACAGGGGAGATGACATACAGGTATATACAGGAGATGACATACAGGTATATACTATATACAGGGAAGATTACATACAGGTATATACTATATACAGGAGATGACATATAGGTATATACTATATACAGGAGATGACATACAGGTATATACTATATACAGGGGAGATGACATACAGGTATATACAGGAGATGACATACAGGTATATCCTATATACAGGATAGATGACATACAGGTATATACTATATACAGGAGGTGACATACAGGTATATACTATATACAGGGGAGATGACATACAGGTATATACTCTATACAGGAGGAGATGACATTCAGTTATATACTATATACAGGGTAAATAACATACAGGTATATACTATATACAGGAGGTGACATACAGGTATATACTATATACAGGGGGATGTGTCATGATTCTCAATGGCGAGAGAACATAGCCCAGCATATATGAGAACTAGCTCTTGGAAGATGGAAACTATACTGACCATGAACTAAACCTGCCGCACAACTAGAAGTGGCCGGGTAGCATGCCTACGTTTTTTAACCCTAGATGCCCAGCGCCAGCCGGAGAACTACCTAATCCTAGCAGAGGAAAAGACAGTCCTGGCTCACCTCTAGAGAAATTTTCCCAAAAGGCAGACAGAGGCCCCCACATATATTGGCGGTGATTTTAGATGAAATGACAAACGTAGTATGAAAATAGGTTTAGCAAAATCGAGGTCCGCTTTCTAGATAGCAGGAAGACAGAAAGGACACTTTCATGGTCAGCAGAAAACCCTATCAAAACACCATCCAGAAATTCCTTTAAGACTCTAGCATTAACTCATAACACCAGAGTGGCAATTTCCGATCACAAGAGCTTTCCAGACACAGTAACGAAACAGCAGCTGTGAACAGGAACAAAATGCAAAAACACACAAGGACAAAAGTCCAACTTAGCTGGGAGTTGTCTAGTAGCAGGAACAAGCACAGAAGGCTTCTGATTACATTGTTGACCGGCAAGAAACTGACAGAGGAGCAAGGTTATATAGCGACTCCCACATCCTGATAGGAGCAGGTGAACAGAGGGGATGATGCACACAAGTTCAATTCCACAAGTGGCCACCGGGGGAGCCCAGAATCCAATTTCACAACAGTACCCCCCCCTCAAGGAGGGGGCACCGAACCCTCACCAGAACCACCAGGGCGATCAGGATGAGCCCTATGAAAGGCACGGACAAGATCGGAGGCATGAACATCAGAGGCAGTGACCCAAGAATTATCCTCCTGACCGTATCCCTTCCATTTGACCAGATACTGGAGTCTCCGTCTGGAAACACGAGAGTCCAAGATCTTTTCCACAACGTACTCCAACTCACCCTCAACCAACACCGGAGCAGGAGGCTCAACGGAAGGCACAACCGGTACCTCATACCTGCGCAACAATGACCGATGAAAAACATTATGAATCGAAAAGGATGCAGGGAGGTCCAAACGGAAGGACACAGGGTTAAGAATCTCCAATATCTTGTACGGGCCGATGAACCGAGGCTTAAACTTAGGAGAAGAAACCCTCATAGGGACAAAACGAGAAGACAACCACACCAAGTCCCCAACACAAAGCCGAGGACCAACACGACGACGGCGGTTGGCAAAAAGCTGAGTCTTCTCCTGGGACAACTTCAAATTGTCCACCACCTGCCCCCAAATCTGATGCAACCTCTCCACCACAGCATCCACTCCAGGACAATCCGAAGATTCCACTTGACCGGAGGAAAATCGAGGATGAAACCCCAAATTACAGAAAAACGGGGACACCAAGGTGGCAGAGCTGGCCCGATTATTGAGGGCGAACTCCGCCAATGGCAAAAAAGCAACCCAATCATCCTGATCCGCAGACACAAAACACCTCAAATATGTCTCCAAGGTCTGATTAGTCCGCTCGGTCTGGCCATTAGTCTGAGGATGGAAAGCAGACGAAAAAGACAAATCTATGCCCATCCTAGCACAGAATGCCCGCCAAAATCTAGACACGAATTGGGTCCCTCTGTCAGAAACGATATTCTCAGGAATACCATGCAAACGAACAACATTTTGAAAAAACAGAGGAACCAACTCGGAAGAAGAAGGCAACTTAGGCAAGGGAACCAGATGGACCATCTTAGAGAAACGGTCACACACCACCCAGATGACAGACATCTTCTGAGAAACAGGCAGATCCGAAATAAAATCCATCGAGATGTGCGTCCAAGGCCTCTTCGGGATAGGCAAGGGCAACAACAATCCACTAGCCCGAGAACAACAAGGCTTGGCCCGAGCACAAACGTCACAAGACTGCACAAAGCCTCGCACATCTCGTGACAGGGAAGGCCACCAGAAGGACCTTGCCACCAAATCCCTGGTACCAAAGATTCCAGGATGACCTGCCAACGCAGAAGAATGAACCTCAGAGATGACTCTACTGGTCCAATCATCAGGAACAAACAGTCTACCAGGTGGGCAACGATCAGGTCTATTCGCCTGAAACTCCTGCAAGGCCCGCCGCAGGTCTGGAGAAACGGCAGACAATATCACTCCATCTTTAAGGATACCTGTGGGCTCAGAATTACCAGGGGAGTCAGGCTCAAAACTCCTAGAAAGGGCATCCGCCTTAACATTCTTAGAACCCGGTAGGTACGACACCACAAAATTAAACCGAGAGAAAAACAACGACCAGCGCGCCTGTCTAGGATTCAGGCGCCTGGCAGACTCAAGGTAAATTAAATTTTTGTGGTCAGTCAATACCACCACCTGATGTCTGGCCCCCTCAAGCCAGTGACGCCACTCCTCAAAAGCCCACTTCATGGCCAAAAGCTCCCGATTCCCAATATCATAATTCCGCTCGGCGGGCGAAAATTTACGGGAAAAAAAAGCACAAGGTCTCATCACGGAGCAGTCGGAACTTCTCTGCGACAACACCGCCCCAGCTCCGATTTCAGAAGCGTCGACCTCAACCTGAAAAGGAAGAGCAACATCAGGCTGACGCAACACTGGGGCGGAAGAAAAGCGGCGCTTGAGCTCCCGAAAGGCCTCCACAGCATCAGGGGACCAATCAGCAACATCAGCACCCTTCTTAGTCAAATCAGTCAATGGTTTTACAACATCAGAAAAACCAGCAATAAATCGACGATAAAAGTTAGCAAAGCCCAAAAATTTCTGAAAACTCTTAAGAGAAGAGGGTTGCGTCCAATCACCAATAGCCTGAACCTTGACAGGATCCATCTCGATGGAAGAGGGGGAAAAAATGTATCCCAAGAAAGAAATCTTTTGAACCCCAAAAACACACTTAGAACCCTTCACACACAAGGAATTAGACCGCAAAACCTGAAAAACCCTCCTGACCTGCTGGACATGAGAGTCCCAGTCATCCGAAAAAATCAGAATATCATCCAGATAAACAATCATAAATTTATCCAAATAATCGCGGAAAATGTCATGCATAAAGGACTGGAAGACTGAAGGGGCATTTGAAAGACCAAAAGGCATCACCAAATACTCAAAATGGCCCTCGGGCGTATTAAATGCGGTTTTCCACTCATCCCCCTGCTTGATTCGCACCAAATTATACGCCCCACGGAGATCAATCTTAGAGAACCACTTGGCCCCCTTTATACGAGCAAACAAATCAGTAAGCAGTGGTAACGGATATTGATATTTAACCGTGATTTTATTCAAAAGTCGATAATCAATACACGGCCTCAAAGAGCCGTCTTTCTTAGACACAAAGAAAAAACCGGCTCCTAAGGGAGATGACGAAGGACGAATATGTCCCTTTTCCAAGGACTCCTTTATATATTCTCGCATAGCAGCGTGTTCAGGCACAGACAGATTAAATAAACGACCCTTAGGGTATTTACTACCCGGAATCAAGTCTATGGCACAATCGCACTCCCGGTGCGGAGGTAGTGAACCAACCTTGGGTTCTTCAAAAACGTCACGAAAGTCAGACAAGAATTCAGGAATCTCAGAGGGAATAGATGATGAAATGGAAACCAAAGGTACGTCCCCATGAGTTCCTTTACATCCCCAGCTTAACACAGACATAGCTCTCCAGTCGAGGACTGGGTTATGAGATTGCAGCCATGGCAATCCCAGCACCAAAACATCATGTAGATTATACAGCACCAGAAAGCGAATAACCTCCTGGTGATCCGGATTAACACGCATAGTCACTTGTGTCCAGTATTGTGGTTTATTACTAGCCAATGGGGTGGAGTCAATCCCTTTCAGAGGTATCGGAGCCTCCAGTGGCTCCAAATCATACCCACAGCGTTTGGCAAAGGACCAATCCATAAGACTCAAAGCAGCGCCAGAGTCGACATAGGCGTCCGCGGTAATAGATGACAAAGAACAAATCAGGGTCACAGATAGAATAAACTTAGACTGTAAAGTGCTAATTGAAACAGACTTGTCAGGCTTCTTAGTATGCTTAAAGCATGCTGATATAACATGAGTTGAATCACCACAATAGAAGCACAACCCATTTTTTCGTCTAAAATTCTGCCGCTCGCTTCTGGACAGAATTCTATCACATTGCATATTTTCTGGCGTTTTCTCAGTAGACACCGCCAAATGGTGCACAGGTTTGCGCTTCCGCAGACGCCTATCGATCTGAATAGCCATCGTCATGGACTCATTCAGACTCGCAGGCACAGGGAACCCCACCATAACATCCTTAATGGCATCAGAGAGACCTTCTCTGAAAATCGCCGCCAGGGCGCACTCATTCCACTGAGTAAGCACAGACCATTTGCGGAATTTTTGGCAGTATATTTCAGCTTCATCTTGCCCCTGAGACAAGGACATCAAGGCCTTTTCCGCCTGAAGCTCTAAATGAGGTTCCTCATAAAGCAACCCCAAGGCCAGAAAAACGCATCCACATTGAGCAACGCAGGATCCCCTGGTGCCAATGCAAAAGCCCAGTCTTGAGGGTCGCCCCGGAGCAAGGAAATTACAATCCTGACCTGCTGTGCAGGGTCTCCGGCAGAGCGAGACTTCAGGGACAAAAACAATTTGCAATTATTTTTAAAATTTTGAAAGTGAGATCTATTCCCCGAGAAGAATTCAGGCAAAGGAATTCTAGGCTCAGACATAGGTGCATGAACAACAAAATCTTGCAAATTTTGTACCTTTGTGGCGAGATTATTCAAACCTGTAGCTACACTCTGAAGATCCATTTGAAACAGGTGAACACAGAGCCATTCAAGGATTAGAAGGAGAGAAAGAGAGGAAGGCTGCAGTATAGGCAGACTAGCAAGTGATTCAATTAAGAGCACACTCAGAACTAGAGGAAAAAAAAAAAAAAAATTGTAGCAGACTTCTTTTTTCTCTCCTTTCTCAGCCAGTAATTTAACCCTTTTTTGGGCCGGTCAAACTGTCATGATTCTCAATGGCGAGAGAACATAGCCCAGCATATATGAGAACTAGCTCTTGGAAGATGGAAACTATACTGACCATGAACTAAACCTGCCGCACAACTAGAAGTGGCCGGGTAGCATGCCTACGTTTTTTAACCCTAGATGCCCAGCGCCAGCCGGAGAACTACCTAATCCTAGCAGAGGAAAAGACAGTCCTGGCTCACCTCTAGAGAAATTTTCCCAAAAGGCAGACAGAGGCCCCCACATATATTGGCGGTGATTTTAGATGAAATGACAAACGTAGTATGAAAATAGGTTTAGCAAAATCGAGGTCCGCTTTCTAGATAGCAGGAAGACAGAAAGGACACTTTCATGGTCAGCAGAAAACCCTATCAAAACACCATCCAGAAATTCCTTTAAGACTCTAGCATTAACTCATAACACCAGAGTGGCAATTTCCGATCACAAGAGCTTTCCAGACACAGTAACGAAACAGCAGCTGTGAACAGGAACAAAATGCAAAAACACACAAGGACAAAAGTCCAACTTAGCTGGGAGTTGTCTAGTAGCAGGAACAAGCACAGAAGGCTTCTGATTACATTGTTGACCGGCAAGAAACTGACAGAGGAGCAAGGTTATATAGCGACTCCCACATCCTGATAGGAGCAGGTGAACAGAGGGGATGATGCACACAAGTTCAATTCCACAAGTGGCCACCGGGGGAGCCCAGAATCCAATTTCACAACAGGGATGACATACAGGTAAATACTATATACAGGGGAGATGACACACAGGTATATACTATATAAAGGATAGATGACATACAGGTATATACTATATACAGGAGGTGACATACAGGTATATACTATATACAGGGGAGATGACATACAGGTATATACTATATACAGGAGGAGATGACATACAGGTATATACTATATACAGGGGGATGACACACAGGTATATACAATATACAGGAGGAGATGACATACAGGTATATACTGAGGGGAAAATAAGAGGTGTGAGGTGAAAATGAAGAGGTGTGAGTTCAAAAGGAGAGGAGTGAGGGGAAAATAGAGGAGTGATTGGAAAAAGACAGGTGTGAGGTCAAAATGGCAGGTGTTGGGGGGGAAATGAGTGAAGTGAGGGGAGAAAATGAGACTTGTGAGGGGGAAAATGAGGTGTGAGGGGGAAAATGAGAGGAGTGAGGGGACAATGAGAGAAGTGAGGTGCTATAACTAACAGTTAGTTACTATGCCTGGGCAACGCCAGGCTCTTCAGCTAGTATCAAATAAATTTTACCATTGTCATGAAGTGCAATATGTCATGGGAATATGTTCTCAGAATCAGAAGTATCTGTTGAAGCACTTCAGAGTTATTACCTCATAAAGTGACAGTGGTCAGAATTGAAAAAATTGCCCGGTCAGGAAGGTGTAAACAGTCTTCGGCTTGAAGAGGTTAAATGTAAAATGAAGCACCGTAGCATGCCAATCCTAACAAAATGTAATATACTAACTGTCAAGATTTAGCTTTACTTGCTGATTTCAGCCACTTCAGTTATGTTCATGTGACAACTAGCTTTTCTTCCTGTTCCTCTCAGCTTTTCACTGGACATTAAGAGAATTGGGAAGAACAGGTCATCGGCACATGACTGTAAGTGTGCAAGTTTTATAAGAATGATTAATCACAGGCCGACTACTCAAACTGAGTTATGGTCCCAGATGCTGGAAAACATAGATACACTTCTGCTGCAGCTGTCCGCTGTCTGCTGGCCAGTGTGCTTCAAGTACAGTGGGGATCAGTAGTATTTTGCTGCGGTCTGAAAGACACCTCAGACCACCGTCTGATACTTTTCTAGTCTCATGGAAAAAGTTGTCCCACTACTTCGTTCAGACAATTGTAAGCAAGTTCATAGTGTTCCCAATCAACATATAGCATTTTCTATTAAATAAAGCAATCAATATATTTAATTAGAAAACTGGTGAAAAAATCTACCAATTTACCACTGTACCAGAGCAATGTCATAACCCATATCTTTAATGAAGAGTGTACAGTAGGTGGGTCTTTAGAAAAAAATAAATCACTGTGTTCAATGTTGACACAAAGCATGTTTGTAGAGCAGAACTCAAAACCAATTTGGCTTTAAACTTTGGCCAACTACATACAAGATTTTTCACAAAAGAAAAGTATGTTAATTTTCCTTCAAACCCTCATCATTCTCATCCAGCGCTGGCTGCTTGAAATACCACATCACCAGTTGCACACTAAGTGTACTGTATGTAGAGTGCACTTATTGAAAATTAAAAAGAAAAATAGCAGACTATGTGGCAGATGCTTCCAAAACTTCAAATGTCATCATGTCAGAAGCATCTAAACTTTTTTCTACGTCAAATTCAGGAAGTGTTGTCTCACTCAAATTTTCTGCCATCATTTTTTTTATTATGAAAACAGAAACAGAATGATACTGACAGATGCTCTCTTTATATAAAGAAGCAGCCTGGATTTTTGGGGGCTGAACAGAAGATAAACCTCTGGTTAATTTGTATTTTTTTTACGGATATATTTTACTTTTCATGTTTAGCACCAAAATACATGTTCAATGCATTTTTCAGTTTATTATAATCATGTAAATATCGACTATATTTATATGGCTGAAAGTGTTGGCACCCTTGAAACAGTTTCAGAAAATTAACTATTTCTCACCGAAAATTATTGCAAATACACATTTTGTTATACACATGTTTCTTTCCTTTGTGTGTATTTGAACAACACAAAAAAAGTGAAAAAATGGCAAATTGGACAAAATTTCACACAAAATACCAAAAATCGGCAGGACATAATCATTGGCACCTTTTCAAAATTGCAGATAAACAACTTTGATGCAAGCATGTGCGCTCATTCAAACTCACCTGTGGCAAGTAACGGGTGTGCACAACATGAAAATCAAAGCTAGAACCAGATAAAAAGGAAGAAGTTAACTCAATCTTTGCTTTGTGAGTTTGTGTGACACACTAAGAATGGAGAACAGAAAGAGGAGAAGAGAACCGTCTGAGGTCTTGAGAGCCAAAATTATTGAAAAATATTACCAATTTTAAGGTTACAAGTCTGTCTCCACAGATCTTGATGTTTGCTTCCCCATGGTGATCCCACACAATTTTTAAGGATCAAATTGAATGTCTCATGAACAGGGCCCTCTTTGAAACATCTTGACAAAGAAAGAAGCAGACTTTCTTATTACACCCTTCCCAGTCGTACCGACTTTTTATGCCCTGTCGAAGATCTACATGTCTCTTAATGAACTATCAGGTAGACCTATTGTCTCAGGTATGGGCCTGTTTGAAAGGTTGTGTATTTATGTGGATCATTTTCTTCAATCGTTAATCACCTCTTTAAAATCTTTCACCAGGGACTTGATTCATCTGATGCAACTTGTGGAGAATCTTGAGATACCTGATGGCACCTACTGTACCTTTTTGGTATGGATGTTGAATCTTTATATACGAACATCACACACCAATCAGGTATAAAGGCTGTTCAATTTTTTCTTGAGAAAACTTCTCAGTGGTCTATAAGACATAATAACTTAATTTTGAGACTCCTATATTTCATACTGGACAAAAATTATTTTGTCTTCAATAGGCAGTTCTATAGACAAACATCAGGGACTGCAATGGGTGCTCGTTGCACACCATCGTATACTAATTAGTTTCTTGGGTGGTGGGAGGAGTCAATTGTGTATAAAAATCAAGCATTTCTGTCGAATTTACTGATCTGGCAACGGTACATTGACAACATTCTGTTGTTGTGGACCGGTTCCTTGGAAGGCTGTAATGGATTCATTCATGACCTTAATAAGAACCTTCTTAATATTAAGCTTACATCTGTCATTTCAGAATCCTCTATTAACTTCTTGGACCTCAAGTTATCCTTGGAAATTTGGGGATCACATACACAGGTTCCACAAGGCCACGGCAAATCAAGCGTAGCTGTTATTGTGGTATTATAAAAAGTGGTTAGCAGCATCTGTGTCATGGAAGAGGGAGAAGGGACCCCGAGAGTGAGTGTAAATTGAGGTGTTTGAGATTTCTGCGAGGGTGAGTGAGTTTGTGGAGTGGGGGTTGCGCATTAGGAGAGGAGATGGAAGAAAATGTCAGTAGGTTGTGGTCAGTCAGGGGGAGGGGTGTTAGTGAGATTAGTAAGATAACAGAGGTGGGTGAAGATGAGGTCCAGTGTGTGGCCATCTTTATGGGTGGCTGCGGATGACCATTGAGTGAGACCAAAGGAGGCAGTGAATGATAAAAGTTTAGAGGCAGCTGAGGTGGAAGTGTCAATAGGGATATTGAAGTCACCAATAGTGATAGTGGGGATGTCGGCTGAGAGGAAATTAAGTAGCCAGGTGGTGAAGTGGTCAAGAAAGGTGGAGATGGCTAGTTCTGGGGGGCGGTAGATGACAGCCAGCTGGAGGTTGGAGGGGGAGTAGATGCGGATGGAGTGCACCTCAAATGAGGGAAGAGTAGCAGAGGGTGGTGGTGGAATTGGGGTAAAGGAGCAGGTATCGGACAGGAGTAAGCCAACTCCTCCACAACGTTTGTTGCTGGGGAGAGGGGTGTGAGAGAGATTCAGTCTGCCATAAGAAAGTGCAGCTGGAGAGGCTGAGTCAGAGGGGGTGAGCCAGGTTTCAGTGATGCCAAGGAAGGAAAGTTTGTTATTGATAAAGAGGTCATAGATAAATGACAGTTTGTTGCAGACAGAGAGTGCATTCCATAGTGCTCCACGTAGGGGGAATGGGGGAGTGGGGGCTGGATGAATGGGTATGAGGTTACATTGGTTGCAAAGAGGTGTAGAGGATCGTGGCAGGGGATTAGAAATGAGTGTGGGGATGTGTTGAGGAGGGCCAGGATTTGGAGATATGTCACCAGAGATGAGGAGTAGCAGACAGAGCATTAGAAGGTGGAAGCAGGATAGGACATGATGGGGCTGTGTGTGTCTGGAGAAAAAGGATTCTATGTGGAGGAACAGTTCTGTGGAGGAGGTGAGATGGCTGGGGAAGATGGAGGAAGAAACGACTAGTTGCTTACTGGGTGGAGGGATTACAGGAGATAGGAAGAAATAAAGTAGTATGGGGGTGAATGTAAAAAGAAACCAAAACATTATAGTAGTTTTCTATAGGGTTGAGCGAAATGGATCGGACAAATTCAAAAATCGCCGACTTTCGGCAAAGTCAGGTTTCATGAAACCCGACCCGATCCTAGTGTGGGATCAGCTATGAGGTTGTCGATCTGCGCTCAAAAGTTGCGTTTCGTATGACGCTTTCAGCGCCATTTTTCAGCCAATAAAGGAGGACGCAGAGTGTGGGCAGCGTGATGACATAGGTCTCGGTCCCAATCATCTTAGAGAAGGGCATGACAGTGATTGGCTTGCTTTCTGCGGCATCACAGGGGCTATAAAGGGGCGTGCACGCCGACCACCATCTTACTTCTGCCGATCTTAGCATAGGGAGAGGTTGCTGCAGCTTCATCAGAAGAAGGGATATAGTTAGGGAGAAAAGATTAACAACCAAACTGCTTGTGCTGTAGCGATTTCCACTGTCCAACATCACCTTTTTTTTGCAGGGACAGTGGAGGCTTTATTTTTGTGCATCAGCTCTGTAGCTTATTAGGCTGCCTTATAAGGCTATATACCCCAAAGAAATATTTACTGACAAATCAATCATTATTTTTGATCAAATTTATTTTATTTTTAACCCCTTCGTGCCATGCGCCGTACTAGTACGGCGCTGCCGGCACTGCATTAGTGCCAGCCGCAGTACTAGTACGGCGCCCCAATCACCGCGGTCTCACGCTGAGCACCGCGGTGATCGGGTGCGGGTGTCAGCTGTATATGACAGCTGACACCCCGCAGCAATGCCCACGATCGGCGCTGTCGCCGATCGCGGGCATTTAACCCCTCTGATGCCGCTGTCAATAGTGACAGCGGCATAGAGGGGGATCGCGCAGGGACGGGGGCTCCCTGCGCTCTCCCACCGGAGCAGCGCGATGAGATCACGCTGCTCCGGTGACCTGGAAGGAGTCCCCGGATCCAAGATGGCCGCGGGACTCCTTCCGGGTCATAAGATGACCCTGCTTGCCGGCGTCTGCTGAGAATTCCTCATAGCAGGCGCCGGCAAGCCTCTGCAATGTGCCTGTCAGATCGGTGATCTGACAGAGTGCTGTGCACACTATCAGATCACCGATCTGTGATGTCCCCCCCTGGGACAAAGTAAAAAAGTAAAAAAAAAAATTTTCCACATGTGTAAAAAAAAAAAAAAATTCCTAAATAAAGAAAAAAATATATATATATTCCCATAAATACATTTCTTTATCTAAATAAAAAAAACACCACACAATAAAAGTACACATATTTAGTATCGCCGCGTCCGGAACGACCCCACCTATAAAACTATATCACTAGTTAACCCTTTCAGTGAACACCGTAAAAAAAATAAAAAAAAAACTAGGCAAAAAACAACGCTTTATTCTCATACCGCCAAACAAAAGTGGAATAACACGCGATCAAAAAGACGGATATAAATAACCATGGTACCGCTGAAAACGTCATCTTGTCCCGCAAAAAAAAAGCCACCATACAGCATCATCAGCAGAAAAATAAAAAAGTTATAGCTCTCAGAATAAAGCGATGCAAAAACAATTTTTTTTTATATAAAATAGTTTTTATTGTGTAAAAGCGCCAAAACATAAAAAAATTACATAAATGAGGTATCGCTGTAATCGTACTGACCCGAAGAATAAAACTGCTCTATCCTTTTTACCAAACGCGGAACGGTATAAACGCCCCCCCTAAAAGAATTTAAGGAATTGCTGGTTTTTGTTCATTCCGCCTCCCAAAAATCGGAATAAAAAGCGATCAAAAAATGTCATGTACCCGAAAATGGTACCAGTAAAAACGTCAACTCGTCCTGCAAAAAACAAGATCTCACATGACTCTGTGGACCAAAATATGGAAAAATTATAGCTCTCAAAATGTGGTGATGCAAAAACTATTTTTTGCAATAAAAAGCGTCTTTTAGTGTGTGATGGCTGCCAACCATAAAAATCCGCCCAAAAAACGCTATATAAGTAAATCAAATCCCCCTTCATCACCCCCTTAGTTAGGAAAAATAATAAAATTTTAAAAAATATATTTATTTCCATTTTCTCGTTAGGCTACTTTCACACTAGCGTCCGTACGGGGCTGTCGCGCTGCGTCGGCCTGACGTACCGACGCATGCTGTGCAAGCGCCGCACAACGGGGGCAGCGGATGCTGTTTTTCCACGCATCCGCTGCCCCATTGTGAGGTGCGGGGAGGTGGGGGTGGAGTTCCAGCCACGCATGCGCGGTCGGAAATGGTGGACCGTCGGCACAAAAAAAGTTACATGTAACGTTTTTTGCTGCCAGCGGTCTGCCACAACACGACGCAACCGTCGCACGACGCTTGCGACGTGTGTCAATACGTCGCTAATGTTAGTCTATGGGGAAAAAACGCATCCTGCAGATGACTTTGCAGGATGCGTTTTTTCGCCAAAACGACGCATTGCGACGTATGCAAAAAAACGCTAGTGTGAAAGTAGCGCTAGGGTTAGGACTAGGGTTAGGGTTGGGGTTAGGGTTTCAGTTAGAATTGGGGAGTTTTCACTGTTTAGGCACATCAGGGGCTCTCCAAACACGACATGGCGTCCGATCTCAACGCGATTGCGTTAAAAACGCATGCGTTTTTATAGAAAAAACCAGAACACATACTGAAAAGTCACCCACCACCATCAAGGTGATAAAGGGATCCAAACTCTAACCCTACCCCTAAACTCATCCCTAACCGTTTAATGAACATTTTCTGACAGTCATAGTGCCACGTATTTCAGTGCCACGTATTTCAGTGCCACGTATTTTAGTGCCACGTATTTCAGTGCCACGTATTTCATTGCCACGTATTTCAGTGCCACGTATTTCAGTGCCACGTCTTTCAGTGCCACGTCTTTCAGTGCCACGATATTTCAGGGCCATGATATTTCAGGGCCACGATATTTCAGTGCCACGATATTTCAGTGCCACGTATTTAAGTGCCACGATATTTCAGTGAAATACGTGGCACTGAAATATCGTGGCATTTACGTTAAATACGTGGCACTTAAATACGTGCCACTTAAATACGTGGCACTTAAATACGTGGCACTTATATACGTGGCACTTATATACGTGGCCACTGAAATATCGTGGCACTTATATACGTATATACGTATATACGTATATAAACGTATTTCAGTGCCACGTATTTCAGTGCCACGTATTTCAGGTTAGGGTTAGGGGTAGGGTTAGGGTTTTTTGTTTTTTTCTTGTTTTCTTGTGTTTTTCTATAAAAACGCATGCGTCTAAAAAACGCATGCGTTTTACCGCGTTTACATGCGTTTTTTAAAAAAACGCATGCAGATAAAAACGCAAGTGTGAAACCAGCCTTACCCTTGGGAAAATAAAAACATGGGGGCTAAAATATAATTTTCGTGGAAAAAAATATATTTTTTATTTTCGCGGCTCTGCGTTATAAACTGCAGTGAAGCACTTGGGGGTTCAAAGTTCTCACAACACATCTAGATAAGTTCTGTGGGGGGTCTAGTTTCCAATATGGGGTCACTTGTGGGGGGTTTCTACTGTTTAGGTACATCAGGGGCTCTGCAAATGCAACATGACACCTGCAGACCAATCCATCTAAGTCTGCATTTCAAACGGCTCTCCTTCCCTTCCGAGCTCTGCCGTGCGCCCAAACAGTGGTTCCCCCCCATATATGGGGTATCAGCGTACTCAGAACAAATTGGACAACAACTTTTGTTGTCCAATTTCTCCTGTTACCCTTGGGAAAATAAAAATGTGGGGGCTAAAATATAATTTTCGTGAAAAAAAAAAAAAATTATTTTCACGGCTCTGCGTGATAAACTGTAGTGAAACACTTGTTGGTTCAAAGTTCTCACAACACATCTAGATAAGTTCCGTGGGGGGTCTAGTTTCCAATATGGGGTCACTTGTGGGGGGTTTCTACTGTTTAGGTACATCAGGGGCTCTGCAAATGCAACATGACACCTGCAGACCAAACCATCTAAGTCTGCATTTAAAACGGCGCTCCTTCCCTTCCGAGCTCTGCCGTGCGCCCAAACAGTGGTTCCCCCCAATGTATGGGGTATCAGCGTACTCAAGACAAATTGGACAATAACTTTTGTGGTCCAATTTCTCCTGTTACCCTTGGGGGAAAAAAATTGCGGGCTAAAACATCATTTTGTGGAAAGAAAAAATGATTTTTTTAATTTTCACAGCGCTACATTCTAAACTTTAGTGAAACAACTGGGGGTTAAAAGTGCTCACCACACATCTAAATAAGTTCCTTAGGGGGTCTTCTTTCCAAAATGGTGTCACTTGTGGGGGTTTCCACTGTTTAGGCACGTCAGGGGCTCTCCAAACACGACATGGGTTCCGATCTCAATTCCAGCCAATTTTGCATTGAAAAGTCAAATGGCGCTCCTTCCCTTCCGAGCTCTGCCATGCGCCCAAACAGTGGTTTATCCCCATATATGAAGTATCAGCATACTCAGGACAAATTGCACAACAACTTTTGGGGTCCAATTTATCCTGCTACCCTTGGGAAAATAACAAATTTGGGGCAAAAAGATCATTTTTTGTGAAAATTAATATTAATTTTTTTTACGGCTCTACATTATAAACTTCTGTGAATCACTTGGAGGATCAAAGTGCTCACCACACATCTAGATTAGTTCCTTAGAGGGTCTACTTTCCAAAATGGTGTCACTTGTAGGGGTTTCCACTGTTTAGGCACGTCAGGGGCTCTCCAAACACGACATGGGTTCCGATCTCAATTCCAGCCAATTTTGCATTGAAAAGTCAAATGGCGCTCCTTCCCTTCCGAGCTCTGCCATGCGCCCAAACAATGGTTTATCCCCACATATGAAGTATCATCGTACTCAGGACAAATTGCACAACAACCTTTGGGGTCCAATTTATCCTGCTACCCTTGGGAAAATAAAAATTTTGGGGCAAAAATATCATTTTTTGTGAAAATTAATATTAATTTTTTTTTATGGCTCCACATTATAAACTTCTGTGAAGCACTTGGAGGTTCAAAGTGCTCACCACACATCTAGATTAGTTCCTTAGAGGGTCTACTTTCCAAAATGGTGTCACTTGTGGGGGTTTCCACTGTTTAGGCACGTCAGGGGCTCTCCAAACACGACATGGGTTCCGATCTCAATTCCAGCCAATTTTGCCTTGAAAAGTCAAATGGCGCTCCTTCCCTTCCGAGCTCTGCCATGTGCCCAATCAATGGTTTACCCCAACATGTGGGGTATCGGCATACTCAGGACAAATTGTACAACGACTTTTTTGGTCCAATTTCTCCTGTTACCCTTGGTAAAATAAAACAAATTGGATCTGAAGTAAAAATTTTGTGAAAAAAAAGTTAAATGTTCAATTTTTTTAAACATTCCAAAAATTCCTGTGAAGCACCTGAAGGGTTAATAAACTTTTTGAATGTGGTTTAGAGTACCTTGAGGGGTGCAGTTTTTAGAATGGTGTCACTTTTGGACATTTTCTGTCATATAGACCCCTCAAAGTCACTTCAAGTGTGAGGTGGTCCGTAAAAAAAATGGTTTTGCAAATTTTGTTGCAAAAATGAGAAATCGCTGGTCAACTTTTAACCCCTATAACTCCCTAACAAAAAAAAATTATGTTTCCAAAATTGTGCTGATGTAAAGCAGACATGTGGGAAATGTTGTTTATTAACTATATTATGTGATATGACTCTCTAATTTAAGGGCATAAAAACGAAAAATTTGAAAATTGCTAAATTTTCATAATTTTCGACAAATTTCTGTTTTTTTCACAAATAAATGCAAGTCATATCGAAGAAGTTTTACCACTATTATAAAGTACAATATGTCACGAAAAAACAGTCTCAGAATCACCAGGATCCGTTGAAGCGTTTCAGAGTTATGACCTCATAAAGTGACAGTGGTCAGAATTGTAAAAATTGGCCGTGTCACTTAGGTGAAAACAGGCTTTGGGGTGAAGGGGTTAAAAAGGACATAACACAACAAATAACATTTCTTTATTAAAAATTATTTTTTGTAATAAATATAAAAATGTAAACTGTATGTGTTTACATTTTTATATTTATTCAAAAAAATAATTTTTAATAAAGAAATGTTATTTGTTGTGTTATGTCCTTTTTAAAAATAAAATACATTTGATCAAAAATAATGATTGATTTGTCAGTAAATATTTCTTTGGGGTATATGCTTATTGTGTAATATTTACTAAGATTGATTATATTTTGAGTATTATTTGGTATTTCTTTTCTATATAGGATTTCTTTGCCTTATAAGGCTCCCTGATAGCTGCATTGCTGTTTGCCCGCTGCTGTGCAAACCAACTGCTTTTTTAAAAGCAAAAATTCTGTTGCTCCTTTCTGCACAGTTATCTTGTTTATTTGTCCACACTTTTGTGTGCAGCAGTCCTTTTTATTGCTGCCATACTTGTCCTGAGATCATTGTAGGGAGATTGAAAGTGTACTACAGTCCTTGTATTTTTTCATATATCTTCCAGCCACTTTCTGCCACTTACATTGTGTTGTTTTATACACTTGGCCTGAGTTTTGGTTCAGTCTCCAAAAAAAAAAAGTGAGATTCAAATTCTCACAAAGTGGATATACTTCAGTCCTGTTAGTTTGTCGTATGTCAGCCAGCCACTTTCTGCCACTTATATTGCGTTGTTATATACACTGGGCCTGAGTTTTGGTTCAGTCTCCCCCCAAAAAAAGTGAGATTCAAATTCTCACAAAGTGGATATACTTCAGTCCTGTTAGTTTGTCGTATATCAGCCAGCCACTTTCTGCCACTTACATTGTGTTGTTTTATGCACAGTCTGGCTACCCAAGATGTTGATGATCTAACCTTCATTAAAATGAACCAATCATGGATTTCAAATTATTTTGCCCCACCTTCCCCTGCTGACACGTAGCTTGCCTGAAAAATGTCTTGCTTTTGGCCTCCTCTTACTGACTTCTCCAATTCCTCCGTTTGCAGCTGCTGAATGTCCACCATAGGCATTTTTGTACCTCTTTAAATGGGCTGACTCCCCCCACAGGGCCGTGGTCACCACCTGGCGCAAGCACCCGTGCGAGTGCCGTTTGCCTGGACAGGTGGGTGGGCCCACTCTTGGGCGACGTCACTTGCACAGGATCCCTCATAGTACAATGAAGTGTTTTTGATGGTGGTGGTGCACAACCACCATCACACACACCATCGTAATATGAGGGGCCCTGTGCCAGTACCACCACCCACGAGAGAGTGTTCCCCCCAGCTCGAACAGTGCTCTACCACTTGCAATACTTACCTCTCCCTGCTCCACCACTGTGCTGTTAAATCCTTCAATGGCACTGCCAATACAAATTTGTTGAAAAGATAGATGATAGTTAAAATATACAGGGGCCCTGGCCTCCATTTTGACCAGTTAATACTTTGCGCCTACTACCACTGTCTGCTACTCATGCAGAGGAGCCCACCCCTGTACCTAGCTATGCCACCTGTTTATTTATGAACAATTTTTTGGCAGACATTTAGCCCACTTACTTATTTGGGCCTACTACTTGTGTCTGCCACTCATTACAGTTTTCCTCCACTGAGCAAAGCAATGCCGCCTGTATAGTCCTGTTACCACATTTGAACTGCATTTAGCCTACTTTATTATTTGGGACTAATTGTGTCTGCCACTCATTACAGTTTTCCTCCACTGAACAAAGCAATGCCGCCTGTATAGTCCTATTACCACATTTGAACTGTGGTGTGTTTGCACGGCGGGGGCGCCTCCCACCGGCAGAGACACTTTTGCGTACTCTAAGGGGCCCTGTGCCAGTGACATCGCTAACGAGTATGCCCCCCACCTGATGAAGGAACCTGCACTTTCATCTGCACCTTCCTCTTTGTCACCGTGTAAGGTGGTATAGGATGCGGGAAGGGGAACCTGACTTTCAGCAGGGTCAGATTCTGGCTGTGTAGAGTGCAAGGAGAATGTAGTGGTCTGGGTCAATGTACCAGCAGACTCATCTAGCAGTGGATGGGCAATGGGCAGGATGAGAAGGAAACACAGTTAGTAGGCCCAAATAATAAAGTAGGCTAAATGCAATTCAAATGTGGTAACAGGACTAAACAGGCGGCATTGCTTTGTTCAGTGGAGGACAACTGTAATGAGTGGCAGACACAGTTAGTAGGCCCAAGTAATAAATTGGGCCAAATGTAGTTCAAAATTGGTAACAGGAGTAAATAGGCGGCACTGCTTTGTTCAGTGGAGGAGAACAACAAGCAGCGGCAGACACCATTAGTAGGCCCAACCAAACAAGTAGGTCAAATGCAGTTTCATATCTGATCTAGGCCGAAAGCCTGAAGATTGAAGCTCAGCTTTATTCAGTGGAGGAGACAAACGAGGGGCAGCAGACACCGTTACTAGGGTCCAACCAAACAAGTAGCCCAAACGCAGTTTAATATTTAAAATGTAGGCCGAAAGCCTGAAGATTGAAGCTCAGGAAAACCAACACAGGACAACACCAAGGTGCGGCAGACACGTTACTAGGCCCACCCAAACTAGTAGCACAAATGCAGTTTAAAATTCTAAATACAGGCCGAAAGCCTGAAGATTGAAGCTCAGGAAAACCAACACAGGACAACACCAAGGTGCAGCAGACACCATTACTAGGCCCACCCAAACTAGTAGCCCAAATGCAGTTTAAAATTCTAAATACAGGCCGAAAGCCTGAAGATTGAAGCTCAGGAAAACCAAACAGGAGAAAACCCAGGAGCGGCAGACACCGTTACTAGGCCCAACCAAAGTAGTAGGCCAAATGCAGTTAAATATTTAAAATGTAGGCCGAAAGCCTGAAGATTGAAGCTCAGCTTTATTCAGTAGGAGACAAACAAGGGGCAGCAGACACCGTTACTAGGGCCTAACCAAACGAGTAGGCCAAAAGCAGTTTAATATTTAAAATGTAGGCCGAAAGCCTGAAGATTGAAGCTCTGGAAAACCAACACAGGACAACACCAAGGTGCGGCAGAAACCGTTACTAGGCCCACCCAAACTAGTAGCACAAATGCAGTTTAAAATTCTAAATACAGGCCGAAAGCCTAAATATTGAAGCTCAGGAAAACCAACACAGGACAACACCAAGGTGCGGCTGACACCGTTGCTAGGCCCACCCAAACTAGTAGCACAAATGCAGTTTAAAATTCTAAATACAGGCCGAAAGCCTGAAGATTGAAGCTCAGGAAAACCAAACAGGAGAAAACACAGGAGCGGCAGACACCGTTACTTGGCCCAATCAAAGTAGTAGGCTAAATGCAGTTTAAAATTCTAAATACAGGCCGCAAGCCTGATGACTGAAGCTCAGGAAAAAAAACAGGAGAAAACCCAGGAGCGGCAGACACCGTTACTAGGCCCAACCAAAGTAGTACGCCAAATGCAGTTTAATATTTAAAATGTGGGCCGAAAGCCTGAAGATTGAAGCTCAGCTTTATTCAGTGGAGGAGACAAGCAAGGGGCAGCAGACACCATTACTAGGGCCCAATCAAACGAGTAGGCCAAATGCAGTTTAATATTTAAAATGTAGGCTGAAAGCCTGAAGATTGAAGCTCTGGAAAACCAACAAAGCACAACACCAACGTGCGGCAGACACCGTTTCTAGGCCCACCCAAACTAGTAGCACAAATGCAGTTTAAAATTCTAAATACAGGCCGAAAGCCTGAAAATTGAAGCTCAGGAAAACCAACACAGGACAACACCAAGGTGCGGCAGACACCGTTACTAGGCCCACCCAAACTAGTAGCACAAATGCAGTTTAAAATTCTAAATACAGGCCGAAAGCCTGAAGATTGAAGCTCAGGAAAACCAACACAGGACAACACCAAGGTGCAGCAGAAACCGTTACTATGCCCACCCAAACTAGTAGCACAAATGCAGTTTAAAATTCTAAATACAGTCCGAAAGCCTGAAGATTGAAGCTCAGGAAAACCAAACAGGAGAAAACCCAGGAGCGACAGACACCGTTACTAGGCCCAACCAAAGTAGTAGGCCAAATGCAGTTTAATATTTAAAATGTAGGCCGAAAGCCTGAAGATTGAAGCTCAGCTTTATTCAGTGGAGGAGACAAGCAAGGGGCAGCAGACACCGTTACTAGGGCCCAACCAAACGAGTAGGCCAAATGCAGTTTAATATTTAAAATGTAGGCTGAAAGCCTGAAGATTGAAGCTCTGGAAAACCAACACAGGACAACACCAAATTGCGGCAGACACCGTTACTAGGCCCACCCAAACTAGTAGCACAAATGCAGTTTAAAATTCTAAATACAGGCCGAAAGCCTGATGATTGAAGCTCAGGAAAACCAAACAGAAGAAAACCCAGGAGAGGCAGACACTGTTACTAGGCCCAAACAAAGTAGTACGCCAAATGTAGTTTAATATTTAAAATGTGGGCCAAAAGCCTGAAGATTGAAGCTCAGCTTTATTCAGTGGAGGAGACAAGAAAGGGGCAGCAGACACTGTTACTAGGGCCCAACCAAACGAGTAGGCCAAATGCAGTTTAATATTTAAAATGTAGGCTGAAAGCCTGAAGATTGAAGCTCTGGAAAACCAACACAGGACAACACCAAGGTGCGGCAGACTCCGGTTCTAGGCCCACCCAAACTAGTAGCACAAATGCAGTTTAAAATTCTAAATACAGGCTGAAAGCCTGAAGATTGAAGCTCAGGAAAACCAACACAGGACAACACCAAGGTGCGGCAGACACCGTTACTAGGCCCATCCAAACTAGTAGCACAAATGCAGTTTAAAATTCTAAATACAGGCCGAAAGCCTGAAGATTGAAGCTCAGGAAAACCAAACAGGAGAAAACCCAGGAGTGGCAGACATCGTTACTAGGCCCAACCAAAGTAGTAGGCCAAATGCAGTTTAATATTTACAGTGCCTACAAGTAGTATTCAACCCCCTGCAGATTTAGCAGGTTTACACATTTGGAATTAACTTGGCATTGTGACATTTGGACTGTAGATCAGCCTGGAAGTGTGAAATGCACTGCAGCAAACAAGAATGTTATTTCTTTGTTTATTTTTTTTTTAAATTGTGAAAAGTCTTTTCAGAAGGTCATTTATTATTCAACCCCTCAACCCACCAGAATTCTGTTTGGTTCCCCTAAAGTATTAAGAAGTAGTTCAGGCACAAAGAACAATGAGCTTCACATGTTTTGATTAATTATCTCTTTTTCCAGCCTTTTCTGACTATTTAAGACCCTCCCAAAACTTGTGAACAGCACTCATACATGGTCAACATGGGAAAGACAAATGAGCATTCCAAGGCCATCAGAGACAAGATCATGGAGGGTCACAAGGCTGGCAAGGGGTACAAAACCCTTTCCAAGGAGTTGGGCCTACCTGTCTCCACTGTTGGGAGCATCATCCGGAAGTGGAAGGCTTATGGAACTACTGTTAGCCTTCCACGGCCTGGACAGCCTTTGAAAGTTTCCTTCCGTGCCGAGGCCAGGCTTGTCCGAAGAGTCAAGGCTAACCCAAGGACAACAAGGAAGGAGCTCCGGGAAGATCTCATGGCAGTGGGGACATTGGTTTCAGTCAATACCATAAGTAACGTACTCCACCGCAATGGTCTCCGTTCCAGACGAGCCCGTAAGGTACCTTTACTTTCAAAGCGTCATGTCAAGGCTCATCTACAGTTTGCTCATGATCACTTGGAGGACTCTGAGACTGACTGGTTCAAGGTTCTCTGGTCTGATGAGACCAAGATCGAGATCTTTGGTGCCAAACACACACGTGACGTTTGGAGACTGGATGGCACTGCATACGACCCCAAGAATACCATCCCTACAGTCAAGCATGGTGGTGGCAGCATCATGCTGTGGGGCTGTTTCTCAGCCAAGGGGCCTGGCCATCTGGTCCGCATCCATGGGAAGATGGATAGCACGGCCTACCTGGAGATTTTGGCCAAGAACCTCTGCTCCTCCATCAAGGATCTTAAGATGGGTCATTTCATCTTCCAACAAGACAACGACCCAAAGCACACAGCCAAGAAAACCAAGGCCTGGTTCAAGAGGCAAAAAATCAAGGTTTTGCAGTGGCCTACTCAGTCTCCTGACCCTAACCCAATTGAAAACTTGTGGAAGGAGCTCAAGATTAAAGTCCACATGAGACACCCAAAGAACCTAGATAACTTGGAGAAGATCTGCATGGAGGAGTGGGCCAAGATAACTCCAGAGACCTGTGCCGGCCTGATCAGGTCTTATAAAAGACGATTATTAGCTGTAATTGCAAACAAAGGTTATTCCACAAAATATTAAACCTAGGGGTTGAATAATAATTGACCCACACTTTTATGTTTAAAATTTATAAAAATTTAACTGAGCAACAAAACTTTTTGGTTTGTCAGATTTATGCATCTGTTAATAAATCCTGCTCTTGTTTGAAGTTTGAAGGCTCTAACTTATTTGCATCTTATTAAACCTGCTAAATCTGCAGGGGGTTGAATACTACTTGTAGGCATTGTAAAATGTAGGCCGAAAGCCTGAAGATTGAAGCTCTGCTTTATTCAGTGGAGGAGACAAGCAAGACACCATTACTAGGGCCCAACCAAACGAGTAGGCCAAATGCAGTTTAATATTTAAAATGTAGGCCGAAAGCCTGAAGACTGAAGCTCTGGAAAACCAACACAGGACAACACCAAGGTGCGGTAGACACCGTTACTAGGCCCACCCAAACTAGTAGCACAAATGCAGTTTAAAATTTAAAATGTAGGCCAAAAGCCTGAAGATTGAAGCTCAGCTTTATTCAGTGGAGGAGACAAACGAGGGGCAGCAGACACCGTTACTAGAGTCCAACCAAACAAGTAGCCCAAATGCAGTTAAATATCTGATCTAGGCCAAAAGCCTGAAGATTGAAGCTCAGCTTTATTCAGTGGAGGAGACAAGGAAGGGGCAGCAGACACCATTACTAGGGCCCAACCAAACGAGTAGGCCAAATGCAGTTTAATATTTAAAATGTAGGCTGAAAGCCTGAAGATTGAAGCTCTGGAAAACCAACACAGGACAACACCAAGGTGCGGCAGACACCATTACTAGGCCCACCCAAACTAGTTGCACAAATGCAGTTTAAAATTCTAAATGCAGGCCGAAAGCCTGAAGATTGAAGCTCAGGAAAACCAAACAGGAGAAAACCCAGGAGCGGCAGACACCGTTACTAGGCCCAACCAAAGTAGTAGGCCAAATGCAGTTTAATATTTAAAATGTAGGATGAAAGCCTGAAGATTGAAGCTCAGGTTTATTCAGTGGAGGAGACAAGTAAGGGGCAGCAGACGCCTTTACTAGGGCCCAACCAAACTGGTAGCCCAAATGCAGTTTACTATTTAAAATGTAGGCCGAAAGCCTGAAGATTGAAGCTCTGGAAAACCAAACAGGAGAAAACCCAGGAGCGGCAGACACCGTTACTACGCCCAACCAAAGTAGTAGGCCAAATGCAGTTTAATATTTAAAATGTAGGCCGAAAGCCTGAAGATTGAAGCTCTGGAAAACCAAACAGGAGAAAACCCAGGAGCGGCAGACACCGTTACTACGCCCAACCAAAGTAGTGGGCCAAATGCAGTTTAATATTTAAAATGTAGGCCGGAAGCCTGAAGATTGAAGCTCAGGAAAACCAAACAGGAGAAAACCCAGGTGCGGCAGACACCGTTACTACGCCCAACCAAAGTAGTAGGCCAAATGCAGTTTAATATTTAAAATGTAGGCCGAAAGCCTGAAGATTGAAGCTCAGGAAAACCAAACAGGAGAAAACCCAGGAGCGGCAGACACCGTTACTACGCCCAACCAAAGTAGTAGGCCAAATGCAGTTTAATATTTAAAATGTAGGCCGAAAGCCTGAAGATTGAAGCTCAGGAAAACCAACACAGGACAACACCAAGGTGTGGCAGACACCGTTACTAGGCCCACCCAAACTAGTAGCACAAATGCAGTTTAAAATTCTAAATACAGGCCGAAAGCCTGAAGATTGAAGCTCAGCTTTTTCAGTGGAGGACAGCGGTATTGAGTGGCGCAGACAGACAAAGGTAGTATGTGTTAAATAAAAAAGTTGGCTCTATGCAGTTTTAAATTGGTTACAGGGGTACACAGGCAGCATTGGTGTGGTCAGCGGAGGACGATTGCAAGGAGGGACCGCAGACAGACTTCCTAGGCCTAAAATAAAAAAGCAGGCTCTATGCAGTTTTAAATAGGCTACAGTGGTACACAGGTAGCATTGGTGTGGTCAGCGGAGGACGATTGCAAGGAGGGACCGCAGACAGACTTCCTAGGCCTAAAATAAAAAAGCAGGCTCTATGCAGTTTTAAATAGGCAACAGGGGTACACAGGCAGCATTGGTGTGGTCAGCAGAGGACGATTGCAAGGAGGGACCAAAGACAGACTTCCTAGGCCTAAAATTAAAAAAAAGGCTCTATGCAGTTTTAAATAGGCTACAGGGGTACACAGGCAGCATTGGTGTGGTCAGCGGAGGACTATTGCAAGGAGGGACCGCAGACAGACTTCCTAGGCCTAAAATTAAAAAAAAGGCTCTATGCAGTTTTAAATAGGCTACAGGGGTACACAGGCAGCATTGGTGTGGTCAGCGGAGGACTATTGCAAGGAGGGACCGCAGACAGACTTTCTAGGCCTAAAATAAAAAAGCAGGCTCTGTGCAGGTTTAAATAGGCTACAGGGGTACACAGGCAGCATTGGTGTGGTCAGCGGAGGACTATTGCAAGGAGGGACCGCAGACAGACTTTCTAGGCCTAAAATAAAAAAACAGGCTCTATGCAGGTTTAAATAGGCTACAGGGGTACACAGGCAGCATTGGTGTGGTCAGCGGAGGACGATTGCAAGGAGGGACCACAGACAGACTTCCTAGGCCTAAAATAAAAAAGCAGGCTCTATGCAGTTTTAAATAGGCTACAGGGGTACACAGACAGCATTGGTGTGGTCAGCGGAGGACGATTGCAAGGAGGGAGCGGAGGACGATTGCAAGGAGGGACCGCAGTCAGACTTCCTAGGCCTAAAATAAAAAAGCAGGCTCTATGCAGGTTTAAATATTCTACAGGAGTACACAGGCAGCATTGGTGTGGTCAGCGGAGGACGATTGCAAGGAGGGACCGCAGACATACTTCCTAGGCCTAAAATAAAAAAGCAGGCTCTATGCAGGTTTAAATAGGCTACAGGGGTACACAGGCAGCATTGGTGTGGTCAGCGGAGGACGATTGCACCGAGGGGCAGACACAGTTAGTAAAAAAGTAATAGGCAAAATGCAGTTAAAAATCTGTTACAGGAGTACGCAGGCGGCCTAGCTTTGTTCAGTGGAGGGCAACTGTGAGGAGTGTCTGACACTGTTAGTAGGCCAAAATTACAAAGTGAGGTTAATGTGTTGCCACAAAAAAATTTCACAAATAAACAGGTGGCATACCTTGGTACAGGGGTGGGCTCCTCTGCTGACTTGCAGACAGTGGTAGTTGGCGCAAAGTATCAACTGGTGTAAATGTAGGACAGGGCCCCTGAATATTTTTAATAGCATCAATCTTGTCAAGAAATTGGTATTGGCAGTGCCATTGAAGGATTTAACAGCACAGACTAAACAGTGGTGGAGCAGTGAGAGGTAATTTTGCAAGTGGTAGAGCACTGTTTGAGCTGGGGTGGGGGAACACTCTCTCGTGGGCGGCGGTACTGGCCCAGGGCCCCTCATGTTACAACGGTGTGTCTGACGTTGGGTGTGCACCACCACCACCAGAGACACTTCATTGTACTATGAGGGACCCTGTGCCAGTGCCGTCGCCCAAAAGTGGGCATACCCACCTGTTCAGCCAAACGGCACTCGCACGGGTGCTTGCGCCAAGTGGGGACCATGGCCCCGTGGGGCAAATCAGCCCATTTAGGGAGGTGTAAAATTTGCATATGGTGGACATACAGCAGCTGCAAATGGAGAAATTGGAGCAGTCAGTAAGACGAGACCAAAAGCAAGACCTTTTTACAGGAAAGCTAGGTGTCAGCAGGGAAAGGTGGGGCAAAATAATTAGAAATCCATGATTGGTTCATTTTAATGAAGGTTAGATCATCAACATTTTAAATAGTCAGACAAGTCCTTTTTTCAGTCAGTATTGAACCAGCAGCACTGAATACTCTTTCTGATAGCACACTAGCAGCTGGGCAAGCAAGCTCCTGTAATGCATATTCTGTGAATTCAGGCCAGGTGTCTATTTTGGATGCCCAGTAATCAAATGGGAATGAGGGAGAACATCGATAAGGGAGGAAAAATAGTTAGTAACCATACTGGACAAATGTTGTCTCCTGTCACTTTGAATTGATGCTGCAGTACCTGTCGTGTCTGCGGTCATTGCAAAATCACTCCACAACCTGGTCATAAAACCCCTCTGTCCAATGCCACTTCTGATTTGTGCACCTCTAACACCTCTGCCATGTTGCCCCCTGCAGCTCGTGTGAGAACCATCACCGCCGCTGTGTGCTGGGAATGCCTGAACCAAGCGGTCTACAAGAGTTGCTTGTTTGGTAGCCAATATTTGCTCAAGGTTCTCATGTGGCATGATATTTTGCAATTTCCCTTCATAGTGTGGATCCAGGAGGCAGGCCAACCAGTAATTGTCATCGGTCATCATTTTGATAATGCGGGGGTCCCTTTTTAGGATACGCAAGGCATAATCCGCCATGTGGGCCAATGTTCCAGGTAACAAGTCACTGCTTGTGCTGGGTTGAGGAGCACTTTCTGGCAAATCAACATCACTTGTCTCCCTCAAAAACCCTGTACCTGACCTTGCAACGCCACCAGTTTCTATTGCCCCCTGAGAAGCTTCCTCCTCCAATAAATATTCATCCCCATTGTCCTCCTCCTCCTCCTCCTCCTCCTCTTCGTCCGCCACCTCGTCCAGGAGACTTCCCAGAGCAGACAATGGCTGAGTGTCATCAAGGCTTCCCTCGTCTTCGGCTGCAGACGCCTGCTCCTTTATTTGCGTCAAACTTTGCATCAGCAGACGCATTAGGGGGATGCTCATGCTTATAATGGCATTGTCTGTAGGGTTGAGCGAAACGGGTCGGCCATTTTCAGAAGTCGCCGACTTTTGGCAAAGTCGGGTTTCATGAAACCCGACCCGACCCCTGTGTGGGGTCGGCCATGAGGTCGGCGATCTTCTGAATCTGGTATCGGAATTCCGATACCGAGTTCCGATATGTTTGCGATATTGGAACTCGGTATCGGATTCCACATTTAAGTGTAAAATAAAGAATTAAAATAAAAAATATTGATATACTCACCTCTCCGACGCAGCCTGGACATCGTCGCTGGTAACCGGCATCTTCCGTTCCTAAGAATGGCGCTTGAAAGACCTTTCGATGACGTCACGGCTTGTGATTGGTCGCGGCGGCCCACGTGACCGCTGAGCGACCAATCACAACAAGCCGTGACGTAATTCTCAGGTCCTAAATTCCTCATTCTAGGAATTTAGGCCATGAGAATTACGTCACGGCTTGTGATTGGTCGCTAAGCGGTCACGTGGGCCGCCGCGACCAATCACAAGCCGTGACGTCATCAAAAGGTCCTTCACGCGCTGATTCTTAAGAAGGAAGGCTGCCGGAAAGAAGCAGGGTGCATCCGAGGGTGAGTATATACCTAATAGGAATATACTCACCCTCGGCTTCTTTCCGGCAGCCTTCCTTCTTAAGAATGAGTGCGTGAAGGACCTTTCGATGACGTCACGGCTTGTGATTGGTCGCGGCGGCCCACGTGACCGCTCAGCGACCAATCACAAGCCGTGACATAATTCTCATGGCCTAAATTCCTAGAATGAGGAATTTAGGACCTGAGAATTACGTCACGGCTTGTTGTGATTGGTCGCTCAGCGGTCACGTGGGCTGCCGCGACCAATCACAAGCCGTGACATCATCGAAAGGTCTTTCAAGCGCCATTCTTAGGAACGGAAGATGCCAATTACTACCAGGGCGCGTCAGAGGGTGAGTATATCAATATTTTTTATTTTAATTCTTTATTATACACTTAAATATGGATCTCAGGGCCTGAAGGAGAGTTTCCTCTCCTTCAGACCCTGGGAACCATAGTATCCCATTGCACTGCATTGGGTTTCGCGTTTCGGCCGACCCCGACCCCGACTTTTTTATAGGATCGGCCGATTTCACTCGACCCGACTTTTGAGAAATCCCAATCCTATAAAAATAAAAGTCGCTCAACCCTAGTTGTCTGCACTAACCAGGCGTGTGCATTCCTCTAAACACTGAAGGACTTGACACAGGTCTTGTAGCTTCGACCACTGCACACCTGACAACTCCATGTCTGCCATCCAACTGCCTGCCCATGTATGTGTATCCTCTCACAAATACATAACAGCACACCTCTGTTCACACAGCCTCTGAAGCATGTGCAGTGTGGAGTTCCACCTTGTTGCAACGTAGATTATTAGGCGGTGCTGGGGAAGCTTCAAAGATCGCTGATGGTTCTGCATACGGCTGGAGTGTACGGGCGAATGGCGGATGTGCGAGCAAAGTCTTCGCACCTTCAGGAGCAAGGCGGGTAACTCCGGATAACTCTTCAGGAATCACTGCACCACCAGGTTCAAGGTGTGAGCCAGGCAAGGAATGTGTTTCAGTTGTGAAAGGGCTATAGCAGCCATAAAATTCTGATTATCACTGACTACCTTGCCTGCCTCAAGATGTACAGTGCCCAGCCATGACTGAGTTTCTTGCTGCAAGAACTCAGCCAGAAATTCCGCAGTGTGTCTGTTGTCGCCCAAACACTTCATTTCCAATACAGCCTGCTGATGCTTACCACTAGCTGTTCCATAATGGGACACCTCGTGTGCAACACTGGCAGCTGCGGATGGAGTGGCCGTGCGACTGCGGTCTGTGGACGAGCTCTCGCTTCTGCTGGAGGATGAGGAGGAGAAGGAGGAGGGGTGGCGAACGCCTACAGCCAACTGTTTCCTAGACCGTGGGCTAGGCAGAACTGTCCCACTGGGGCTGTCCCCTGTGGACCCTGCATCCACCACATTAACCCAGTGTGCCGTGATGGACAAGTAACATCCCTGGCCATGCCTACTGGTCCATGCATCTGTTGTGAGGTGCACCTTTCTACTGACAGATTGCCTGAGTGCATGGACAATGCGGTCTTTCACATGCTGGTGGAGGGCTGGGATTGCTTTCCTCGCAAAGAAGTGTCGACTGGGTAGGTCATAGCGTGGTAGTGCATAGGCCATCAGGGCTTTGAAAGCTTCGCTTTCAACCAACCGGTAGGGCATCATCTCTAACGAGCTTAGTCTAGCAATGTGGGCCTTCAAACCATGTGTACGCGGATGAGAGGCTGAGTACTTCATTTTCCTAACGAGAGTCTCTTGTAGGGTGAGCTGGACTGGAGAGCTGCATATGGTGGAACTAGCGGGGGTGGTGGTGGACATGGCAGACTGAAAAAGTGTTGGTGATGGTATTCTTGCTGTTGGCCTACATACAGTGTTTCCTGCCAATAACCTGGTGATTCCCTGACTGCTTTGGCCTTGCGACGATACCTCCACATTTGCTGCAGGTGGTGTCGTAAACGGTGGGCTTACAGTGAGGGAAGGAATGTTGCGTTGCTGACTAGCTTCATTGTGAGCGGGTGCAACAATGTTACGGGACGTTTGGTAGTTAGTCCAGGCTTGCAAGTGCATGGCGTTTAAATGTCTATGCATGCAAGTTGTATTTAAATTTTTGACATTCTGACCTCTGCTAAAGGTCCTTGAGCATTTCTTACAGATCACTTTGCACTGATCATTCGGATCTTGGTTAAAAAAGTGCCAGACTGCACTCTTCTTACTATCGAATACCTTTTCAGGCATTGCACACTGTGCTACATTAACCGTCTGGCCACGCTGTCCTACAACTGTTTTTGGTTTTGACACATGTTTTTGGCCAGATACGGGCCTGCCAGATGAAAGCTGTTGCGATGTTGATGCCTGCTGCGGCTCCTCCTCCTCCGCTTCAGAGCTACTGCCAGCGGCACCCTGTTCCCCCAATGGCTGCCAATCGGGGTCAACAACTTGGTCATCTATCACCTCCTCTTCTATGTCCTGTGCACCTTCCTCTGTGTAAGCCGGTGCTATAGCGTTCGGGACGGGGCACCATAGTCTCATCAGGGTCAGATTCTGGCTCATTACACTGCGAGGGCAATGTTGTGATCTGAGTCAATGGAACAGCATAATAATCTAGCTGTGGCTGTGCATCTGTGCATTCCATGTCCGATTCATCTTGTAATGGGCATGGCCTGTTAACAATTTCCCTTTCTAACCCAGGCATGGTATGTGTAAAGAGCTCCATGGAATAACCTGTTGTGTCACGTGACGCATCCTTCACTGTTGTTTTGGGGGAAGGACACAAGGAATCAACTTGTTCCTGCCCTCGAGCATCCACCGACGACTGGCTACTTTTCAATTTTGAACTATCCGAAGAGGAGGTGAAAGAGCTAGAGGCAGAGTCAGCAAGGAAAGCCAAAACGTTTTCCTTCTGCTCCGGCTTTAACAGCGGTTTTCCTACTCCCAGAAAAGGTAGCGTTTGAGGCCTTGTGTAGCCGGATGATGATGCTGGCTCAACAACTCGAGACTTAGGTGCTATTTTGATTTTCCCTCTACCACCCGATGCTCCACCAGCACCACCACCACCACCATCAGCATTACCAGATGGCAATGACCACCCACGGCAACGACCTCTTGCACCAGCCTTCCTCATTCTTGGGAAAATGTAACCGAACTAACAACTGTTATATGGTACTGAAAAACAAGGTAGAAGGTGTATGTTAACTTGTTGTGAATATAAATCTCCCTTTTTATGTGTGGGTGAGTGCTGAATAAATCAGGCCCACTGTATGACAGTATAGTTTCTGTGGCAGAAAATGACTGTCAGAGATACCACAGACAGGACTGGCACAGATGCACAGATTTGGCAATGTTATTCTCCCTTTTTTTAATAAGAAAGACTAGTGAATAAATCAGGCCCACTGTTTTACAGTATGGTTTATGTGGCATAAAATGACTGACAGAGATACCACAGACAGGACTGGCACAGATGCACATATTTTGCAACGTTATTCTCCCTTTTTTTATATGGAAGACTAGTGAATAAATCAGGCCCACTGTTTTACAGTATAGTTTCGGTGGCACAAAATGAGTGACAGAGATACCACAGACAGGACTGGCACAGATGCACAGATTTGGCAACGTTATTCTCCATTTTTTTCATATGGGAGACTGATGAATAAATCAGGCCCACTATATGACAGTATAGTTTCTGTGGCAGAAAATGACTGACAGAGATACCACAGACAGGACTGGCACAGATGCACAGATTTGGCAATGTTATTCTCCCTTTTTTTAATATGGAAGACTAGTGAATAAATCAGGCCCACTGTTTTACAGTATAGTTTCTGTGGCAGAAAATGACTGACAGAGATACCACAGACAGGACTGGCACAGATGCACAGATTTGGCAATATTAATCTCCCTTTATTTTTATTTTTTTTGGAGACTAGTGAATAAATCAGGCCCACTGTTTTACAGTATAGTTTCTGTGGCAGAAAGTGACTGACAGAGATACCGCAGACAGGACTGGCACAGATGCACAGATTTGGCAATATTAATCTCCCTTTATTTTTATTTTTTTTGGAGACTAGTGAATAAATCAGGCCCACTGTTTTACAGTATAGTTTCTGTGGCAGAAAGTGACTGACAGAGATACCGCAGACAGGACTGGCACAGATGCACAGATTTGGCAATATTAATCTCCCTTTATTTTTTTAATATGGGAGACTAGTGAATAAATCAGGCCCACTGTTTTACAGTATAGTTTCTGCAGCAGAAAATGACTGTCAGAGATACCACAGACAAGACTGGTGCAGATGCACTGATTGGCAATATAAATCTCCCTTTTCAGGTGTGGGACAGTGCAGAAAAATACAGGCCCACTATTTTACACTACACAGTTTCAGGGGCAGAAAGTGGCTGGAAGATATATTAAAAAAAAGGGACTGTACTACAATTACTATCTCCCTACAATAATCTCTGAAAAGTGTGGCAGGCAGCAATAAAAAGGACTGCTGCACACAAAAGTGTGGACAAACAAACAAGATAGCTGTGCAGAAAGGAAGGAGCAGCAGGATTTGTGCTTTTAAAAAAGCAGTTGGTTTGCACAGCGGCATACAAACAGCAATGCAGCTATCAGGGAGCCTTCTAGGGCAGCCCAATAAGCTACAGAGCTGACGAAAAAAAAATCTAGCCTCCACTGTCCCTGCAAAGAAAATGTGGTGTTGGACAGTGGAAATCGCTACAGCACAAGCGGTTTGGGTGTCAATGTATCCTGCCTAATGCTATCCCTGCTTCTGATGAAGCGGCAGCAACCTCTCCCTATGCTCAGATCGGCAGCAGTAAGATGGCGGTCGGCGTGCATGCCCCTTTATAGCCCCTGTGACACCGCAGAGAGCAAGCCAATCACTGCCATGCCCTTCTCCATGATGGTGAGGACCGAGACCTATGTCATCATGCTGCCCACGCTCTGCGTCCACCTTCATTGGCTGAGAAAAGACGCTGAAAGCGTCATAGGAAACTTGACTTTGGCGTGAAGATCGCCGACCGCGTGGCCGACCCCACACTGGGATCGGGTCGGGTTTAACGAAACCCGACTTTGCCAAAAGTCGGCGATTTATGAAAATGACCCATCCATTTCGCTCAACCCTACTCAGGATCACAGCACTTGCAAAGTTGAAATACTTACCTCTCCCTGCTCCACCGCCGTGATGTATTCTGCGTTTCCTGGGCCCATGAAAATCTTGAGCCAGCCCTACCCCCCACAACTTTAGCCAAATGACCCCCAGTTTTCAATGCCTAACTATTATTATAAAGTAATTTAAGATTGACAAGCTTAAGTAATAAGAATTGATGTTTTTTGGCATTAAAATGGGCACTGTAGGTGTTTTCCTGTCCTCCACTCACTGCCAACTTTGATTCCTCATTGACTTCCATTGGGTTTCGCAATAATCGGTCGATTTCACCTGATCCGACTTTTGACAAAGTCGGGTTTCGCGAAACCCGACTCGATCCGAAAAAAGTAAAAGTCGCTCAACTCTAGTTTTCTATTCCTTTACCCTCCAATCAATTCCAGTCCAATTCTAGTCTAATTCATTGTAATTAAAAATCTGTAATTTAAAAGATGGAATTTGAAAGATGGTCTGACACGTCTGGTCAGACTCATGGCTTTGATTTTATGTCTCGCAGCTGAGATGGGATGTGAGCGTGTGTGTCCAGAGCACATGTTCACAGTTGAGCCAGGTCATAAAGAAGGGGTGGGGTAGATTGACCACTCAGGTATGCAAGGAAGACACAAGAGGAATGAAGTACATATTGATAGAAAATAACGATCTGATGTTTGTGGGATTCTGAATAAAAATTGGGACATTCTTCTGAGTGATAAGAAAATTTTCCCCCTGGTTTCCAACTCCCCTTGTTTGGTAGCTAGAAGGGCTAAAAATTTGAGAGACAATCTTTGTCACAGTCATTATCAATGCCCGACCATAAGACTGAACCATGGGACGAGGACCTTTGGGTCATATCCATGTGGCAACTGCAATGTTTGCCAATATATGATAGAGTAGACATCCTGCACAATCTCGACTTTATCTTTTCAGATCCGGCCTAGAGAATTCTTCAATTGTAGATCTCGGAACATGGTCTATGCCATCTTTTGTGATTGCCCTAAAATCTACGTGGGACAGACAACACAGGAAATAAGGAGAAGGATGCAACAACACCTTATCAAATATTTCAACTGCACAAAAGGACCGGAAAAAGAATAAAACTTTATCGTCAATAGTTAGCCACTTTTTGGACCATCATGGGGGTAGAATTTCTGGTTTCAAGGTCAGGGAAATTGAAAGTGTTTATATGAATATTAGAGCAGGGGACATCAATAGCTGTCTGCTTCGTTGTGAAACAAAGTGGATTTATAATCTACAGAGTGTCTTCCCCAAAGGCCTCAATGAAGAACTCCTTTTTACTGGTTATTATAAACAACTATAGGTTTATTACTGCCATTTCCTTTATTAGCTCAGCCTTATTCTTTATTTACTTGTCGGGCCTAGTTTTCATCATCTGGCGTGTACATCACCTGCTTGACCAACTCACCTTTTTCAATACTTCAATTGACTTCTATGTAACTGTGACACCAAATAGCCCCATCCTCTACTGTATAGCTGCATATTGTCATTGTTATTTTTTAGGATGACTGTCCTGGTCATCCTAAGCATGCATATGTGTGCTCCCCTTCGGAATTACTATAACTGGCATTTCCGATATATTTGTATAGTTTCAGAATGGTGCACCATGAATAGCCCCTCTACATCATCATGGGAGGAATGGTTCTGTGTATGCATGGTAATGTTTAATATAGCTAGTCTGATTTTTTATTTTTTTTGCATTTATATATGCTCCACGAGAATAATAACTTAGGATTTGAGCCTCTTTTAATATATGTGTACAATGTCTTGATAGATATATCTAAATGGTCTGAAATAAATATGATTTTTTTTGCAGCATCCAGATATTATATCCCTTCAATAGCCCTTTTGGTGCTCTATCATTATCTTTGGGCCATTTTGCATAATCCGGTCTATTGGATTTGTGTTGATACTCACCTGGCACTTGTGCATGTTTTTGGAGCACTTTTGTGCTCATAGAACTTTAGTTGGATGTTTTTTACAAGGTGTTTTGCATTTATCGCTACACACTAGCAAGAACCTTATACCACTAGAATGATAATAGATAAAATCTTCAATTTTTATTAAGCATTTGTTAAAACCTTTAACCACACAACATGAAATACACACAACCGTGCTCACTGTAACTGACCCTCACACTGTGAACACTTACTTACCCTGCCTATACAGCGGAGGTTGGCACCCTAAAAAATATCGAGAGAGGCGCCCCCGCTCCTCGACGGCTGATCCTAGAGCTCCTACTCAAATCACTGGGAAAAGTGATACAACTATACCCCAGTCTCACGCGGCAGGAAAGTAATGAATAGGCATAGTAGGTTGCTTGATGGAGCGTATAGTGAACAATGTGAAGAAAAGTGATGCCGTTCCTTAAAGTGCAGACATACAGTGCAAACAAAACTATCTAGACTGAAACTGACACCTGTTCAATGACCACCTACCTACCTGTGGGGGTTGGCACCCTACTGTGCAGCGGAAGTGGCGCCCCCACTCAACGAAGGCTCTCCCTAGCAATAGCCCTGAAATCTATAGATATGACTATAGTTAGTAAAGCTTAAATATATGGTACAAAACAGATAAATATAAATTCCAGATAATAATTTAAATGTAATAAACGGAGGAAAACCACACCGCCCCAATATAGCCACCAGGCTTATTTGATATATGCAGAAAAAGGGGAGCCACATCACTTGATACTCTTAAATAAAGGTAGGATGGTTATAAGGTTATAATGCGGTATAGATAAAACCACGCACCCAGGGTATGATACCCAAGAAAAACAGTGTCAGTTAAAGTCACAGGATACTCATCATAAATGGATGATGTTCTTGAGGACCCATGCCTCACGCCTCAACGCGTTTCACCAAACTGGATCATCAGGAGGCCCGGATAAATGATGCTGCATGGTGAACACCCAAATCACTGGTATATATAGATTATAATGGCCCTGCCCAATCAGACACCTATACCTTAATAACTGCAGGTCGATTGCCGCCCATTTTTCTCTCCCATTCACTTAGACCTTCTTCTCAGAGATATATGGTAACTCACCAGGCTCACACCGCCGGTAGAGAAATAAGTATACACTCGGCTCTTCTGGTAATGGATCCGGCCTCCATAACACACGTGGAACGCCGGATCATGTGCGGATAAACACTGCGCATGTCCGGAAATGCTGTTAAGACTATTTCCCTAGGATCTGCTTAATCAGGATCATTGCGCAAGACCGGAAGTGCCATAGCGGCCATTTTCTTGAAGCCCCAGATCATACAAATTATTTATGCGCACTGAATCTAATAGCTCAAAGGACATTCTCACTGAGCGTGTCCCCAGCCAACCAGAACCACCATCTTGCGAACGCTTAATTTTGCACACCCTAAAGCGCTAGCTGCATATGACCGCGGATATCCCCGGTCATACCGATCAATTGTGTGCACTAGTTCTATTACCTTGGTGGACATATTTATTTACTGCGCAAGCCCCAAGCCAATCATGAACGCCATCTAGCAGTGGTAAATTTTATATATCCTATGGCGCTGCATGTATATTACCGCAGTCTTTTTTGCCCATAAGATATAAAGAGGTGCCATATAAAATATATGTTAGCATTATGCACCCTAACAGGTACAGAGAGAGAAGAGGGAAAAGGAGATGTTATATTTTCATCATATACAATCAGTAAATGGCGGTTTAGCCAAGGAGGATGAGTGTTAAAGAAACAAAAAAGGCCTTGATAAATGGTCAGATCCGCTCGATAAAACACAATAATTTGTGAATCCCACTTTAAATGGGATAGGGGGCAAGGCACAGCAGCCTGGTTGTATGGATATAAGCAACAATCCCCCAACGGTTATGAAGGAGGTATACAAAACAGGCTTTAAGCACTCAGTCACAATATACAGAGGTATAAACATTTATATGCATATATACACACACAGAGGCGAGGAGGCCTACTCGATGTTTAAACTAAAGAAAACAGGCATAAGATGTATATTCGTTCAGACCCCTTGGGGTGATGCAATTAAAGCGGTAAATCCAGGCACACTCTTTCTGTAATAATAACCTGTCAAAATTCCCGCCCCTAGTATTGGGGGTGAACGTATCCAAAATACTAAATGAGATATCACTCAAATTACCTCCGTGTATCTCATTTACATGCCTCGCGACAGGGGTATCACGTTTGTGTTTTATATCACCGATATGTTCCCCAACCCTCCTCCTCATCTCTCTTCCAGTTTTACCCACGTAATTTTTGGGGCAGCTGCACGTGGCCACATAGACCACACCACTGGTTTTGCAGTTGGAGAAATCACGCAGGAAGAATTCTCTACCATTGGATGCACTCTTAATTGATCTACATGGCTGCATATATTTGCAATTTACACAACCTCCGCATCTAAAGAAACCACACGTCTTACGATCCAACCAGGTACCAGTAGGGGATGACCTTTTAAAGTGACTGTGCACTAAATTGTCCCTAAGTGAGCGACCTCTCCTATATGTTATCTGCGGCCGAGGGCCCACTATCTCAGCCAGATCTGGGTCAGCTGTTAGTACGTCCCAATGTCTGGAAATAATTTTTATTATCCTACTGTTTTGACAATCATAGGTCCCAATAATTCTGGTCCTGGTTGGAGTAGAACTTTTTTCATGGTTACGAGTTTGTGTCTGCAAGAGAGAATTTCTTTCTTGTGTCAAGGCGTGATTATAGGCTTTCTCAATGATACCCCTAGGGTATCCCCTTTCAATGAACCTATTTTTCATATCCACTGCTTGTTTGTGAAAGGCATCCATGTCAGAACAGTTCCTCCTTAGCCTCAGGAATTGGCCTTTTGGGATGCCACTTTTAAGAGCCTTCGGGTGGTGACTTTCCCATCTTAATAAACTATTCGTGCTTGTGGGTTTACGAAAAATTTGTGATTTTAATGATCCATTGGCCAGTTTGGTAATTTGAACATCCAAGAAAGATAATGTGGTCTCATTCAGCTCATAGGTGAACTTCATCCCTACTTCATTTATATTGAGCTCTCTCATGAAATCCATAAATTTCTGTTGTGTCCCATGCCAAATAACGAACACGTCGTCGATATATCTATACCAAACATTGACGTGTTCATGCCACCATTTTGTATCATCGGTGAAGACAACGGTTTCCTCCCACCAGCCCAGGAACAGATTAGCGTAGGATGGGGCACAAGGGCTGCCCATCGCGGTGCCCCTGAGCTGGTGGAAGTACTTCCTGTCAAAAGTAAAAAATTTTTACCTACCCACAGGTAGGTAGGTGGTCATTGAACAGGTGTCAGTTTCAGTCTAGATAGTTTTGTTTGCACTGTATGTCTGCACTTTAAGGAACGGCATCACTTTTCTTCACATTGTTCACTATACGCTCCATCAAGCAACCTACTATGCCTATTCATTACTTTCCTGCCGCGTGAGACTGGGGTATAGTTGTATCACTTTTCCCAGTGATTTGAGTAGGAGCTCTAGGATCAGCCGTCGAGGAGCGGGGGCGCCTCTCTCGATATTTTTTAGGGTGCCAACCTCCGCTGTATAGGCAGGGTAAGTAAGTGTTCACAGTGTGAGGGTCAGTTACAGTGAGCACGGTTGTGTGTATTTCATGTTGTGTGGTTAAAGGTTTTAACAAATGCTTAATAAAAATTGAAGATTTTATCTATTATCATTCTAGTGGTATAAGGTTCTTGCTAGTCTTTAATTAATGTAACCTTATTTATTGATTTAAGTTTTTTGAGTTTGAGTTTACTCCTTTTTGGCGGGCATGGCAAGTTTTTTGTCGGGCCCTCTCAACACGGATATTTGGTTGGAGGATGCAAATCAGGCTTTTTGTACCAGTGGTCAGTCAGGTGCTAGTGGGGCGAATCAGTCCCTAAAGTCACAGTTTGGTGACCTATATGGTGACTACAAAGCACACATTAAATCTTGGTGGGAAATTAAGGCCTTAGAAAACTATATTAAAAACAGGGTGATCCCCAGAGGCCTCAGAATCAATCTGAATCCCTCACCTAGGGCTGCTTCCACAGAATTATTAAACAAGTGGGTAAAAGAATCTATAGACTCTTCTATAAGGTTCATGCAGCTGCTCCTTGAGGAGGAGAAGAAATTATTTGAAATTTCATCAAAACAGCTGAATAAGTCTATAGAGCAAATCCTAAAACTGAAGGCAGACCCGGACTTTAATAGACGGGAGGGCCTGCTGCAAACATCAGTTGAAAAATATCAATCTTATTTAAAAGAAAGGAAGCAGTCACAATTTCAGAGAGATCTGAAGGCCTTTGAGGAGAATCAGGCTTATTCCTTTCATCAAAACAATATATCTGATATATCTTCTTCAGATATTGAGACGTCTGACACGGAAAGATCTCAGCCACCCTTAAATTTTCCCTCAAGAGAAGGGAAACGTTATAGATCAGGATGGCGAAACAGAGGAAGGCAGCACACCAGGGGTTTTTACAGAGGAGGTCAGAATCAACAGGGAGCAGGGGTATCCACGAGTGGAAGAAATGTTTCATGTCCACAGCCATCCCCCTCCTCCTCATCTTCATCTTCTTCTTTTTTAGAGAGAGACATCAGAACAGGGTACCATCTGAGACCCAAAGTGTTCTGAATCATGGCCGAATTATCAATCTGGCAGATGTCCCTCTCACACGGGAAGATTATGGTGTCCTGGGGAAGGGTTTGAATTTTGTCCCTACAAATAAATTTGACAGCTTCGGATGGACGAAGGACATCCATTTATTTTGTAGAAAATTACGATGGAGAAAATTTTTCACACATAATGACAAAATGGAGTGTGAAAGATTGGGCATAAATGAGGACGAGGTTGAGGGATTCAGAGCACTGGTGGGTCTCCTAGAGGAGAATGAGTCATCAAGTATAAGGGCTCCATATACCAGTCTGAGAAATAAAAGTACAAAAATGCCCCCTCAAGGTGATATTACAAGTGTGGACATCTTCCTCAGTCTTGTTGAGAGGGATCTAAGAAAAATTCCATCAGGACCCGTTGACTCTAATTTGACGAGGGCAGAACAGGAGTCTTTGGGCCAACTTATTAAAAAGAAGGGTCTGGTCATCAAGCCCTCCGATAAGGGGGGGAATTTGGTAATTATGACTGAAGCAAAGTACATTGATATGTGTCATACAATTTTGAAAGATCGGGACACGTATGAGATTCTTTCTAATGACCCCTTGGCCAATTACAAAGAGGAGCTGAAATGCCTTCTTGAGACAGCACTGGCAGAGAAACTTATTTGTAAAAGTGAATTTGACTTTTTATTACCATCACATCCAATGCTGGCTACCTTTTACACCTTGCCAAAGGTGCACAAGGGTTTAGATCCTCTAAAAGGGCGCCCAATAGTCTCGGGGTCGGATTCGTTAACACAAAACTGTGGCGTTTACATCGATGAGATACTCCGTCCCTTCGTGTTATCCCTTCCCTCATATATTAGGGACACCTCTGATCTTCTCCTCAAGTTGGAGGGCATCCATGTCGCGGAGGGTTCTTTCTTGGCCTCTATTGACGTAGAGAGCCTCTATAGCAATATACCACATAATTTGGGTATAGGTGCGGTAGAACATTTTTTGAAATCAAGAGCTGTTCAATGCAAACAACATAGCCTATTCGTGTTGGGTCTTTTACAATTTACTCTTACAAAAAATTTTTTTACTTTTGACAGGAAGTACTTCCACCAGCTCAGGGGCACCGCGATGGGCAGCCCTTGTGCCCCATCCTACGCTAATCTGTTCCTGGGCTGGTGGGAGGAAACCGTTGTCTTCACCGATGATACAAAATGGTGGCATGAACACGTCAATGTTTGGTATAGATATATCGACGACGTGTTCGTTATTTGGCATGGGACACAACAGAAATTTATGGATTTCATGAGAGAGCTCAATATAAATGAAGTAGGGATGAAGTTCACCTATGAGCTGAATGAGACCACATTATCTTTCTTGGATGTTCAAATTACCAAACTGGCCAATGGATCATTAAAATCACAAATTTTTCGTAAACCCACAAGCACGAATAGTTTATTAAGATGGGAAAGTCACCACCCGAAGGCTCTTAAAAGTGGCATCCCAAAAGGCCAATTCCTGAGGCTAAGGAGGAACTGTTCTGACATGGATGCCTTTCACAAACAAGCAGTGGATATGAAAAATAGGTTCATTGAAAGGGGATACCCTAGGGGTATCATTGAGAAAGCCTATAATCACGCCTTGACACAAGAAAGAAATTCTCTCTTGCAGACACAAACTCGTAACCATGAAAAAAGTTCTACTCCAACCAGGACCAGAATTATTGGGACCTATGATTGTCAAAACAGTAGGATAATAAAAATTCTTTCCAGACATTGGGACGTACTAACAGCTGACCCAGATCTGGCTGAGATAGTGGGCCCTCGGCCGCAGATAACATATAGGAGAGGTCGCTCACTTAGGGACAATTTAGTGCACAGTCACTTTAAAAGGTCATCCCCTACTGGTACCTGGTTGGATCGTAAGACGTGTGGTTTCTTTAGATGCGGAGGTTGTGTAAATTGCAAATATATGCAGCCATGTAGATCAATTAAGAGTGCATCCAATGGTAGAGAATTCTTCCTGCGTGATTTCTCCAACTGCAAAACCAGTGGTGTGGTCTATGTGGCCACGTGCAGCTGCCCCAAAAATTACGTGGGTAAAACTGGAAGAGAGATGAGGAGGAGGGTTGGGGAACATATCGGTGATATAAAACACAAACGTGATACCCCTGTCGCGAGGCATGTAAATGAGATACACGGAGGTAATTTGAGTGATATCTCATTTAGTATTTTGGATACGTTCACCCCCAATACTAGGGGCGGGAATTTTGACAGGTTATTATTACAGAAAGAGTGTGCCTGGATTTACCGCTTTAATTGCATCACCCCAAGGGGTCTGAACGAATATACATCTTATGCCTGTTTTCTTTAGTTTAAACATCGAGTAGGCCTCCTCGCCTCTGTGTGTGTATATATGCATATAAATGTTTATACCTCTGTATATTGTGACTGAGTGCTTAAAGCCTGTTTTGTATACCTCCTTCATAACCGTTGGGGGATTGTTGCTTATATCCATACAACCAGGCTGCTGTGCCTTGCCCCCTATCCCATTTAAAGTGGGATTCACAAATTATTGTGTTTTATCGAGCGGATCTGACCATTTATCAAGGCCTTTTTTGTTTCTTTAACACTCATCCTCCTTGGCTAAACCGCCATTTACTGATTGTATATGATGAAAATATAACATCTCCTTTTCCCTCTTCTCTCTCTGTACCTGTTAGGGTGCATAATGCTAACATATATTTTATATGGCACCTCTTTATATCTTATGGGCAAAAAAGACTGCGGTAATATACATGCAGCGCCATAGGATATATAAAATTCACCACTGCTAGATGGCGTTCATGATTGGCTTGGGGCTTGCGCAGTAAATAAATATGTCCACCAAGGTAATAGAACTAGTGCACACAATTGATCGGTATGACCGGGGATATCCGCGGTCATATGCAGCTAGCGCTTTAGGGTGTGCAAAATTAAGCGTTCGCAAGATGGTGGTTCTGGTTGGCTGGGGACACGCTCAGTGAGAATGTCCTTTGAGCTATTAGATTCAGTGCGCATAAATAATTTGTATGATCTGGGGCTTCAAGAAAATGGCCGCTATGGCACTTCCGGTCTTGCGCAATGATCCTGATTAAGCAGATCCTAGGGAAATAGTCTTAACAGCATTTCCGGACATGCGCAGTGTTTATCCGCACATGATCCGGCGTTCCACGTGTGTTATGGAGGCCGGATCCATTACCAGAAGAGCCGAGTGTATACTTATTTCTCTACCGGCGGTGTGAGCCTGGTGAGTTACCATATATCTCTGAGAAGAAGGTCTAAGTGAATGGGAGAGAAAAATGGGCGGCAATCGACCTGCAGTTATTAAGGTATAGGTGTCTGATTGGGCAGGGCCATTATAATCTATATATACCAGTGATTTGGGTGTTCACCATGCAGCATCATTTATCCGGGCCTCCTGATGATCCAGTTTGGTGAAACGCGTTGAGGCGTGAGGCATGGGTCCTCAAGAACATCATCCATTTATGATGAGTATCCTGTGACTTTAACTGACACTGTTTTTCTTGGGTATCATACCCTGGGTGCGTGGTTTTATCTATACCGCATTATAACCTTATAACCATCCTACCTTTATTTAAGAGTATCAAGTGATGTGGCTCCCCTTTTTCTGCATATATCAAATAAGCCTGGTGGCTATATTGGGGCGGTGTGGTTTTCCTCCGTTTATTACATTTAAATTATTATCTGGAATTTATATTTATCTGTTTTGTACCATATATTTAAGCTTTACTAACTATAGTCATATCTATAGATTTCAGGGCTATTGCTAGGGAGAGCCTTCGTTGAGTGGGGGCGCCACTTCCGCTGCACAGTAGGGTGCCAACCCCCACAGGTAGGTAGGTGGTCATTGAACAGGTGTCAGTTTCAGTCTAGATAGTTTTGTTTGCACTGTATGTCTGCACTTTAAGGAACGGCATCACTTTTCTTCACATTGTTCACTATACGCTCCATCAAGCAACCTACTATGCCTATTCATTACTTTCCTGCCGCGTGAGACTGGGGTATAGTTGTATCACTTTTCCCAGTGATTTGAGTAGGAGCTCTAGGATCAGCCGTCGAGGAGCGGGGGCGCCTCTCTCGATATTTTTTAGGGTGCCAACCTCCGCTGTATAGGCAGGGTAAGTAAGTGTTCACAGTGTGAGGGTCAGTTACAGTGAGCACGGTTGTGTGTATTTCATGTTGTGTGGTTAAAGGTTTTAACAAATGCTTAATAAAAATTGAAGATTTTATCTATTATCATTCTAGTGGTAAAAGGTTCTTGCTAGTCTTTAATTAATGTAACCTTATTTATTGATTTAAGTTTTTTGAGTTTGAGTTTATCGCTACACACCAGCGCACCTTTTGCAGATCATCCCTGCACTTGATGCACTGGTTTTTATACTGCGCATGCATCACTGTGTGTTATCTCTTATGACTACTTGCATATATTGATTGATATGCAGCTTTTTGTTCGGCACAGAGGTTGTGGCATGTGATTGGTTACACAGACTTAGTAAGACCTTGGCTCATGCGCTGTTTTGTGAACGTTGGCCATCTTCCTACACTCGGGAAAATACCTCCTGCCTCATGTAAGACTTCAGTCACCTAAGAATACAGCGCTTGTCTTTCTGCATCAATCAGCACAGATTATATAGATCCTACTACTTTGGTATGCTATTTATACCCTGTGAGTCTGTCTCTCTCGCCACTGCTGCCCCTGACAAAGCCACACTTGTGGCGACACGCGTTGGGCTTCCTATGCCCCTGGACCTCTGGTTTGTACCTACTCTGGTCATGTTCTTTGAGTGGCTGCTATTTTCATCTCCTCTTATGGTTTGCAGCCTTTAACCACTGTGCTCTGCACCCTTTGTACTGTGGGCCTGTTTTCTATCTGACCAAAATAACTATTTTAGAGTTATTGTTGCTTCCATCATTTATTTTGGTTTACAGTACCTCATCAGGAGTCTTAGATTTTTCATCTTTAATATAGTATCTTTCTTGAGCCAATTTATTGTTACTATCTGTATCACTACATTTATTATTATTATTTGTATCCTGCTTAGTGTGTTACTATTAAGACCTTTCAGTTATCTAATCTTTGGCTCTTTTGGCTTTGTGAGCGCTACATCCTATATCAGGTGCTATCTTAGTATTGTCTTTATACACACCTGACACAGGGCCTTTTCCTTCATTTAGGCCTTTGGGGAACTTGTATCTTAAAGAGCTCCATAGGCTACCAGCAATTTCATATTTTTGTTGTTTTTCCTTATTATGCTCTTTACAGGATGTTGCTGTTTGAATACATTCAATAATATTTACTTTGATCAATGTATATTATGATATAGGGGCTCAATTATACACATTTTTGTTTTTATCATTCTTGAGGAGCTGTATAGTTTGCCATTAACAAGCTATTTCTGTTTTCCTGTACTGTACATGTTGTAACTCTTACATACAGGTCCTCATTTGCATAACCTGTATTTTTGCACATTTTTGCATGTTCAGAGTTCTTTATTAGCCACAGTGATATTGTATTTTTATCTGTTAAGACTATATAGGTTACAGGTGTCACCATGTTCAGGGGGGCCAACCCCAACATGGGGTATGTATTATCTGCTTTTAAATGTTATTAATTGTTTGGTGTGTGTCTTTGGACTCTAATACAATCAGTTTTGAATGTTTAATATTATTCTGGAAGTCCCTGTAATATAGTATGTCTATTCCTTCCTTTTCTTTGCTCATATAATTGACATACAGTACTTCAGGTTGATCCCACAAGCTGACTTTGGCCGATGGTGCCCTCCGCTTTCTCTCTTGCAGTTGTTTCTCCATGGTTTGCAACACAATTAAGAAGTTTGCAACTCATGGGACTGTAGCTAATCTCCCTGAAAGTAAATAGCAGGAAAAAAATTGATGAAAATTTAGAATGCAGGATAGTCCGGAAGGTTGGTAAACAGTCCCAATCAAGTTCCATAGAAATTCAAGCTGTTGTGCAGGCACAGGGTGCATCAGTGTCAACGCAAACTACCCTTCGACATTTGAATGAAATTAAATGCTCTGGCAGGAGACCTAGTAGGGCCACACTACTGAAATAGAGACATAAAAAGCTAGACGGCAGTTGGCCTAAATCCTTTTGGGATGGTATATTGAGGACAGATGGTGACCAAGCCCAAGCTTTTTGCGCAAAGCATGTCATAATACTGTTTGCCGAAACCAGAAAAAGGCCTATAAAGAAAAGAACGCAGTAACTATAGGCAAGTATTGTGAAGGTTCAAAGACGTTTTTGGTTGTTTTGCTGACTCTGGCACTCGGTGCCTTGACTGAGTGCAACGTATCATGAAATCTGAAGTTTACCAAAGGATTTTGAGTCGCAATGTAGTCCCCTTTGTCAGAAAGCTGGGATTGCATCCTAGGTCATGGGTTTTCCAACAAGACAATGACCCCAAACATGAAGCATCCAGAAATGGATGGAAGCAAAGCACTAGAGAGTGGCCAGCAATGAGACTGGATCTATCTAAATCCCATTGAACCCCTTGTGGAGAGATCTTATACATGCTGTTGAGAGAAGGCATCCTTCAAATATGAGAGAGGTGGACAGTTTGCAAAAGAAGAGTGGTCCAAAATTTCAGTTGAGGGGTAAAGAAGCTTGTTGATGGTTATAGGAAGAGATTAATTATAGTTATTTTATCCAAAGGGTGCGGAACCATATATTAAGTTCAGTGTACAAACAATTTTGTCTGGTCCAATTTTAGGGTTTTGTGTGAAATTATGTATTTTTTCTCAGGTTTCTTGTGTTGTTCCAATACATACAAAGGAAATATACATATTTATATATGTATAATAAAGCTTGTGTATTTGCAATAATTTGCTGGGAGAGAAACTTTTCTGGAACAATTTCAAGGCTGCCTAGTGCCTACACATTCAGCCATGACTGTATATATACACTCACCGGCCACTTTATTAGGTACACCTGTCCAACTTCTTGTTAACACTTAATTTCTAATCAGCCAATCACATGGCGGCAACTCAGTGCATTTAGGCATGTAGACATGGTCAAGACAATCTCCTGCAGTTCAAACCGAGCATCAGTATGGGGAAGAAAGGTGATTTGAGTGCCTTTGAACGTGGCATGGTTGTTGGTGCCAGAAGGGCTGGTCTGAGTATTTCAGAAACTGCTGATCTACTGGGATTTTCACGCACAACCATCTCTAGGGTTTACAGAGAATGGTCCGAAAAAGAAAAAAAATCCAGTGAGTGGCAGTTCTGTGGGCGGAAATGCCTTGTTGATGCCAGAGGTCAGAGGAGAATGGGCAGACTGGTTCGAGCTGATAGAAAGGCAACAGTGACTCAAATCGCCACCCGTTACAACCAAGGTAGGCCTAAGAGCATCTCTGAACGCACAGTGCGTCGAACTTTGAGGCAGATGGGCTACAGCAGCAGAAGACCACACCGGGTACCACTCCTTTCAGCTAAGAACAGGAAACTGAGGCTACAATTTGTACAAGCTCATCGAAATTGGACAGTAGAAGATTGGAAAAATGTTGCTTGGTCTGATGAGTCTCGATTTCTGCTGCGACATTCGGATGGTAGGGTCAGAATTTGGCGTAAACAACATGAAAGCATGGATCCATCCTGCCTTGTATGGAGCATCTTTGGGATGTGCAGCCGACAAATCTGCGGCAACTGTGTGATGCCATCATGTCAATATGGACCAAAATCTCTGAGGAATGCTTCCAGCACCTTGTTGAATCTATGCCACGAAGAATTGAGGCAGTTCTGAAGGCAAAAGGGGGTCCAACCCGTTACCGTTACTAGCATGGTGTACCTAATAAAGTGGCCGGTGAGTGTGTATATATATATATATATATATATATATACATATTGTAAGGTTTCTCTTACTGAGAGTGTTGGGGGACACTCACTTGGCCGCGATATTCAAGCACACGGGCACGGGTTTATAAAACAAAGCAGTCCATGCGGTTTATTAAGCGTCATAAACCGGGTTACGCACAGTTCATAACATGGAACACAACAGGCACCAACTGGTGATATTAACTTGCATCTTCAAACACTTCAGTGTACGGCTTTGCCTCACGGACACTAACGTGCTGGGCCTCTCACTTCGCCCAGTTACCAGGGTGTCCGTACGCCGTACACTTCACCAACGTTCCAAGTCACAGACAGCACATGTGACTCCGGGTTGTCGTCTCTAAACACGCTGGTACTCCCTTAACCAGTTCCCAAGGGAGACCACGCAGTTCATAGGGCTTCACAAGCACTACCGGCCTGTATCGTACCTGACGGGAGCTCCGGCTCCACCTGCTGACTCCTCGCCAGTCCACACCTCCGGGTAAGCTGCCTTACAGGGATCACCAACTTGCCTGGCCGGCACACACTAGTCAGTCCAGAGCCACTGAAGGATTGTAGCTTCCCCAGTTCCACTGTGCACTGCTCCGGGATCCTAGTCATTCCTAGGACGATCCCAGGCCAGCAGGTGCTTTCCAGGAAGCCTCCTCCCAGGCTTCCAACACAGGAACACACCGAGCCCTCAGGAACTCCCTCAGGGATTTTGCACTTGGACCCTTCAGGTCCAAACACTGGAACCACACAGGAACATGTGACCCACACTCTGGTCACGTTATGTACCTGTAACCACACCCACAGTAATGGATCACATGGGCTGGTCACGTGATCCTGACATCACTGCAGGTCAATTCTCACGGCCTCAATACAACTCCGTGCACATCCCAGGGAGACCATGCAGCGCCCCCTACCTGTTACAGGGGTTACTGCATCACATATATCACATATCCCCCCCCTCTGTTCACACCTGTAGGGTTGAACACCTGTCATACACGTGGGATCACGGGATATGTCATGCACGTTGCCTTGCCCTACCTGTCGAGAGAACCGTCTCAGTCGGTTTTGAGCATCACACAGACCCATCCAGTTGTTGAGTTTACCCCGCCCCCAGCGGTCAACATGTAGGCCTTGAGCTTTGGCCCTTAAGTTACAGTCTGTCCGTGTCACCAAACCTTTAGTCAAGTTTGTCTCTTTACTCGACCTTTCTCTCCAGGGTCGCCACCCACGGTTGGCACGGACATTAGTCCCACTTACAGTCGAGACTAGCAACTGATCAGAGTCTGACCCTCCATCACTACGTCTACTACTGTACATGTCCTTTTTGTTTCCTTTTCGTTGGGAAGAAGGCGGCAGCCACCTTGTGTTCTGCAGCTGTTTATTGACCTGCCGTCTGTACAGTCTCAGCTGCTCTATTTCTCTCAGGTAGGCCACGCGATACCTCAGGAGCATCCGGATATTCGCTAGACTCTCCCTGGACCCGACAACCAGGAATGACACCATTCCATCTTCACCCACCTGGGCCTTGTCTTCAGCCGGAATCCTCAGTCTCTTCACACCGGACACATCCACCATCTCCTGCATCGCTTCTCCAAATCGGCCAGCGAGCCTCGCCACCAGAGCTCTGGGCACTTGGACTGTGTCCTCTACCAAGCCCAGACGACTTTGAGCCTTCTTGGCTTGCTCCAAACAACGAGTGGCCTCACCATTCTCCAACAGGACCCTCTGTTTCGTGCGGAGGCACCGAAGGTGCATGTCCCTCAGGACAGCCACCCTCTTCACTGTGACTTCCTTAGTAGACAGTACCACCAACTGTTTCGTCTCCAGTGCCCAGTGCACACTACACGCTTCCACTGCCTTTTTAAAGGCCTCATGCACACCCTCGCGGGTACATGCATCTTGCGCCTCTACGGGTACATCTATCACGCACTTGAAGAGCGGAGTCTCACTACCTTCAAGAACAGATGGCTCCTGCCTTGCCATGGACCTTTCCATCAAGACACCTGTCACAACCGGGTGACCATCTTGTTCTGCTCTTAGCGCCAACTCCTCTTCAGCTTTACTCTCATTACCACTCTGGTACTGGCACGAGAAGTCTGCCACCACCACCTCTTTTCCTTGTAGAGGGCCTTTTAGTGCTTCTCTAAGCACTACAATGTCTTCCTTTAGGGTCTGATACACACTTTGCCATCTGAACAGGTGGCCTCTGAGCTCAGAGACTTCCTTCTCTAGTTCATCCACTCTGCCCTCAGCCGCTAGTCTCAGGACCCTTTCTCGTTCGACATGGTCGTTCACCGTCTCTATAACCAATTCCATCTCGCTTCTCCCATCCTCCGGACTGGTGAAACATCCATCACTTGAGGAGGTATTCACTTCCGGCACCATCTCCTTGGTGGCCTCCTCCACTTCCGCACCCTCCGACTCTGCACTGTCAGGGTCGGCCCTCTCTTGGGTCTCAGCGGTGACGTCATTAGGTTCGTCCCTTTTCCCTGGGACTACAGAGTACTTCATACACCCCAGGTCCTCAGCATCTTCCGTCAATTCCTCACACGGAGCAACGGGTTCAGCCCCTTTGGCTCTTTTACGTCTCCGGCGACGGGAGGAAGAATTGCCTGAGTCAACCTTATTACACTCTTTTCCACTGGCGTCACCGTCTGAATGGGAGTCGCCACCAATCGTCACCACAGGTCCTGGACCCCGTCCTCCACCCGTCAGCACAGGTCCTGGACCCCATCCTCCACCTGTCACCATAGGTCCTGGACCCCATCCTCCACCCATCAGCACAGGTCCTGGACCCCATCCTCCACCTGTCACCAGGGCATATGCGCTTGTTACTGGCCATGATTTGTCACAGTCACCCCCAGAATCTGTGTCACACCCCACAGTCTGATGACCCTGCAAGTCACTCTCTGTCTGGGTGTCAGCTCCACGTGTTTTATCCAGCAGACCACTATCAGTCGTATTGTGGCACACTTCAGGTGACGTCAGGTCAGTTAGTTGGACAGTCGCACCTTTCCCTCTGGTCAGGCCTGCCTTCTCAACATTACTAACTGACATCCACATTATATCCACAAACACTTCAGCCTTTTCCCACAGTGCTACCAAATCTTGTCCTATTACCATAGGATACGGCAAGATCGGGTCTACAACCACCTCATGGTATGTGGAAACCTCCGCTGCGACAATGTAGATAGTGGCTACCTGGAGATATTCAGTGTCGCCAGGTGACACAGAATCTCCTGGACGGGTTCTCAGCACAGACGCTTCTCTCCCCGGGTCTATCAACCCTTGCACACACTTTCCATCCAGCCAAAAAGGACACAGTCGTGACACCTCACTGATTGCCGCCCCTTTTTTGGCTCCGCCCCCTTTCTGGGCAAGTGCTTCGCTTTTTGATACCACCCCGGTTCGAGATTCAGCCCCCTTTTGGGATTCCACCCCTTTTTGGGCCATTACCCCTATTCGGGTTACCGCCCCTTTTTGGGTCTCCGCCCCCTTTTGGGCAACCATCCCCGTTTGGGCCACCGCTCACTATTAGGGATAATCCCCTCCCTGGGATACACCCCGTGGACTCCCCCACGGCACTCAGGCCCCAGTTCACAGTACACCCCAATGTCTCTGGGCTTGTACTGGCCCTTTAAGAGTCTGCACAAAAAGAGAAATTTTTTTTTTTTTTTTCTCTGTCACTTCACCAGCTCCTGCTGGTACCGCCACAGCTCCCGCTGCAGTCACACACAACCGGCACCTCCAGGTGCTGCCAACCACAAGCCACTACAGCTCCGCCTGCTGTGGAACCTCTTGCTGCAACCACGGCTACTCTCCACACGGCTCTGCATGGCTCCACCGCTGCCGCTTGTCACCTTCGTGACCCCGCCGAGTCACAGCAGACGCTTGTCACTTTCGTAACCCCGCCGAGTTACCGCTAGACGCTTGTCACCTTCGTGGCTCTGCCACAGCAATTAACTCCACGTGTGCTAGCGGGATTGTTGCCAAAATTCTCCACCAATTGTAAGGTTTCTCTTACTGAGAGTGTTGGGGGACACTCACTTGGCCGCGATATTCAAGCACACGGGCACGGGTTTATAAAACAAAGCAGTCCATGCGGTTTATTAAGCGTCATAAACCGGGTTACGCACAGTTCATAACATGGAACACAACAGGCACCAACTGGTGATATTAACTTGCATCTTCAAACACTTCAGTGTACGGCTTTGCCTCACGGACACTAACGTGCTGGGCCTCTCACTTCGCCCAGTTACCAGGGTGTCCGTACGCCGTACACTTCACCAACGTCCCAAGTCACAGACAGCACATGTGACTCCGGGTTGTCGTCTCTAAACACGTTGGTACTCCCTTAACCAGTTCCCAAGGGAGACCACGCAGTTCATAGGGCTTCACAAGCACTACCGGCCTGTATCGTACCTGACGGGAGCTCCGGCTCCACCTGCTGACTCCTCGCCAGTCCACACCTCCGGGTAAGCTGCCTTACAGGGATCACCAACTTGCCTGGCCGGCACACACTAGTCAGTCCAGAGCCACTGAAGGATTGTAGCTTCCCCAGTTCCACTGTGCACTGCTCCGGGATCCTAGTCATTCCTAGGACGATCCCAGGCCAGCAGGTGCTTTCCAGGAAGCCTCCTCCCAGGCTTCCAACACAGGAACACACCGAGCCCTCAGGAACTCCCTCAGGGATTTTGCACTTGGACCCTTCAGGTCCAAACACTGGAACCACACAGGAACATGTGACCCACACTCTGGTCACGTTATGTACCTGTAACCACACCCACAGTAATGGATCACATGGGCTGGTCACGTGATCCTGACATCACTGCAGGTCAATTCTCACGGCCTCAATACAACTCCGTGCACATCCCAGGGAGACCATGCAGCGCCCCCTACCTGTTACAGGGGTTACTGCATCACATATATCACAATATATATATATATATATATATATATATATATATATACAGCTCGGGCAAAAATTAAGAGACCACCACATCAAAACCCTGTCATGGGCAGCCCAATCTCCAGACCTGAACCCCAGTGAAAACCTTTGGAATGTAATCAAGAGGATGATGGATGGCCACAGGCCATCAAACAAAAGATGACTGCTTAAATTTTTGTGCCAAAAGCAGTGTGAAAGACTGGTGGAAAGCATGCCAAGATGCATGAGACTGGTGGAAAGCATGCCAAGATGCATGAAAGCTGTGATGTTCCACAAAATATTGATTTCTGAACTCTTCCTAAGTTAAAACATTAGTATTGTTGTTTCTAAATGATTATGAACTTGTTTTCTTTGCATTATTTGAGGTCTGAAAGCGCTGTTTTTTTATTTTTTAAATGTTGATCTTTTCTCCTATTCAGAAAAAAATACAAAATTTGTTGCTTGGAAATTCAGAGACATGTCAGAAGTTTATAGAATAAATGAACAATTTCACATTTTACTAAAAAATGTACCTATAAAGAGAAAAATCAGACAAACTGAACATTTTGCAGTGGACTCTTAATTTCTAACAGAGCTGTATATATATATATATATATATATATATATATATATATATATATACATATATATATATATATATATATATATATATATATATATATATATATATATATATATATAAACAAAAAAAAGGAAAAGCAGCACAAAAAATAAAATAATAGAAAAGTCGACTTTATTGCCTGAACGGCGTGGCGGCAACGTTTCGGATACAGAATCCTTTTTCAAGCCTTGAAGCTGCTTTTCCTTTTTTTGTTTATATTATTTGGAGGTCACTGGACTACTGGCCGGGAAAGCTTTTGCACAACATTAAGGTATTTTTTTGGATGCTGTTCCAATTTTTGTTTATATATATATATATATATATATATATATATATATATATATATATATATATATATATACATATATATATATATATATATATATATACACAGTGGGTATGGAAAGTATTCAGACCCCTTAAAATTTTTTACACTGTTTCATTGCAGCTATTTGGTAAATTAAATTAAAAAAAGTTATTTTTTTTTCTTATTAATGTACACTCTGCACCCAATCTTCACTGAAAACCCCCCAGAAATGTAGTAATTTTTGCAAATTTATTAAAAAATAAAAACTAAAATATCACATGGTCATAAGTATTCAGACCCTTTGCTCAGTATTGAGTAGAAGCAACCTTTTGAGCTAGTACAGCCATGAGTCTTCTTGGGTATGATGCAACATGTTTTTCACACCTGGATTTAAGGATCCTCTGCCATTCTTCCTTGCAGATACTCTCCAGTTCCATCAGGTTGGATGGTGAAAGTTGGTGGACAGCCATTTTCAGGTCTCTCCAGAGATGCTCAATTGGGTTTAGGTCTGGGCTCTAGCTAGGCCAGTCAAGAATAGTCACAGAGTTGTTCTGAAGCCACTCCTTTGTTATTTTAGCTGTGTGCTTAGGGTCATTGTCTTGTTGGAAGGTGAACCTTTGGCCAAGTCTGAGGTCCAGAGCACTCTGGAAGAGGTTTTCATTTAGGATATCTCTGTACTTGGCCGCATTCATGTTTCCTTCAATGATAACCAGTCACTCTGTCCCTTCATCTGAAAAACACTGTGTTTCACTGTTGGGATGGTATTGGGCAGCTGATGATCAATGCCTGGTTTTTCCACACATACCTTCATCTCATAAGACCAGACAAATTTATTTCTCAAGGTCTGGGAGTCCTTCATGTATTTTTTTAGCACACTTTATACGGGCTTTCATATGTCTTGCACTGAGTAGAGGCTTCTGTCGGGCAACTCTGCCATAAAGGCCCGACTGGTGGAGGTGATAGTGATAGTTGACTTTGTGGAACTTTCTCCCATCTCCCTATTGCATCACTGGAGTAAGCCACAGTGATGTTGGGGTTCTTCTTTACCTCTCTCACTAAGGCACTTCTCCCACGAATTGCTCAGTTTGGCTGGACAGCCAGGTCAAGGAAGACTTCTGGTGGTCCCAAACTTCTTCCATATAAGGATTATGGAGGACACTGTGCTCTTAAGAACCTTGAGTACTGCAAAAATTCTGTTGTAACCTTGGCCAGATCTGTGCCTTGCCACGATTCTATCTCTGAGCTCTTTGGTCAGTTCCTTTGACCTCATGATTCTCATTTGGTCTGACATGCACTGTGAGCTGTGAGGTCTCATATAGACAGGTGTGTGCCTTTCCAACTCAAGTCCTATCAGTTTAATTAAACACAGCTGGACTCCAATATAGGAGTAGAAGCATCTCAAGGAGGATCACAAGGAAATGGACAGCATGTGACTTAAATATGAGTGCCTGAGCAAAGGGTCTGAATACTAAGGGTATGTAATCAAGTTGCGGATTTTGCTGCGGATCCGCAGCGGATTGGCCGCAGCAAAATCGCAGCAGTTTTCCCTGAGTTTACAGCACCATGTAAACCTATGGAAAATAAAATCCGCAGTGCACATGCTGCGGAAAAAAATGCGCAGAAACTTAGTGTTGTTTATTCCGCAGCATGTCAATTCTTTGTGCGGATTCCACAGCGGTTTACACCTGCTCCATAATAGGAATCCACAGGTGTAAAATCGTGGCAAATCCGCGGTAATTCCGCAGGTAACCGCAGTGCGGTTTGCCTGCCGATTTACGAAAATTAGTCCGGAAAAACCGCACCACTTTCCGCAACGTGTGCACGTGGCCTTATAATCATGTGATATTTCAGTTTTTCTTTTTTATTAAATTTGCAAAAATTACATTTCTGTTTTTTTTAATACGTTTGGTATGCAAAGATGAACACTTAGTATTTGTTACATAAGCAGGAGAAGGAAAGTTTTGGATGGTAGGGGATGGACATAAAGACAACTTCGAAAAACAACCCATTCGATCTGCATTTACATATCGATGCTGTCATCCATAGGGTTTACAAAGTCAGAGTAAATCCAGCCCCTGTTCAATTTTAGAAGAATCAGCCTGTCTGCATTTTCCATTGACATTCATGTGCGCCTATCCATTATGATTGCACCTGCCGAACTAAAATCCCGCTCAGAAAACACACTCGCAGCAGGGCATGGCAGCACCTCCAATGCATACAAGGAGAGGTCAGGTCATGTGTGCAGCTTGGACAGCCAGTAGATAAAGGGCACTGAAGAATTAGGAAGGACGCTGGTATGGTCACTTAAATAGTCCTTCACCATCTTGGTCAAGTTCTCCCTCCTCGTCATAGTTACATCTACAGATAGCCCTTGCTGATGTCATGGTCTCATGAAAATGGCTTAGTTGGTGGACGTTCCCTCCCCTGACTTGCACCTGGTGTTTGTTTCCCTACCCTGTTATACTTGTGGGTGAAAAGACCCCATTCCTGTGCACCATCTATGTCTGAGTAATCTTTTGAGTAAGTGTTCTACTTAGTGTTGAGCATTCCGATACCACAAGTATCGGGTATCGACCGATACTTGCGGTATCGGAATTCCGATACCGAGTTCCGATACTTTTGTGGTATCGGGAGTCGGTATCGGAACCATATTCATGTGTAAAATAAAGAAGTAAAATAAAAAATATGGATATACTCACCTCTCCGGTGGCCCCTGGATCTTACCGCTGTAACCGGGAGCCTCCGTTCGTAAGAATGAGCGCGTGAAGGGCCTTCGATGACGTCACGACTTCTGATTGGTCGCGTGACCGCTCATGTGACTGCTCACGCGACCAATCAGAAGCTGCGACGTCAGCCGCGACGTCACCGAAGGTCCTTCACGGGCTCATTCTTAGGAACGGAGGCTCCCGGTTACAGCGGTAAGGTCCAGGGGCCACCGGAGAGGTGAGTATATCCATATATATCCATATACTCACCTCTCCGGCGGCCCCTGGACCTTACCGCTGTAACCGGGAGCCTCCGTTCCTAAGAATGAGCCCGTGAAGGACCTTCGATGACGTCGCGGCTGACGTCGCGGCTTCTGATTGGTCGCATGAGCGGTCACATGAGCGGTCAAGCGACCAATCAGAAGCTGCAACGTAATCGAAGGCCCTTCACACGCTCATTCTTAAAAACGGAGGCTCCCGGTTACAGCAGTAAGATCCAGGGGCCACCGGAGAGGTGAGTATATCCATATTTTTTATTTTAATTCTTTATTTTACACATGAATATGGATCCCAGGGTCTGAGGTAGAGTTACCTCTCCTTCAGAATCTGGGAACCATTCCGATACTTTGCATCCCATTGAAATGCATTGGTATCGGGTATCGGGTATCGGTATCGGTGATATCCGATATTTTTCGGGTATCGGCCGATACTATCCGATACCGATACTTTCAAGTATCGGACGGTATCGCTCAACACTAGTTCTACTATGTCCCTCTGGCATGCATGCATTCAAAATGGCACGTCTGCCTTTGATATTAAAGAAGCAAATTTCTCCTTGTACCATGGGTCAAGAAAGGTGCACAGCCATTATTTTGTGGTGGACAAAATGTCTTTCACGTGAGGGTCTTGGTTAAGGCATCTCAACATGAACTGTGCCATGTGTGGAAGACTACAAGAGTCAAACATTCAGTGTCCTCACCAGGAACAACACTAACAATCATCTCCTCCTCACGACTCATAGCCTCCTCCTCCTCTTCAGGCCATCAATGCTGGACAGGCATGAACCTTGGATTGGGAGTCCCCTCTGTAGTTCAGGGAAAAAAATCCTGTTCCTCCTCCTCCTCATCCTCCACCTTTTGTTCCTCGTCATCACCTAAATGTGGCCTGAAAATACTGTGTGAGGCTGGGCTGTGCGGTATCAGCCACTGTGCAATCTTGCTCCATAGCCACCTGCTCGGCATTCAAACCTTTCTCTTTCAGATTTTGCAGCAAACATTTTAGTAGACAGAGCAGTGTGAGGCGTGGCAGTGTGGTATCAGCCACTGTACAATCTTGCTCCAAAGCTTCCTGCTCGGCATTTAAAGCTTCCTCTTTCAGATTCTGCAGTGAACATTTTATTAGACAGAGCAGTAATAGATACTCATAATGGCATCATCAGTGCTCACCATATTGGTGCAGTGCTCAAAGTGTTGAAGAACCTAACATAGGTCAGTGATCCACACCCACTCGGCAGTTGTTAAGTGTGGGGGCCGAGTGTTATTCTGATGGGCATTGAGAAGCTGGAATTCAGACACTGCCCTCTGCTACTCACTAAGCCTTGCTAACATATGGAAGGTCGAATTCCAACATGTGGGCAGGTTACAAATCAGTCAGTGACAAGGTAATTTAAAGTGCTGCTGCAGCAAAGCTAGACCAGCGATAGCCTGAGATGACTTTTGGAAATGTGCGCTGACATGATGTACCTTTGGATGTAGGTCAGGCAAGTCAGCGTATGTTTTTAAAAACTGGTGTACATCCTAGTTCATCATGTGGGCCATGCATGGAAGGTGTTCCAGCTTGCAGAGCTTTAAAGCCGTTAAAGCCACCATCAAGTTAAGCCCTTTATCGCACACAACCAGACCTGGTTGGAAGTTCAGCAGGGGAGAGCCAGTGATCGGTCTGTTCTTTTATCGCTTTCAACAGCTCGGTTGTGTTGTGAGCTTTATCACCTAAACAGATGAGCTTCAGCAGAGCGTGCTGCCGCTTCGCTAAGGCACTGCTGCAGATTTCCCAGCTGGGGAGTGATGGGGAGGCTAGTTCTGCTGATTATAAGGAGGAAGAGGAGAGGAGAGACAGGAAGTGGAATACGAGGTTTCAACCCTGATGGAAGTTGGGCCCACTATTCTTGGTGTGCGTAAGATGTGTGATGTCCAAGCCTGTAACCATGTCCCAGACTCTACCAGGTTAACCCAGTCTACCATCAGGGAAGGGTATCATCCTAGTTCAAAAGCACTTGCCAACATGTCTGTGGTTAGGAGGACCTTCCCTGTGACTGTATTCGCCAGATCATGGCTGATATTGTGTAATACGTGCTTATGCAATGCGGGGACGGTTCACCGGGAAAAATAGTGCTCACTGGGAATAGATTTTTTTTGGGCTGCCACCGCCAAGAGGTCACAGAGAGACTCAGTTCCCTCAAGTCAAAACTGCAACATTTCCAGGGCTAGCAATCTGGCAATCTGCGTTTGGGCCTGTGGGTGGCTGGATATCTCTGCTTTCTAGTAAATAACTGGGGACAACTGAACACTGCACTGGGACAATGAAGTGAATGTGGTTGCTGACTGTTGTGTGTGTGCAACTGCTGTTTGTGGGCAGGAGACATCAGCACCTGCTTCATGGTCAGCAGATTGGAAAAGACATAATACAGGTGAAGGTGCAGTGGTTTAACCCTCAGACTCAGATTTTTTACCCAGTCATTATGCCCACGTACTGGGGAGCTTGGCTGCCATGTGCTTTTGCATGCTGGTGATGCTCTGGTTGGCAGTGTTCTTGCCTCTTCTTAGCTTAGTTTGGCAGATGCTGCAAATTACAGTTGTTTTGTCTGAAGGACTTTCAGAAATAAACTGCCATACAGGGAAACAATGCACCCTTGGCCTGTTACCTAGCCGACTGGGGGGGAGCTCTGTGTAACATTTGAAAGAGAACTACCTCAGGGCAAACCACTAACTCTTCTTGCCTGTTTTCTTTCTATGGATCCATCCCTCTCTGCACTGCTGTGCTTGCTAGGTGTGCCACCATGCCAGATTGGATCAGTGCCCTCATCATCGATGACGTCGGCTTCCAATTTCTCAATCTGATCCTCCTTCTGAGCTGCAATTTGAGGCTGACCTGATGGCAACTGTTCCTCATGATTATCCTCCACCTCTTCAGACATCAATTGACCTTCCTCAATGTGCCTTTCTCCTCTCCGTGGGTGCATCACTGCACACCACCCCATCATGACCCTCTTTAATGGTGCACGTTGAGATGCCTGACAAATTGTAAACAGTTCCTTAAAGTGGCCAGCGTTGGGGTCATATGTCTCCTGGGACTCTTGATGGTGGGAGGAAGAAGGGCCAGGTTGAGGACCATGCGGAACACTTCGTGGTACGGCTTGTCAACACACTGGAACCTTTGTCTGCCATCCAACCCACAACATCCTCGCACTTGTCTGGGTTCGTTATTGGTGTAGTATGCTGTCCAAATTTTGACAGGAACCTAGAACGAGATACAGTCATCTTCGGACCTGTCACAGGGCCTTGGCCGGCACCACCACATCCACGTCCCTTAATTCACCCTTTCTCATTTTGAATGCATTATGCTTATGAAATAAAAAAATACTGGCTTTATTTTTTACAAGTACCCTTACAAAGATCTTATGTACAAATTCACTGTACTGTAGCTAGCAATGTGTGGCTATTTTTTTGGAGATCGCCTTGCTGACACACTCCAAATGTGAAGTAATGAAGATTATTGCCCCTGTTAAATTATCTCTACCAAGACTGCACCAGTTGCCCAACTGCTAGATGCAAAATCACAATTTTTTAACCCCTTCCCAACCCATGACGCCACGTAGGCGTCATGAAAACCCGTGCTAATCCGACCCATGACGCCTATGTGGCGTCATGGAATGATCGCGTCCCTGCAGATCAGGTGAAAGGGTTAACTCCAATTTCACTCGATCTGCAGGGACAGGGGGAGTGGTACTTCAGCCCACGGGGGGTGGCTTCACAATATTACAATCCAGCCATGGCCGATGCTGCAATATCATCGGCCATGGCTGGAAACCCTGATGTGAGCCCCCCCACCCCACCGATCGCCCCCCCAAACCACCGATCTGTCCCGTAGTCCCCTCCGTCCTGTGCTCCGCTCCCCCGTCCTCCTGTCCGCTCCCCCCGTGCTCCTATGCCACCCCCCTGTGCTCCGACGCCCCCCGTGCCCCGATCTCCCCCCCTTATACTTACCGAGGCTCTCGGTGCCCATCCGTCTTCTCCATGGGCGCCGCCATCTTCCAAAATGGCGGGCGCATGCGCAGTGATCCGCCGAATCTGCCAGCCGGCAGATTCGTTACAAGTACATTTTGATCGCTGTGATAGGTTCTATCACAGCGATCAAAATAAAAAAAATAATAAATAACCCCCCCGCTTTATCACCCCCATAGGTAGGGACAATAATAAAAAAAAGAAAATATTTTTTTTCTTTTTCCACTAGGGTTAGGGTTAGAACTAGGGTTAGGGTTAGGGTTAGGGGTAGGGTTAGGGTTAGGGCATGTGCACACAGTGCGGATTTGGCTGCGGATCCGCAGCGGATTGGCCGCGGATGCGCAGCGGATTGGCCGCGGATCCGCAGCGGATTGGCCGCTGCAAATTCGTAGCAGTTTTCCATGAGGTTTACAGTACCATGTAAACCTATGGAAAACCAAATCCGCTGTGCCCATGGTGCGGAAAATTCCGTAGCGGAAACGCTGCGTTGTATTTTCCGCAGCATGTCACTTCTTTGTGCGAATTCCGCAGCGTTTTACACCTGTTCCTCAATAGGAATCCGCAGGTGAAATCCGCACAAAAAAACACTGGAAATCCGCTGTAAATCCGCTGGTAAAACGCAGTGCCTTTTACCTGCAGATTTTTCAAAAATTGTGCGGAAAAATCTCACACGAATCCGCAACGTGGGCATGTAGCCTTAGGGTTAAGGTTGGAATTAGAGTTAGGGTTGGAATTAGGGCTAGGGTTGGAAATAGGGTTAAGATTAGGCTTGTGGTTAGGGTTACGGATAGGGTTAGGGGTGTGTTGGGGTTACAGTTGTGGTTAGGGTTGGGATTAGGGTTAGGGTTGGGATTAGGGTAGGGTTGAGCGACACGGGTCGGCCATTTTCAGAAGTCGCCGACTTTTGGCAAAGTCGGGTTTCATGAAACCCGACCCCTGTGTGGGGTCGGCCATGAGGTCGGCGATCTTCTGAATCTAGTATCGGAATTCCGATACCGAGTTCCGATATGTTTGCGATATCGGAAATCGGTATCGGAATCCACATTTAAGTGTAAAATAAATAATTAAAATAAAAAATATTGATATACTCACCTCTCCGACGCAGCCTGGACATCGCCGCTGGTAACCGGCATCTTCCGTTCCTAAGAATGGCGTTTGAAAGACCTTTCCATGACGTCACGGCTTGTGATTGGTCGCGGCCGCCCACGTGACCGCTCAGCGACCAATCACAAAGCCGTGACATAATTTTCAGGTCCTAAATTTCTCATTCTAGGAATTTAGGACATGAGAATTACGTCACGGCTTTTGATTGGTCGCTGAGCAATCACGTGGGCCGCCGCGACCAATCACAAGCCGAGACGTCATCGAAAGGTCCTTCACGCGCTCATTCTTAAGAAGGAAGGCTGCCGGAAAGAAGCAGGGTGCGTCCGAGGGTGAGTATATACCTAATAGGAATATACTCACCCTCGGCTTCTTTCCGGCAGCCTTCCTTCTTAAGAATGAGCACGTGAAGGACCTTTCGATGACGTCACGGCTTGTGATTGGTCGCGGCGGCCCACGTGACCGCTCAGCGACCAATCAAAAGCCGTGACGTAATTCTCATGTCCTAAATTCCTAGAATGAGGAATTTAGGACCTGAGAATTACGTCACGGCTTTGTGATTGCCAGCGGCGATGTCCAGGCTGCGTCAGAGAGGTGAGTATATCAATATTTTTTATTTTAATTCTTTATTTTACACTTAAATATAGATCCCAGGGCCTGAAGGAGAGTTTCCTCTCCTTCAGACCCTGGGAACCATAGTATCCCATTGCACTGCATTGGGTTTCGTGTTTCGGCCGACCCCGACCCCGACTTTTTTGTAGGATCGGCCAATTTCACTCGACCTGACTTTTGAGAAAGTCGGGTTTCGTGAAACCCGACCGAATCCTATAAAAATAAAAGTCGCTCAACCCTAGATTAGGGTTAGGATTAGGGTTAGGGTTGGGATTAGGGTTACGGCTGTGTTGGGAATAGGGTTGTGGTTAGGGGTGTGTTGGGGTTAGGGTTGTGATTAGGGTTATGGCTACAGTTGGGATTAGGGTTAGGAGTGTGTTGGGGTTAGCGTTGAAGTTAGAATTGAGGGGTTTCCACTGTTTAGGCACATCAGGGGTCTACAAACGTAACATGGCGCCACCATTGATTCCAGCCAATCTTGCATTCAAAAAGTCAAATGGTGCTCCCTCCCTTCCAAGCCCCGACGTGCGCCCAAACAGTGGTTTACCCCCACATATGGGGTACCAGCGTACTCAGGACAAACTGGGCAACAACTATTGCGGTCCAATTTCTCCTGTTACCCTTGTAAAAATAAAAAAATACTTGCTAAAACATAATTTTTGAGGAAAGAACAATTATTTTTTATTTTCACGGCTCTGCGTTATAAACTTCTGTGAAACACTTGGGGGTTGAAAGTGCTCACCACACATCTAGATAAGTTCCTTTGGGGGTCTAGTTTCCAAAATGGGGTCACATGTGGGGTGTTTCTACTGTTTAGGCACATCAGGGGTTCTGCAAATGCAACATGACGCCCGCAGACCATTCCATCAAAGTCTGCATTTCAAATGTCACTACTTCCCTTCCGAGCCCTGACGTGCGCCCAAACAATGGTTTACCCCCACATATGGGGTATCAGCGTACTCAGGAGAAACTGGACAACAACTTTTGCAGTCAAATTTCTCCTGTTACCCTTGGGAAAATTAAAAAATTCTGGGCTAAAAAATATTTTTGAGGAAAGGAAATACGTTTATTATTTTCACGGCTCTGCGTTATAAACTTCTGTGAAGCACTTGGGGGTTCAAAGTGCTCACCACACATCTAGATAAGTTCCTTTGCAGGTCTAGTTTCCAAAATGGGGTCACTTGTGGGGAGTTCCTACTGTTTAGGCACATCATGGGCTCTGCAAATGCAACCTGACGCCCGCAGAGCATTCCATCAAAGTCTGCATTTCAAAACATCACTACTTCCCTTCCGAACCCCGACGTGTGCCAAAACATTGGTTTACCCCCACATATGGGGTATCAGCGTACTCAGGAGAAACTGGACAACAACTTTTGGTGTCCAGTTTCTTTTGTTACCCTTGGGAAAATAAAAAATTGTGGGCTAAAAAATAATTTTTGAGAAAAGAAAAATTATTTTTTATTTTCATGGCTCTGCTTTATAAACTTCTGTGAAGCACTTGGGAGTTCAAAGTGCTCACCACACATCTAGATTAGTTCCTTGGGAGGTCTAGTTTCCAAAATGGGGTCACTTGTGGGGGAGCTCCAATGTTTAGGCACACAAGGGCTCTCCAAACGCGACATGGTGTCCGCTAATGATTGGAGCTAATTTTCCATTCAAAAAGCCAAATGGCGTGCCTTCCCTGCCGAGCCCTGCCGTGCGCCCAAACAGTGGTTTACCACCACATATGGGGTATCATCGTACTCAGGACAAACTGGACAACAACATTTGGGGTCCAATTTCTCCTATTACCCTTGGGAAAATAAAAAATTCCGGGCTAAAAATAATTTTTGAGGAAATAAAAATTATTTTTTATTTTCACGGCTCTGCGTTGTAAACTTCTGTGAAGCACCTGGGGGTTTTAAGTGCTCACTATGCATTAAATAAGTTCCTTGGGGGGGTCTAGTTTCCAAAATGGGGTCACTTGTAGGGGAGCTCCAATGTTTAGGCACACAGGGGCTCTCCAAACGCAACATGGTGTCCGCTAACGATTGGAGCTAATTTTCCATTCAAAAAGTCAAATGGCGCTCCTTCCCTTCCGAGCCTTACCATGCGCCCAAACAGTGGTTTACCCCCACATTTGAGGTATCGGTGTACTCAGGAGAAATTGTCCAACAAATTTTAGGATCCATTTTATCCTGTTGCCCATGTGAAAATGAAAAAATTGAGGCTAAAAGAAATTTTGTTTGAAAAAAAAGTAGTTTTTCATTTTTACGGATCAATTTGTGAAGCACCTGAGAGTTTAAAGTGCTCACTATGCATCTAGATAAGTTCCTTGGGGGGTCTAGTTTCCAAAATGGGGTCACTTGTGGGGGAGCTCCAATGTTTAGGCACACAGGGGCTCTCCACACGCGACATGGTGTCCGCTAGCGATGGAGATAATTTTTTATTCAAAAAGTCAAATGGCGCTCCTTCCCTTCCGAGCCTTACCATGTGCCCAAACAGTGGTTTACCCCCACATGTGAGGTATCGGTGTACTCAGGAGAAATTGTCCAACAAATTGTAGGATACATTTTATCCTGTTGCCCATGTGAAAATGAAAAAATTGAGGCTAAAATAATTTTTTTGTGAAAAAAAAGTACTTTTTCATTTTTACAGATCAATTTGTGAAGCACCTGGGGGTTTAAAGTGCTCACTATGCTTCTAGATAAGTTCCTTGGGGGGTCTAGTTTCCAAAATGGGGTCACTTGTGTGGGAGCTCCAATGTTTAGGCACACGGGGGCTCTCCAAACGCGACATGGTGTCCGCTAAAGATTGGAGCCAATTTTTCATTCAAAAAGTCAAATGGCGCTCCTTTCCTTCCGAGCCCTGCCATGCGCCCAAACAGTTGTTTACCCCCAAATATGAGGTATCAGCGTACTCAGGACAAATTGGACAACATCGTTTGTTGTCCAGTTTCTCCTTTTACCCTTGGGAAAATAAAAAAATTGTTGCTAAAAGATCATTTTTGTGACTAAAAAGTTAAATGTTCATTTTTTACTTCCATGTTGCTTCTGCTGCTGTGAAATACCTGAAGGGTTAATAAACTTCTTGAATGTGGTTTTTAGCACCTTGAGGGGTGCAGTTTTTAGAATGGTGTCACTTTGGGGTATTTTCAGCCATATAGAACCCTCAAAAAGACTTCAAATGTGAGGTGGTCCCTAAAAAACATGGTTTTGTAAATTTTGTTGTAAAAATGAGAAATCACTGGTCAAATTTTAACCCTTATAACTTCCTAGCAAAAAAAAAATTTGTTTCCAAAATTGTGCTGATGTAAAGTAGACATGTGGGAAATGTTATTTATTAACTATTTTGTGTCACATAACTCTCTGGTTTAACAGAATAAAAATTCAAAATGTGAAAATTGCAAAATTTTCGCCAAATTTCCGTTTTTTTCACAAATAAACTCAGAAATTATCGACCTAAATTTAACACTAACATGATGCCCAATATGTCACGAAAAAACAATCTCAGAATCGCTAGGATCCGTTGAAGCGTTCCTGAGTTATTACCTCATAAAGGGACACTGGTCAGAATTGCAAAAAACGGCCAGGTCATTAAGGCCAAAATAGGCTGGGTCATGAAGGGGTTGAAGCAGAGTTAGGGCTCATACTCACTTGCGAGAAAAACCGGCGAGTGCAATTCTTATTGGTCCTAGTTATGATAAAACTGCAGGAGAGATCAGCGCAGATAGGGTCTTACCTGGTGAATATATAAAGCATACACTTAGATTCTACTAACCTGATACAGGCTTTTGGTAAAGCATATAGATATCGAAGAGATTTCAGCTGCAGCAGATCCATGGTTCAGCTATGTGTATGTGTTAATTTCCTGTTGATGAAGTCATTTGGACTTTGAAACGCATAGATTAAACCACTATTTTCCATTTTTTTACATGTCTGGACCTGCATTTTTTCAGCAGTGCGGATTATATCCACAGAACTCCTTTTAATTTATCTTTGGTCCTAATTATGTTATAAAGGTAGATTTGTGGATTATGCTAACCAATTCGAAGCCAGACGTAGTGAAGGAATTAATGGTGGCTTATTCAACGCGTTTCAGAGTCTATATAACTCCTTCTTCAGGAAATAAGATGTTGATGTGATATTTCCTTTCACTACATCTGGCTTCGAATTGGTTAGCAGTGCGGACATAATCCACAAATCTTCCTTTATAACATTCCTGTTATGGTCACGTGTCGACCCGTGGATCTGCGGCAGCTGGGATATACAGGCTTTCACTACACCAAGATCAGGTGAGCAGCTCTTTGCTAATACGACACTTGTAAATTGTGAGATAAGATCCTATCTGCGCTTTTCTTTTTCATACAAGTTTTTATTAAAAGAGGTCCCAGTTATGGGGAGACTGCTCTCAGTAAGATTAATTTAATATACAGTAAACGTGCTGTTCATTTATTTCACAAAATACATTGAACAAAAATATAAATGCAGCACTTTTGTTTTTTTTTCCGTTTTCCTGGAGCTTAACTCAAAGATCTTTTTCAATGTACCCAAAAGGCATTTTTCTCCCAAATATTATTAAAAAATGTATCTGAATCTGTGTTAGTGGTCACTTTTACTTGGCCGAGATAATCCATCCACCTCACAGGTGCGCCATATCAAAATACTGATTAGATAGTGTGATTATTGCACAGATGTGCCTAAGGCTGGCCAAAATAATAGGTCACTCTAAAATGTGCAGTTGTACAGTATTGGGAAGGTCCGGGGGTGTCAGAAAAGCAGCCAGCATCTGGCGTGACCACCATTTGCCTTTCACAGTGCAACCCATCTTCTTTGCAGTTGATCAGGTTGCTCATTGTGGCCTGTGGAAAGTCGGTCTAGTCCTCTTCAGTGGCTGTGTAAAGTTGCTGACTATTGGCAGGAACTTAAACACACTGTCATATATGCCAATCCATAGCATTCCCAAAATGCTCAATGGGTGAAATGTCCAGTGAGCATGCTGCCATGCAAGAAATGGGATGTTTTTACCTTTCAGGAATTGTGTACAGATCGTTGCAACATGGGGTTATCCATTATCTTGCTGCAACAAGAGGTTATGGTCGTGGATGACTGGCACAACAATGGACCTCAGAATCTTGTCACGGTATTTCTGTACATTAAAAATAGCATCATTAGAGTGCACCTGTGTTTGTTGCTCATAACATGTGCCTGCCCATATACCATAACTCCACCGCCACCATGCGCGTTTTGATTAGTGATGATTGAATTTGTTTGAAAAATGATCGCCAAACAAAAATTCGGCTTGAATATTACCCATTCGTAATCGTGATCAGAAACAAGAGCAAAATTTTATAAAATAGTTAAAAATTGGAACCATTCTGCAAAAATGTGTGGAAAATATTTGCATTGCCACTAAAGTATTTTCAGCACTATGGTTATGATAATGGTGGTGTATAATGAGTGTGGGGCATGTGTTTGATGAGGTTAAGGAATTTGCAAAGCCCAGAGGATCGATGTGCTTGTAAGCTGTAATTTTTTTTACTTCTATCTTTATGGGTGCACAATGCGGCAGGAAACATCCAGGGCTGCTATTGTTGCTAGATTTTAGGTAGTTAGTTGGTGGTTGTTTCTTTGTATGATAGTTTAGATAGCTAGTGTCCTGTGTGGCTGTGAAATAAACCTTCCAGCAGATTTTTTTGCCATTATTGAGGTCCACAGACAAACACAGCAGGGCACATTTTACACAATCTTATTTTTCTACTTGCTAAATGTGAAACAGCAAGCCATATTCAACCTTGTCATTTAGTGGTATGGTGACATTTTTCTGTGATTTGAGCTGTTGTTGCTAACTTTATTCACCATGCCATATCTCACCTTGTTATTTGCAGTTGCAGACCTCACACACACTAAAAATGTTTTTCTGTTGCAAAACGTGATACAGCCTGCCATTTCCCCAGTTGTCATTTTTTGGCCGGTACTATAAAGCTTTCTGTAGACCTCATACACATTATTTATTTTCTGTTGCTTAACGTAATACAGCCCACCCTATCCCACACTTTAAGTTTGTGACGGTGATATGAAGCTCTCTGCAGACCTCACGCACATAAAAAAAGTTTTACTATTGCAAAACATGATACAACCTGTCATATCCCATAAACTACATTTGTGGCGGTGATATGAAGCTGTCGGCATACCTCACGCTCATTAAAAAAATATATTTTTCTGTTGCTAAACGTGATGCAGCCCACCATATCCCACATTGTAATTTTGCAGTGGTGAAATGAAGCTGTCTGCATAGCTCATGCACATTAAAAATAAAAAAAAATATGTTGCTAAATGTGATACAGACCACCATATCCCACATTGTCATTTAGTGGCTTTGAAAATGTTCTGTGTGCAGAGCTGTTGCATATTAAATATATATTTTTTTACAAACGTGATACAGCAGTCAAGATCTGAGTTTGAAATTATTTTGAGCCTATCATCCACACTAAAAGCTAATTATTTTCTGTTGCTAAGGTGATACAGTTGGGGAGATCTCATTTTGAAATTGTCTGGAGCATCTAGTCTATGTAATATAAGCGTCATGCAGACCCCAAAAAAGCCTTCTGTTACTAAAGTCATACTGTAGTGGAGATCTCAGGTTGAAATTGTTTGGGGCATATCTCATTGTCATGGAGCCCTCATACACACTGAAACAATTCTTTCTTCTGTTACTAACATCATACTGTTTGGAGCATCTAGTCTATGTTATACAGGCCTCATCAACACAAAAAAATAATTTCTTCTGTTACTAACATCATGCAGCAGAGGAGATCTCAGTTTGAAATGGTTTGGAGCATCTATTCTATGTTATACAGGCCTCATCAACAGAAAAAAAAAATTCTTCTGTTTCTAACTTCATACAGTAGGGGAGATCTCATTTCGAAATTGTTTGGAGCATTTAGTCTATGTTATACAGGCCTCATTCACACTGCAACAATTCTTTAATCAGTGACCAACGTGATTCAGCATGCCATATTTCACTAGCTCACTTAGTGCAGCTGAAATTCAGCTTTGTGCAGAGGTGGTGCAGAGTAAAAATGTACTTTTTAGTGGCTAATACTGTGCTCATGGCACACTATCTGAGCAACATGACAAAAGACAACTGACAACTGTTACTGGATGTTGTCATTTTTAGCAAGCTGCATTGTTGTTGCGTAATTGAAGTCTGTGGTATCTTTAATGGGGCTTCTGTGCCTGCTGTTGCAGCTGCTGAAAATGTTAACAATAATTTTTTGGAAATGTGAACAGCCCTGCTTCACTGTTCATCTGCTGGATTGGCTGTAGTGGAAGACATGTCAGTACCTATTATACTATTTCTTCTGTGGTAAATTTGATGCCACTTTGTTGATGTCTGCCACTAATTTTTGCAGTAGGCCTCTGATACCAGCAGTCATCCACTCTCTTTGAGTCAACTACCCATGTTACTATCCTTAGATTTTGCTGACAACAGTAGTCTACGAAACTGATGTTTGTGCCACCTGAGTGTGGCTGAGAATCAATTTCTGTTATTTTTATCACTTATATAATGCCAATAATTCAACATTCGCTTTACAGACATTTACAAACATTGCTGGCACTGTCACCATTGGGACTCAGAATCTAAATTTTCTATCTGTATGTCTTTGGGATGTGGGTAGAAAAATAAGAACTGGTAGAAAAACCCTCAGAAACATGGGGAAAACATACAACTCCTTGCAGATGTTGTCCTTGGTGGGGTTTGAACACAGGACTCCAGTGCTCCAAAACGGCTAATGTTTTGGCATTGACGAGTCAATGTTCCTGCGGTTGGAAGCCTATCACTGTGATGCACACTGTGTGCCTCACTGCTTTCTTGAGGAAAACCACTGTCAAGATGGTCTTCAAGCATGTTTTGATATGGCACGTCACTTTCCAGGGGGAAAAGCAACTGGCAAAATTTACTTTAGTATCCTGGATTGAACACACTGGCAACCCAGTAGTCAGCACTAATTTAAATCATAACTATACGGGTAACAATCATGGTGCAGACAGTGCTGCAAGAAGGCTCTCATGGGCTGGTCTCCTTGAGGTCCAACTCCTCAGTATGTTAGTGGCAGCATAACACACTGGCAGGATAACACTCAGGCTTTCTTCCTCTATCCAAACCTGGCAACCACAGAAAACAGAGAGGGAATCATTATCGTCTTCATCTCCTAACTGTTGCGCGTCCATCACCTCTTCCTTCTTGTCCTTTTCCTGGTCTTTCTCCATTTGTTCCACCACCACTTCCTCACCCAGACTAGGTCCAGTATGTTGATGATAGTAATTGTGATGCTGATGATGGCATCATCAGCGTTAACCATCTTAGTAGCCATTTCTAAATGCAGAAAGGTGCAGAGGTCCTTTATCTGTGTACACTCCACAAGTGTGAATTGCACCACGTCCATACAGCTTTGTGCCAGGCTCTGAAAAATGTCATATTGCACCAGGTCTCAGCGCCGCTGCCACAGTCACTGCAACATGTGCAGAGCTGAATTCCATTGTGTGGTCACATCGCATTTCAACTGGTTAACCGGTAGTCCCAAAGCTCTCTATACTAACTGAAGTTTAATGGTGGAAGTGTTAGGTGTCGAGTTCACACCTCTTCACAGGGGGAATCTCGAACCATCTCCGCTGTTGTCTCTCATTCTTCTCCAGCCGCAGTGGAGCCTACTCGGTTCCAGAGTCTGGCTCAAGCTGATACTGTTTGACTGGTTACTACTGCCCTTCCAGGCTCTGCCTTTGTAGCCAGCACTGATCAGCAGCGAGCAGGTCTTTCTGGAACTAAGTCCTGCTTTTCCCATACAGAGCATGCCCACAGGACGACCTCCCATTGGAGGTCGGGGGTCACATGCTCAGGTCCTGTTGCGGCTCCTATTGGGCCATCTGGAAGGTCCAGTAGCGCTGCTGCTTTTAAAGGTTTGCATGGCCACTCGGCCATGCGGTAGTGTATACTTGAAAACGTGTGTGTGGAGATGTGTGACTGTCGCTCTTTAATCATCCCCCTTCCTAGTGTTGTTGACTGCTCGCGAATGGTGGATGCTTGCTTTCTAGCGCCCGACAGTGCTACCTGCACACCTAACACATGATAAAGCATCTGATTGCAGTGACCGCCAGTGTGGCACCGTGTGCTAATAGAGCCCTTTCCTGGCCCAAGTCTGAGTGGTTAGTGGTGTCCGCCAGAGCAGCACTGCACGCACTCTTGAGCATTTAATTATTATTTCTGTTTAACTTTGACACCCTAGTAGAGGTGTCGAACGCAAGAGGTCTAGAGGAACTCTTTCCCTGAGTCTTGGGATAGAGTTCTGTGACTCCTTGCTTGCGCTCTTTGTGCGGTACTGTGGCCCTGTAACGCAACAGGGTTCACTTTCTTCATACTGGGTGAAGTTAACCAGTGTGTGTATCCATATTATCCTGCCGTATAGTCTGCCATTACTCAACAGCAGGTTCCATCTATGTACGGTGGACCCCGGACTGTGAATGCACTTTATACAATCTTCCTAATTATTTGGTGTGTTCTGCTAGCCCTAACAGGAAGTGAGCACACAACGACAGTAGTTTCTGCAGCAGCACATTCAGGCTTGGACAGTGGCGTAGGAATTGCTGTACCATCAGGTTGAGGATGCAAGCCATGCAAGGCATGTGGGTGGGCCCAGCATAGGGGCACCACATGATTTGTATCATTATCGCACACGGCCTTCTCTGGCTCCGGCTGAGTGTAGAAAACCATTGCTCAAACTCAGTTTGGATAGCTGTCCACAACTCTTGATCTGTATGACTGTGATCTCCAAATTATATTAATTTAAACATTGCCTGATTGTGGTGAGCCATGGCTACATAGCATAGAGGTGGTGGAGATTCTCTCTGCAGTGTTAGAACATGTGTCTCATTAAGGCAGAGGTTGAGGGCGGAGGTGGAGGAGGCAGGAGCATTAGAGGATCTTTTAGATACAGAGGTTTGTCCCACAAGCCCTGGGGATTCCAATCATTGATGTCTAGTGAGAGCATGCTATCTTGTGATTTAGTTCTCCATCCCCTGGCGTGTACTAGTTAAGTTCCCCAACCCAAGCTGTTTAGTAGTTTAGTCCTCCAACCCGTGCTGCCTTTTTGTTTAGTTATCCATCTTATGGTGTGTAGTGGTTTAGTTTTTCATCCCCAAGTATCCTGCAAGCCTTGGGGAGTGCAAGACTTGTGGAGCAGTCCCTTCTCTGACTGCCCCCACAGCCATTAGAGTCACACAGTGCCCAGTCAGCGAGATGCAACTCCCCTGTCCATGCTTGCTCATCCAGGTGTCAGTGTTGAAATTCACCATAGCACACATAGAATTTTACAGAGAACGGATGATGTTGTCTGTGACATGCTGGTGTAGGGCAGGCTCAACTCTCTTAGAGACGTGGCAACTGTTTCTTAGGGACTACAACGGCCATCAGCTTTGGGAAACCATCTGTATCCACAAGGCAGAAAAGTAGAATTTCCATGGCCGATAGATTGGAGATTGTGGAGTTCAAGCGCTTAACTTTGGCATGCGTAGGAGGAAAAATTCGTTTACGTGACCACAACTGTGGGACCAAGGGCTGGCTGCTATGCTGAGAGATTGTTTCAAAGAGCTCTCATTTGGCTCCTATCATCCATACAATGACACGATTGGGTGATGATCATCTGAAGAGGCCACATGCTGTTCACAATAATTAGTTCTCAGAAAATAATAGTAAGCTTATCTCTCTTCGTATTATAACGCGTGGGATACGTGTCTATACCACTGTACTTGAAAAAACTGACCGTCACATCCATACATAGACTAAGTGTGAACAGGTGCTGAACCTAGAGTAACCAACTCATATACAGTCAAGTAAAAAAGGCAGCACACTGCAGCGCTAAGACATGCAAACATGAAACATGAAAACTGAACTGCAATACTGCACTAGAAATATGAAAAATGAGAGCGTTTAGCACATAAAAATGGCCAATTTTATGTGTACCTGATAGCCCCTTTACGGCATCTCTCGTATATCAGGTCCTACGCTTGCCTACCTCGCTGAGAATAAACGTCTCCATGTGAATGGGTACCTGTGAAAAACCTCTTCCTAGACTCATATTCTCTCTCTCTGTGGAGGGGTACTGGACCTACTGCGATTAAAACACCTGGGCTAGGGGGCGGAGTGCTCAGTCAGAAGGCTAAATAATATATTTGAAAAAACTGACCGTCACATCCATACATAGACTAAGTGTTAACAGGTGCTGAACCTAGAGTAACCAACTCATATACAGTCAAGTAAAAAAGGCAGCACACTGCAGCAGCTGTAGGCAAGCGTAGGACCTGATATACGAGAGATGCCGTAAAGGGGCTATCAGGTACACATAAAATTGGCCATTTTTATGCGCTAAACGCTCTCATTTTTCATATTTCTAGTGCAGTATTGCAGTTCAGTTTTCATGTTTCATGTTTGCATGTCTTAGCGCTGCAGTGTGCTGCCTTTTTTACTTGACTGTATATGAGTTGGTTACTCTAGGTTCAGCACCTGTTCACACTTAGTCTATGTATTGATGTGATGGTCAGTTTTTTCAAATATATTATTTAGCCTTCTGCCTGAGCACTCCGCCTCCTAGCCCAGGTGTTTTAATCGCAGTAGGTCCAGTACCCCTCCACAGAGAGAGAGAATATGAGTCTAGGAAGAGGTTTTTCACAGGTACCCATTCACATGGAGACGTTTATTCTCAGCGAGGTAGGCAAGCGTAGGACCTGATATACGAGAGATGCCGTAAAGGGGCTATCAGGTACACATAAAACTGGCCATTTTTATGCGCTAAACGCTCTCATTTTTCATATTTCTAGTGCAGTATTGCAGTTCAGTTTTCATGTTTCATGTTTGCATGTCTTAGCGCTGCAGTGTGCTGCCTGTTTTACTTGACTGTATATGAGTTGGTTACTCTAGGTTCAGCACCTGTTCACACTTAGTCTATGTATGGATGTGACGGTCAGTTTTTTCAAATATATTATTTAGCCTTCTGACTGAGCACTCCGCCTCCTAGCCCAGGTGTTTTAATCGCAGTAGGTCCAGTACCCCTCCACAGAGAGAGAGAATATGAGTCTAGGAAGAGGTTTTTCACAGGTACCCATTCACATGGAGACGTTTATTCTCAGCGAGGTAGGCAAGTGTTGGACCTGATATACGAGAGATGCCGTAAAGGGGCTATCAGGTACACATAAAATTGGCCATTTTTATGCGCTAAACGCTCTCATTTTTCATATTTCTAGTGCAGTATTGCAGTTCAGTTTTCATGTTTCATGTTTGCATGTCTTAGCGCTGCAGTGTGCTGCCTTTTTTACTTGACTGTATATGAGTTGGTTACTCTAGGTTCAGCACCTGTTCACACTTAGTCTATGTATGGATGTGATGGTCAGTTTTTTCAAATATATTATTTAGCCTTCTGACTGAGCACTCCGCCTCCTAGCCCAGGTGTTTTAATCGCAGTAGGTCCAGTACCCCTCCACAGAGAGAGAGAATATGAGTCTAGGAAGAGGTTTTTCACAGGTACCCATTCACATGGAGACGTTTATTCTCAGCGAGGTAGGCAAGCGTAGGACCTGACATACGAGAGATGCCGTAAAGGGGCTATCAGGTACACATAAAATTGGCCATTTTTATGTGCTAAACGCTCTCATTTTTCATATTTCTAGTGCAGTATTGCAGTTCAGTTTTCATGTTTCATGTTTGCATGTCTTAGCGCTGCAGTGTGCTGCCTTTTTTACTTGACTGTATATGAGTTGGTTACTCTAGGTTCAGCACCTGTTCACACTTAGTCTATGTATGGATGTGACGGTCAGTTTTTTCAAATATATTATTTAGCCTTCTGACTGAGCACTCCGCCTCCTAGCCCAGGTGTTTTAATCTCAGTAGGTCCAGTACCCCTCCACAGAGAGAGAGAATATGAGTCTAGGAAGAGGTTTTTCACAGGTACCCAATCACATGGAGACGTTTATTCTCAGCGAGGTAGGCAAGCGTAGGACCTGATATACGAGAGATGCCGTAAAGGGGCTATCAGGTACACATAAAATTGGCCATTTTTATGCGCTAAACGCTCTCATTTTTCATATTTCTAGTGCAGTATTGCAGTTCAGTTTTCATGTTTCATGTTTGCATGACTTAGCGCTGCAGTGTGCTGCCTTTTTTACTTGACTATACCACTGTACTATCATTGCTAACTCCTTGCTGCCACCAACAATCCTGTTTTTTAAAAAGATTATAAATAAAGGCCCATTTGACGCCATTCTTCTTTGGAGGTTCACACCATCAGGGTCTTCTTTCCGATCTCCCTCAGAGTAGTGGTCATATGCCATCCCCCAGGCTTACCCGCTTATTCCTTATGACCATTTTTCTGCCTTGCTGCCACATGTCATGTGCTCAGAATTGCCAACCCTTATCCTGGGAGACTTCAACAGCATTACCTGCCCAACTGCATCCCAGCTTCTATCTCTAGTCACTTCTTGTCACCTCTCACAACTTTCAACCTATGAGACACACAAAGACAATAACACCCCTGATCTGGTCTTTGTCTGGCTCAGTTCAATCTTCTACATAGATAACTCACCTCTTACCCTTAGTCCACCATGAAATTAGGAGTATAACTACAGCTTAGACATTTTTAGACGCTCCCTAAAAACACATCTGTTTAGGATGGCCTATCATGTTCAAAAATCAAAGTCCTTTTTATATATAGCCTATTCTCTACTTCTCTGAACTTAATTCACCATCAAACTCAATTGTACCGAAAAGCCTAATGCAGCCTTTATGTACCATCTATTTCCTCAAGATGGTTGGACCATCATTGTAAATGAGCACCTGTACTTTGTGTTACCCCTACCTCAATGTAGATCAGTACTTTCAATTCTCTCCTCCATCTACCAGCTCCCCATCCCTCTCCTCTCATCTCAGCTGAAGACTTTGCCTCACCACCTGTGAACTTGACCCAATAACATCCCATCTCATTCCTACCTTACCACGGTCTTCATCTGAAGACTATCCCACCTCTTCAATCTGTCACTAACAACTGATGTCTTCCCCTAGTGATTGAAGCATATCTCGATCACACCCAGCCTCAAAAAGCCCACTCTTGACCCATCCTCTGTGTTTAGCTATCGCACTATGTCATTTGTCCCCTCTACTTCCAAACTACTGGAGCAACACATCCATTTTGAACTGTCCTCCCACTTTGACTACTTACAATATGGCTTCCAACTTCATCATTCCACTGAAACTGTCCTGACTAGGGTTGAGCGAAACGGATCGTTCATTTTCATAAGTCGCTGACTTTTGGCAAAGTCGGCGTCTCATGAAACCGACCCGATCCCTGTGTGGGGTCTGCCATGCGGTACTCGACTTTCGCGCCAAAGTAGCATTTCAATGACGCTAAAAGCGCCATTTCTCAGCCAATGAAGGTGGATGCAGAGTGTGGGCAGCATGATGACATAGATCTCAGTCCCCACCATCTTAGAGAAGGGCATTGCAGTGATTGGCTTGCTTTCTGCCGCGTCACAGGGGCTATAAAGGGGCGTTCCCGCCGACCGCCATCTTACTGCTGCTGATCTGAGCGTAGGGAGAGGTTGCTGCCGCTTCTTCAGAAGCAGGGAGAGCGTTAGGCAGGGTACATAAAGCCACAAACCGCTTGTGCTGTAGCGATTTCCACTGTCCAACACCCCCTTTTGTTTGCAGGGACAGTGGAAGCTACATTTTTTTTTCCTCAGCGCTGTAGCTCATTGGGCTGCCCTAGAAGGCTCCCTGATAGCTGCGTTGCTTTGTGTGTACGCCACTGTGCAAACCAACTGCTTTTTTCAAAGCACAAATCCTGTTGTTCCTTCCTTTCTGCACAGCTATCTTGTGTGTTTGTCCCCACTTTTGTGTGCAGCAGTCCTTTTTATAGCTGCCTGCCATACTTTCCTGAGATTACTGCAGGGAGATAAAGATTGGCAAGTCTGCCTCTGTGCCATTGCTGTGTGTGGCATCTGTCTCTCATTGTGTGCCACCGAAAACCACTGTGTAATAGTGGGCCATTTTTTTTGGGGGGGGGGTAAATTCTCCCTGTAAAAAAAAAACTATTAGTGGGAGATAAAGATTGGCAAGTCTGCCGCTGTGCCAGTCCTGTGTGTGGCATCTGTCTCTGATTGTGTGCCACCGAAAACCACTGTGTAATACTTGGCCATTTTTTTGGGGGGGGTAAATTCTCCCTGTAAACAAAAAATTATTAGTGGGAGATAAAGATTGGCAAGTATGCCTCTGTGCCAGTCCTGTGTGTGGCATCTGTCTCTCATTGTGTGCCACAGAAAACCTAGTGTGTAATATTTTTTTTTTTTTAATTCTCCCAGAAAAAAAAAAAAATAGTGGGAGATAAAGATTGGCAAGTCTGCCTCTGTGCCATTGCTGTGTGTGGCATCTGTCTCTCATTGTGTGCCACCGAAAACCACTGTGTAATACTTGGCCTTTTTTTTGGGGGGGGTAAATTCTCCCTGTAAAAAATAAATTATTAGTGGGAGATAAAGATTGGCAAGTCTGCCTCTGTGCCAGTCCTGTGTGTGGCATCTGTCTCTCATTGTGTGCCACCGAAAACCACTGTGTAATACTTAGCCATTTATTTTTTTGGGTAAATTCTCCCTGTAAAAAAAAATTAGTGGGAGATAAAGATTGGCAAGTCTGCCTCTGTGCCATTGCTGTGTGTGGCATCTGTCTCTCATTGTGTGCCACCGAAAACCACTGTGTAATACTGGGCCTTTTTTTTTTTTTTCTAAATTCTCCCTGTAAAAAAAAAATAATTAGTGGGAGATAAAGATTGGCAAGTCTGCCGCTGTGCCAGTCCTGTGTGTGGCATCTGTCTCTCATTGTGTGCCACCGAAAACCACTGTGTAATAGTGGGCCATTTTTTTTGGGGGGTAAATTCTCCCTGTAAAAAAAAAAATAATTAGTGGGAGATAAAGATTGGCAAGTCTGCCACTGTGCCAGTCCTGTGTGTGGCATCTGTCTCTCATTGTGTGCCACCGAAAACCACTGTGTAATAGTGGGCCATTTTTTGGGGGGGGGTAAATTCTCCCTTTTAAAAAAAAAATAATTAGTGGGAGATAAAGATTGGCAAGTCTGCCTCTGTGCCAGTCCTGTGTGTGGCACCTGTCTCTCATTGTGTGCCACCGAAAACCTAGTGTGTAATATTGTGTTTTGTTTTTTTTTTAATTCTCCCATAAAAAAAAAAAATAGTGGGAGATTAAGATTGGCATTTCTGCTTGAGTGCTGGTCCTGTGTGTGCCATCTGTCTCAAATTATTGGGGCACAGAAAACCTAGTGTGTAACATTGGGCCTGATTTTCCTTTCAGTGTACCTATAAAGGTATATATAAATCCAACAGAAGTTTGAGTTCACCTTATAAGTTGTTTTACAGTAACAAATACCGTTACTTTGGTTACGTTTTGCAAACAATGAGGAAGTCTAGTGGAAGAGGTCATGGCCGTGGGCGGTCATTGTCAGCTGGTAATGATGGTAGTGGTGGTGGAGCATCAGGTGGTCGTGGTAAAAGCAGTACAGCACCTAAGTCTCGAGTTGTTGAGCCAGGTTCGTTGTCTGGCTACACAAGGCCTCGAACGCTCTCTTTTCTGGGAGTAGGAAAACTACTTTTGAAGCTGGAGCAGGAGGAACAAGTATTGGCTTTCACTGCTGACTCTGCCTCTAGCTCTTTTGCCTCCTCCTCAGAAAGTGCCAAATGTCAGAGCAGTGCATCGTCAGTGGATGCTCCCAGTCAGGAGCAAGTCGCTTCCTTGTGTCCTTCACCCAGAACAACAGTAAAGGATGCGTCAGTCGACAGAACAGGTTACTCCATGGAGCTCTTTACACATACCGTTCCTGGGTTAGACAGTGAAACAGTTAACAGGCCATGCCCATTCGAAGATGAATCGGACATGGAGTGCACAGATGCACAGCCACAGCCAGATTACTATGCTGTTCCTTTGACTCAGACAAGAACATTGCCCTCGCAGTGTACTGAGGCAGAATCAAACCCAGTGGAGACTATGGTGCCCCGTCACGAACGCAATACCACCAGCTTACACGGTGACACAGACGAAGTTGCACACGACATAGAAGAGGAGGTCATAGATGACACAGTTGTTGACCCCGATTGGCAGCCATTGGGGGAACAGGGTGCAGGCGGCAGTAGTTCTGAAGCGGAGGAGGAGGAGCCACAGCAGGCATCAACATCACAACAGGTTCCATCTGCCGGGCCCGTATCTGGCCAAAAACGCGTGGCAAAACCAAAACCAGTTGGAGGACAGCGTGGCCATCCGGTTAAAGCTCAGTCTGCAATGCCTGAAAAGGTATCCGATAGTAGAAAGAGTGCAGTCTGGCATTTTTTTAAACAACATCCAAATGATCAGCGTAAAGTCATCTGTCAAAAATGTTCAACTACCTTAAGCAGAGGTCAGAATCTTAAAAGTCTAAATACAAGTTGCATGCATAGACACTTATCCACCATGCATTTGCAAGCCTGGACTAACTACCAAACGTCCCTAAAGGTTGCAGCACCCTCGGCCAATGAAGCTAGTCAGCAACGCTACATCCCTTCCCTCACTGTAAACCCACCATTTCCCGCACCACCTGCAGTATCTGTGCAGCTTTCGTCGCCAGGCCAAAGCAGTCAGGGAATCACCAGGTTAGTAGTAGGAAACACTGCATGTAGGGCACCGGCAAGAATACCATCTCCAACCCTCTCTCTGTCACCCATGTCCACCGGCACCACTGCTAGTTCCACGATCTCCAGCTCTCCAGTCCAGCTCACCCTACATGAGACTCTTGTTAGGAAAAGGAAGTACTCATCCTTGCATCCGCGTACACAGGGTTTGAACACCCACATTGCTAGACTAATCTCATTAGAGATGATGCCCTACCGGTTAGTTGAAAGCGAAGCTTTCAAAGCGCTGATGGACTACGCTGTACCACGCTACGAGCTACCTAGTCGACACTTCTTTTCTAGAAAAGCCATCCCAGCCCTCCAACAGCATGTTAAAGATCGCATCGTCCATGCACTCAGGCAGTCTGTGACTACAAAGGTGCACCTGACAACAGATGCATGGACCAGTAGGCATGGCCTGGGACGTTACGTGTCCATCACGGCACACTGGGTGAATGTGGTGGATGCAGGGTCCACAGGGGACAGCAATATTGGGACAGTTCTGCCTAGCCCACGGTCAAGAAAAGAGTTGGCTGTAGGCGTTCGCCCCCCCTCCTCCTCTTCCTCCTCCTCCTGCATAAGTGAGAGCTCGTCCACAGACCGCAGTCGCACATCCACTCCATCCGCAGCTGCCACTGTTGCACACCAGGTGTGCCATTATGGGACAGCTAGTGGCAAGCGCCAGCAGGCTGTATTGGCAATGAAGTGTTTGGGCGACAACAGACACACCGCGGAAGTTCTGTCCGAGTTCTTGCAGAAAGAAACTCAGTCATGGCTGGGCACTGTACATCTTGAGGCAGGCAAGGTTGTGAGTGATAACGGAAGGAATTTCATGGCTGCCATAGCCCTTTCCCAACTGAAACACATTCCTTGCCTGGCTCACACCTTAAACCTGGTGGTGCAGTGCTTCCTGAAAAGTTATCCGGGGTTACCCGACCTGCTCCTCAAAGTGCGCAGACTTTGCTTGCATATCCGCCGTTCGCCCGTACACTCCAGCCGTATGCAGAACTATCAGAGTTCTTTGAACCTTCCTCAGCATCGCCTAATCATCGAAGTTGCAACAAGGTGGAACTCCACACTGCACATGCTTCAGAGAGTGTGTGAACAGAGGCGTGCTGTTATGTATTTGTGGGAGGATACACGGGCAGGCTGTTGGATGGCAGACATGGAGTTGTCAGGTGTGCAGTGGTCGAAGCTACAAGACCTGTGTCAAGTCCTTCAGTGTTTTGAGGAATGCACACGGCTGGTTAGTGCAGACAATGCCATAATAAGCATGAGCATCCCCCTAATGCGTCTGCTGATGCAAAGTTTGACGCACATAAAGGAGCAGGCATCTGCAGCCGAGGAAGAGGAAAGCCTTGATGACAGTCAGCCATTGTCTGGTCAGGGCCGTGTAGAGGACGCGGTAGCGGGCGAAGAGGAGGACGAGGAGGATGATGGGTTGAGTACTTTTTTAATGAGGAAGCTTCTCCTGGGCCAACAGAAATTAGTGGCGTTGCAAGGAAGGGTTCTGGTTTTTTAAGGGAGACAAGTGACGTAGATTTGCCTGTAACTGCCCCTCAAACCAGCACAACCGCAGATTTGACAACTGGAACTTTGGCTCACATGGCGGATTATGCCTTACGTATCCTCAAAAGGGACCCATGCATTATTAAAATGATGACCGATGATGATTACTGGTTGGCCTGTATCCTTGACTCTCGCTATAAAGGCAAATTGCAAAATATTATGCCACATGAGAACCTCGAACAAATATTAGCAACCAAACAAGCAACTCTTGTAGACCATTTGATTCAGGCATTCCCAGCACACAGCGCCGGTGATGGTTCTCACACGACCTGCAGGGGGCTACAGGGCAGAGGTGTTAGAGGTGCACAGATCAGAAGTGGCGTTGGACAGAGGGGTTTTCTGACCAGGTTGTGGAGTGATTTCGCAATGACCGCAGACAGGACAGGTACTGCAGCATCTATTCAAAGTGACAGGAGACAACATTTGTCCAGTATGGTTACTAACTATTTTTCATCCCTTATCGATGTTCTCCCTGAACCGTCTTTCCCATTTGATTACTGGGCATCCAAATTAGACACCTGGCCTGAATTGGCAGAATATGCATTGCAGGAGCTTGCTTGCCCAGCAGCTAGTGTGCTATCAGAAAGAGTATTCAGTGCTGCTGGTTCAATATTAACCAAAAAAAGGACTCGTCTGGCTACCCAAAATGTGGATGATCTCACCTTCATTAAAATGAACCACTCCTGGATTTCAAATTATTTTGCCCCACCTTTCCCGACTGACACCTAGCTTTCCTATAAAAAGGTCTTGCTTGTGGACTGGTCTTACTGAGTGTTCCAATCTCTTAATTTGCAGCAGCTGTTTGTCCAGCATACGACATGTTTACACCTCCCTCAATGGGAAAATTCCCCCCACGGGGCCGTGGTCTCGCCACTTGGCGCAAGCACCCGTTACAGTGCTGTTTGTCTGAAGAGGTGGGTGTGCCCGCTTTTGGTCGACGGCACTGGCACTGGGTCCCTCATAGTACAATGAAGTGTCTCTGGCGGTGGTGGTGCGCACCCAACGTCAGACACACCATTGTAACATGAGGGGCCCTGGGACGGTACCGCCGGCCACAAGAGAGTTCACCCCCCATCTCAAACTGTGCTCTAACACGTGCAAAATTATCTCACACAGCTCCACCAATGTTTAGTCTATGCGCTGACATCATTCAATGCCTGGCACTGACAATACCAATTTGTTGACATCTATGATGCTAGTTAAAGTAGTCTGGGTCAGTGTCCTATATTGACACCAGTAAATACTTACTGCCAAATTACTTTGTCAGAAACTCAGCAGATGAGCCCACCCCTGTACCTAAGTATGCCACACTTTTTTTTTGTTGTTTTGCGAGACATTAACATCTATTTATTTTTTGTGAGTGAGTACTAACTGTGTCAGACACTCCTTGCAATCCTCCTCCGCTGACCGCAATGCTGCCTGTGTATCCATGTAACCGATTTAAAACTGCCATGAGCCTATCTTTTGTTATTTTAGGCCTTCGTTAGCCTGTCTGCGTTCCCTCCTTGCAATACTCCTTCACTGACCACAATGCTGCCTGTGTATCCATGTAACCGATTTAAAACTGCCATGAGCCTATCTTTTGTTATTTTAGGCCTTCGTTAGCCTGTCTGCGGTCCCTCCTTGCAATACTCCTCCACTGACCACAATGCTGCCTGTGTATCCATGTAACCGATTTAAAACTGCCATGAGCCTATCTTTTGTTATTTTAGGCCTTCGTTAGCCTGTCTGCGGTCCCTCCTTGCAATACTCCTCCACTGACCACAATGCTGCCTGTGTATCCATGTAACCGATTTAAAACTGCCATGAGCCTATCTTTTGTTATTTTAGGCCTTCATTAGCCTGTCTGCGGGCCTTCATTAGCCTGTCTGCGGTCCGTCCTTGCAATCCTCCTCCGCTGACCACACCAATGCTGCCCGTGTACCCCTGGAACCTATTTAAAAGTTCATAGAGCCTATTTATATATTTTATTTAATATTAATAAAGCCATGATGGACTACGCTGTACCACGCTACAAGCTAACCAGTCGACACCTCTTTTGCGAGAAAAGCCATCCCAAACCCTCCACCAGCATGTAAAAGACCGCATTGTCCATGCACTCTGGCAATCTGTGAGTACAAAGGTGCACCTGACAACAGACGCATGGACCTGTAGGCATGGCCACGGAAGGTTACGTGTCCATTACGGTGCAATGGGTTAATGTGGTGGATGCATGGTCCACAGGGGACAGCCTACTAAGTCTGTCTGCAGTCCCTAATTCAAATTGTCCTCCACTGTCTAAATCAGAGCTTCAACCTTCTGGCTCTCCTTAAGTGCTTTTTTAAACAAAATTGGTGTTTGTGGCCTAATACCTCTGTTTGCCGCTCCCTGGTGTTTGTCCTCAACTGTATAAAGCTGAGCTTCAACCTTCTGGCTTTCGGCCTATAGTATCAGATATTAAACTGCATTTGGCCTTCAACTTTGGTTACGGCCTACTAACGGTGTCTGACGCTCCCTGGTGTTTGTCCTCAACTGAATAAATCTGAGCTTCAACCTTCTGGCTCTCATTAAGTGCTGTTTTTTAAAAAGCTTGGTGGTTACGGCCTACTAACGGGGTCTGCCGCTCCCTGGTGTTGTCCTCCACTGTATAAAGCTGAGCTTCAGTCTTTAGGCTTTTGGCCTATAGTAGCAGATATTAAACTGCATTTGGCCTACTAGTGTGGTTGGGCCTTAAAACAGTGTCTGCTGCTCCTGGGTTTGCTACTCCACTGAACAAAGCAATGCCGCCTGTTTAGTCCTGTTACCAATTTTGAACTGCCTTTAGCCTACTTTATTCTTTGGCCCTATATCTGTGTTTCCTCCTCATCCTGCCCATTGCCCAGCCACTGCTAGATGAGTCTGCTGGTACATTGACCTAGACCACTACATTCCCCTTGCACTCTACACATCCAGAATCTGACCCTGCTGAAAGTAAGGTTCCCCTTCCCGCATGTTATACCACCTTACACAGGGACAAAGAGGAAGGTGCAGATGAAAGTGCAGGTTCCTTCATCAGGTGGGGGGGCATACTCGTTGGCGACGTCACTGGCACAGGGCCCCTCAGAGTATGCAAAAGTGTCGCTTCTGGTGGGAGGCGCCCCCGCCGTGCAAACACACCGCTGTACTTTGAGGGGCCCTGTGCCAGTGCCAATGCCAACGAGTGGGCCCCCCTGCTTGCTTAGGATCACAGCACTTGCAAACTTGACATACTTACCTCTCACTGCTCCACCGCTGTGACGTAGTCCACGTTTTCTGGGCCCACTAAAACCTTGAACCAGCCCTACCCCGACAACTTTTGCCAATTGACCCCCAATTTCCAATGCCCAACTATTATTATAAAGTTAATTAAGATTGACAAGCTTCAGAAACAAGAATGGATGTTTTTGGCATTAAAATGGGCACTGTAGGTGTTTTCCTGGCCTCCACTCACTGTCGACTATGCTTCCCCATTGACTTGCATTGGGTTTCGTGTTTTGGTCGATCCCCGACTTTTAGCGATAATCGGCCGACTGCACTCGACTCGACTCTGGACAAAGTCGGGTTTCGCAAAACCCGACTCGATCTTAAAAAAATGAAAGTCGCTCAACCCTAGTCCTGACTAAAGTCATCAACAATCTACTAACTGCCAAATGAAAAGACACTAGTTTGTCCTCCTCTTCCTGGACCTAGCATCTGCCTTTGACACAGTGGACCATTCCCTTTTACTACAGACTTTCAGATCTCTTGTCATTACAGACTTTTTTGGATCTCCTTGTACCTAAATGACAGGACATTCAGTGTCTCCCACTCACACACCTCCTCATTTCGCCTACTATGTGTCTGTGTCCCCCAAGGTTCAGTTATATGCCCGGGCACAACGATTATGGTGCACATGCTCCCTCCCTCTTAAAGGGACCGCTCTCATCAACCTATGGTCTTCTCTTCTATTTTAGGCTCTTTTTCCAATATGTAGGTGCCTGAACTAGGTTGTTAGTTTAACTTGCATGCTTGCTAGTTGTCAGGTTCCCCAGGTCTGCCCGTTGGCTTGTCTACCCTTTACCTGTCTGCTCGTGCCTGTCTGCACTTTTCTGTCCATCAGACAGTCCAGATCACACCTGCTAGTGCCCATCAGTGTATCACATGGTCCAGCCCGCATCTGCTAGTGCTTTTGTGTTCCTCAGCCGGTCCCAGGAGGTCAAGTGCCACCCTCTGTAGGTCAGCCCTGGAGAAGCACCTGGTGCTACCTCCTTGTCCCTCTTTGTGTCACAGTTTTTGCATGCTGCCAATTTTTTGAGTTGGGAGGCCAACTAGGTATGCTCCTCTAGGGTTTCCGTCAGACACAGCAAAGTTGTTCTACCACTTTGCCAGTTACAGTCTCTATCTGCTGGGTTGACTGTACTGTAAGAGGTGTCTTTCTTATTATACTATTTCTGGTGTGGTGAAATTGATGCCACTTTGTTGGTGTCTGCTACTAATTTTTGAAAATATGTAGACTCCTGGTTGTGTCTCCTTCATGCGTGTTGCCTGAAGCAGCAGGCCTCCGAGATTGCCAGGCCTCCAGTTTCTTTAAGTTAACTTTCCATGTTACACTCCTTAGATTTTTTGAAAATAGTATTCTACATAACTGATATTTATGCCACCTGAGTGTGGCTGAGCATGAAAGCAGGTTGAGCTGTTGCATGTGGTATCAGGGCTCTCAGAAAAGCAGACCTACTCCAATCCCTTAACCACCTCATCTTACTTTGGCATTCAATTCAAAGCTTTAAATGCTGGCCCAGACCCCGATACTTCATGCATGGCTTATTGCCACTTTGAATTGAGGCCACTTTCCTGGTGTCCGTCCCTCATGTCATGTGTTTTGGCAGCTTTTGGGCCTGTCTGAAGGTGTTGTGTATGCGTTTGTTTTTGCCTCCCATTGACTTGAATGGCATCTGTTTATGTTCAGTGAATATTTGACAAATAAATTGTCAAATATTGCAAATTCGGCGATCGTATTCCAAACCGAACATTGAAATTTTCGCTTATCTCTTCTTTTGAATCTCAACATTGACATCAGCAAACCGCACACCCACATGACGCCATACACATAGGTTGCCATCTGTCCTGTACAGTGAAAATGAGGATTCATCCATGAAGAGAATATCTCTCCAACATGGCGTCTCCAAGCATTTGCCACTCAATTCGGTTACGACTATGAACTGTAGTTAGATGGAGACCCCGATGATGACAATAAGGATGCAGATGAGCTTCCCTGTTGTGAATTTGCTTTTTGCTCCCTCTAGTGGTTACTAGTTTTTTGACTCTGGTTTTTCTGTCATTCCTTTTATCCGCACCTGGGTCGTTAGTTAGGGGTGTTGCTATATAAGCTCCCTGGACCTTCAGTTCTATGCCTGGCAACGTAGTTATCAGAGCTAGTCTGCTGTGCTCTTGTCTACTGATCCTGGTTCCAGTTATATCAGCTAAGTCTGCCTTTTGCTTTTTGCTATTTGTTTTGGTTTTGTATTTTTGTCCAGCTTGTTCCAAATCTATATCCTGACCTTTGCTGGAAGCTCTAGGGGGCTGGTGTTCTCCCCCCGGACCGTTAGACGGTTCGGGGGTTCTTGAATTTCCAGTGTGGATTTTGATAGGGTTTTTGTTGACCATATAAGTTACCTTTCTTTATTCTGCTATCAGTAAGCGGGCCTCTCTGTGCTAAACCTGGTTCATTTCTGTGTTTGTCATTTCCTCTTACCTCACCGTCATTATTTGTGGGGGGCTTCTATCCAGCTTTGGGGTCCCCTTCTCTGGAGGCAAGAAAGGTCTTTGTTTTCCTCTACTAGGGGTAGCTAGATTCTCCGGCTGGCGCGTGTCATCTAGAATCAACGTAGGAATGATCCCCGGCTACTTCTAGTGTTGGCGTTAGGAGTAGATATATGGTCAACCCAGTTACCACTGCCCTATGAGCTGGATTTTTGTATTCTGCAGACTTCCACGTTCCTCTGAGACCCTCGCCATTGGGGTCATAACAGTTTGCCAGGCCAGTATTAAATGTTTAATGCATTGTAGAAGAGGGATTATAAGAAAGAAGATTCTGAGTTTTTGTTTTTTTTTTTTCTTCTTCCCCTTTACCTCAGAGTGGCTATGCTTGCTGCAGACATGAATGTCCAGACCTTGATTACAAGTGTGGACCAGCTGGCTACTCGTGTGCAGGGCATACAAGACTATGTTATCAGAAATCCTAGGTCAGAACCTAAAATACCGATTCCTGAACTGTTTTCCGGAGACAGGTTTAAGTTTAGGAATTTCGTGAATAATTGTAAATTGTTTTTGTCCCTGAGACCCTGTTCATCTGGAGATTCTGCTCAGCAAGTAAAAATTGTTATTTCGTTCTTACGGGGCGACCCTCAGGATTGGGCTTTTTCACTGGCGCCAGGAGATCCGGCATTGGCTGATCTTGATGCGTTTTTTCTGGCGCTCGGTTTACTTTATGAGGAACCCAATCTTGAGATTCAGGCAGAAAAGGCCTTGCTGGCTATGTCTCAGGGGCAGGACGAGGCTGAAGTGTATTGCCAAAAATTTCGGAAATGGTCCGTACTGACACATTGGAACGAGTGTGCACTGGCCGCTAATTTTAGAAATGGCCTTTCTGAAGCCATTAAGAATGTTATGGTGGGTTTTTCCATTCCCACAGGTCTGAATGATACTATGGCACTGGCTATTCAAATTGACCGGCGGTTGCGGGAGCGCAAAACCGCAAATTCCCTCATGGTGTTGTCTGAACAGACACCTAATTCGGTGCAATGTGATAGAAAAACCGCAAATTCCCTCATGGTGTTGTCTGAACAGACACCTGATTTAATGCAATGTGATAGAATCCTGACTAGAAATGAGCGGAAAATTCATAGACGCCGGAATGGCTTGTGCTACTACTGTGGTGATTCTACACATGTTATCTCAGCATGCTCTAAACGTATAGCTAAGGTTGTTAGTCCTGTCACCGTTGGTAATTTGCAACCTAAATTTATTCTGTCTGTAACTTTGATTTGCTCACTGTCATCTTATCCTGTCATGGCGTTTGTAGATTCAGGTGCTGCCCTGAGTCTCATGGATCTCTCATTTGCTAAGCGCTGTGGTTTTACTCTTGAACCATTAGAAAATCCTATTCCTCTTAGGGGTATTGATGCTACACCATTGGCAGCAAATAAACCGCAGTATTGGACACAGGTTACCATGTGCATGACTCCTGAACACCGCGAGGTGATACGTTTCCTGGTTTTACATAAAATGCATGATTTGGTTGTTTTAGGGCTGCCATGGTTACAGACCCATAATCCAGTCCTGGACTGGAAGGCTATGTCAGTCTCAAGTTGGGGCTGTCGTGGTATTCATGGGGATTCCCTGCCTGTGTCTATTGCTTCGTCTACGCCTTCGGAAGTTCCGGAGTATTTGTCTGATTATCAGGATGTCTTCAGTGAGTCTGAGTCCAGTGCACTGCCTCCTCATAGGGACTGTGACTGTGCTATAGATTTGATCCCAGGCAGTAAATTTCCTAAGGGAAGACTGTTTAATCTGTCGGTACCTGAACATACCGCTATGCGTTCATATATCAAGGAGTCTCTGGAGAAAGGACATATTCGTCCGTCCTCTTCCCCTCTTGGTGCGGGATTCTTTTTTGTGGCAAAAAAGGACGGATCTTTGAGACCTTGTATTGATTATCGGCTTTTAAATAAGATCACTGTCAAATTTCAGTATCCTTTACCGCTGTTGTCTGACTTGTTTGCCCGGATTAAGGGTGCCAAGTGGTTCACCAAGATAGACCTTCGTGGTGCGTACAACCTTGTGCGCATTAAGCAAGGTGATGAATGGAAAACCGCATTCAATACGCCCGAAGGTCATTTTGAGTACTTGGTGATGCCTTTTGGGCTCTCCAATGCGCCTTCAGTTTTTCAGTCCTTTATGCATGACATTTTCCGGAAGTATCTGGATAAATTTTTGATTGTTTATCTGGATGATATTTTGGTTTTTTCTGATAATTGGGATTCGCATGTGGAGCAGGTCAGGTTGGTCTGTAAAATTTTGCGTGAAAATTCTTTGTTTGTCAAGGGCTCAAAGTGTCTCTTTGGTGTACAGAAGGTTCCCTTTTTGGGGTTCATTTTTTCCCCTTCTGCTGTGGAGATGGACCCAGTCAAGGTCCGAGCTATTCTTGATTGGACTCAGCCCTCGTCAGTTAAGAGTCTTCAGAAGTTCTTGGGCTTCGCTAACTTCTACCGTCGTTTTATCGCTAATTTTTCCAGCATTGTGAAACCTTTGACGGATATGACCAAGAAGGGCTCCGATGTAGCTAACTGGGCTCCTGCTGCCGTGGAGGCTTTCCAGGAGTTGAAACGCCGGTTTACTTCGGCGCCTGTTTTGTGCCAGCCTGATGTCTCACTTCCCTTTCAGGTTGAGGTGGATGCTTCGGAGATTGGGGCAGGGGCCGTTTTGTCGCAGAGAGGCCCTGGTTGCTCTGTTATGAAACCTTGTGCCTTTTTCTCTAGGAAGTTTTCGCCTGCCGAGCGAAATTATGATGTGGGCAATCGGGAGTTGTTGGCCATGAAATGGGCATTTGAGGAGTGGCGTCATTGGCTCGAGGGTGCTAAGCATCGTGTGGTGGTCTTGACTGATCACAAAAATCTGATGTATCTCGAGTCTGCTAAACGCCTTAATCCGAGACAGGCCCGCTGGTCATTGTTTTTCTCCCGCTTTGATTTTGTTGTCTCGTATTTACCAGGTTCAAAGAATGTGAAGGCCGATGCTCTTTCTAGGAGCTTTGTGCCTGATGCTCCTGGAGTCGCTGATCCTGTTGGTATTCTTAAAGATGGAGTTGTCTTGTCAGCTATTTCTCCGGATCTGCGACGTGTGTTGCAGAGATTTCAGGCTGATAGGCCTGAGTCTTGTCCACCTGACAGACTGTTTGTCCCGGATAAGTGGACCAGCAGAGTCATTTCCGAGGTTCATTCCTCGGTGTTGGCAGGTCACCCGGGAATTTTTGGCACCAGAGATCTGGTGGCCAGGTCCTTTTGGTGGCCTTCCTTGTCAAGGGATGTGCGGTCATTTGTGCAGTCCTGTGGGACTTGTGCTCGAGCTAAGCCTTGCTGTTCTCGTGCCAGCGGTTTGCTCTTGCCCTTGCCTGTCCCGAAGAGACCTTGGACACATATCTCCATGGATTTCATTTCTGATCTTCCGCTATCTCAGGGCATGTCCGTTATCTGGGTGATATGTGATCGCTTCTCCAAGATGGTCCATTTGGTTCCTTTGCCTAAGCTGCCTTCCTCTTCCGATCTGGTTCCTGTGTTTTTCCAGAACGTGGTTCGTTTGCACGGCATCCCTGAGAATATTGTGTCAGACAGAGGATCCCAGTTCGTTTCCAGGTTCTGGCGATCCTTTTGTAGTAGGATGGGCATTGATTTGTCGTTTTCGTCTGCTTTCCATCCTCAGACTAATGGACAGACGGAGCGAACCAATCAGACTTTGGAGGCTTATTTGAGGTGTTTTGTCTCTGCTGATCAGGACGATTGGGTGACATTCTTGCCGTTGGCTGAGTTTGCCCTTAATAATCGGGCTAGTTCCGCCACCTTGGTTTCGCCTTTTTTCTGCAACTCTGGTTTCCATCCTCGCTTTTCTTCGGGTCATGTGGAGCCTTCTGACTGTCCTGGGGTGGATTCTGTGGTGGATAGGTTGCAGCAGATCTGGAATCATGTGGTGGACAACTTGAAGTTGTCACAGGAGAAGGCTCAGCGCTTTGCCAACCGCCGCCGCGGTGTGGGTCCCCGACTACGCGTTGGGGATTTGGTATGGCTTTCTTCCCGCTTTGTTCCTATGAAGGTCTCCTCTCCCAAATTTAAACCTCGTTTTATTGGGCCTTACAAGATATTGGAAATCCTTAATCCTGTATCTTTTCGTCTGGATCTTCCTGTGTCGTTTGCTATTCACAATGTATTTCATAGGTCCTTGTTGCGGCGGTACATTGTGCCTGTAGTTCCTTCTGCTGAGCCTCCTGCTCCGGTGTTGGTTGAGGGCGAGTTGGAGTACGTGGTGGAGAAGATCTTGGATTCTCGCCTCTCCAGGCGGAGGCTTCAGTACCTGGTCAAGTGGAAGGGCTATGGTCAGGAGGATAATTCCTGGGTGGTAGCCTCTGATGTTCATGCGGCCGATTTAGTTCGTGCTTTTCATGCCGCTCATCCTGATCGCCCTGGTGGTCGTGGTGAGGGTTCGGTGACCCCTCACTAAGGGGGGGGTACTGTTGTGAATTTGCTTTTTGCTCCCTCTAGTGGTTACTAGTTTTTTGACTCTGGTTTTTCTGTCATTCCTTTTATCCGCACCTGGGTTGTTAGTTAGGGGTGTTGCTATATAAGCTCCCTGGACCTTCAGTTCTATGCCTGGCAACGTAGTTATCAGAGCTAGTCTGCTGTGCTCTTGTCTACTGATCCTGGTTCCAGTTATATCAGCTAAGTCTGCCTTTTGCTTTTTGCTATTTGTTTTGGTTTTGTATTTTTGTCCAGCTTGTTCCAAATCTATATCCTGACCTTTGCTGGAAGCTCTAGGGGGCTGGTGTTCTCCCCCCGGACCGTTAGACGGTTCGGGGGTTCTTGAATTTCCAGTGTGGATTTTGATAGGGTTTTTGTTGACCATATAAGTTACCTTTCTTTATTCTGCTATCAGTAAGCGGGCCTCTCTGTGCTAAACCTGGTTCATTTCTGTGTTTGTCATTTCCTCTTACCTCACCGTCATTATTTGTGGGGGGCTTCTATCCAGCTTTGGGGTCCCCTTCTCTGGAGGCAAGAAAGGTCTTTGTTTTCCTCTACTAGGGGTAGCTAGATTCTCCGGCTGGCGCGTGTCATCTAGAATCAACGTAGGAATGATCCCCGGCTACTTCTAGTGTTGGCGTTAGGAGTAGATATATGGTCAACCCAGTTACCACTGCCCTATGAGCTGGATTTTTGTATTCTGCAGACTTCCACGTTCCTCTGAGACCCTCGCCATTGGGGTCATAACACTTCCCAATGCAAGACTATTGTTGCAGCAGCTGTCCAGTTGGTTGGTCACAAAAGATCTTGGAGGTTAAGATGCTGGATGTTGAGGTCCTAGATGATGTGATTACACATGGTCTGCGGTTGTGAAGCCGCTTGGATGTCCTTCCAGATTCTTTGAAATGCCTTTAGAGAAGGCTTCTGGTAGACAAATGAACATTCAATTCATGGGCAATAGCTTTGGTGGACATTTCTGCAGTCAGCATGTCAATTGCACGCTCCCTCAAAACTTGCGACATCTGTGGTACTGTGCTGTATGATAAAACTGCACATTTTAAAGTACAAATTTCAAAGTGGTCTTTTATTGTGGCCAGCCGAAGGCACGCCTGTGCAATAATCACACTGCCTAATCAAGATCTTGCTATGGAACACCTGTGAAGTGAATTGATTATTTCAGCAAAGAAAAAAGCTCACTAAGACAGATTTAGACAAATTTTTGATTTGCGAGAAAAACTCATTTTGTGTACATAGAAAAAGTCTTAGATCTTTGAGTTCAGCTCATGAAAAATGGGAGCAAAATCAAAAGTATTGTGTCTATATATTTGTTCAATGTAGGAATGCTTTTCATCAGTTGGGTAGTTCTGGAGTGGTAGAGAGGCCGTTGCCCAAAGTGTCAGATTCATAGGAGAGTAAAGTCTCTGATCCCTACCCACTAGACGTTATCTGGTGCTGGGCCCTAACGAATAAAGTGAGTGAGTGATTGACAGAGTGAGTGAGGCAGCAGCTGTTTTGTCTTCTTCGTCCCTGACAACACTGCCTATTTACAGCAACTGAGAAGACTACACCTACTGAGCTCTGTATAGACAAAGACTAAGGACAGAGACAGACTGCCGTATTTCTCGTGGGAAAATCGCATCCCACTGCATGGACTGACCTGGCACCTCTCCTGACCTGAGGAAGACAGTATGATGTATTTCTATGCAGCTGTCAAGCTCAGGTCAGGAGAGCCAACAGCCAGTACGAGGTTTACAATGCCATTCTCGCACGAGAAATACGGCAGTCTTTCTCTGCTCTTAGATAACAAATGTTAACAAAATAAGGTATTCGATGTCTGCGTTTTCTTTACATTCACTACTTCATTATATTGAGCTTGGCCATCACAGTGGCTGCCTATGCAGAGCAAAGCAGCCAATGACAAAATCTTCTTGAATTCTGGGTTCTGCAAATACACTGGAAACAGTAACCAAGATAACAGATGTTGAGGTAAGTACATAATGTGCAAAGTGCAACAGGGCATCCAATATCAGTAATCTCTGCTGCTTACGCAAAAGGACCAACATAGCAATCTAGTGGGAAAGGATATGGGCTATGGCACACTCAGAGACAATACTGTTTGCTTGAAAATATTGTTTTGTGGGTAAGAGGATGCACAATCCTTTCTTTGCTACAGTAGCTGGTAACCCACGCTTCGTTAAATTCCAGATTTTAAGTTATTATTTTGGATGGTATATTTTCATGGAATTTTTAAAAACTTTGTATATTTAGCAAAAGCAATGATAATTTACTAATTTACACATCGCATTCTATTTAAACGAGAATCCCAGAAAAAAGCTTTACTAATTATTGATATTTATAGTTTGTTGTATAAGGAATATATTACTATATTGCTTAAATTAACAGTGTGGTGTGTAACTTTTTTTTTCTTGTCTTTAATGTTTACTCTTATGCTGCTGTAATTTCAGAAACTGCAAAACCTTCTAAACCCTAAGGAATCAAAAACTTATATTTTGCTGATTAGAAAAGAAGTATGGAGAGAATGGCTAACATTTAAAATTTTAAATATTTTCTTACTATTTTGAACCTATCACAGAAAGGCATATATAGGATTTTTAGCACATACATATACAAAAAAAAATGGTAACTATCAAATGTAAATGCGTGTGAATTAAACACATTTTTTCTAGTGTGTATTTTTATTTTCATTAGTATACTAAATTATTGTTTTAGTGTTTTATTTTGCCTTAACAGTTTATGTAACGCATATCACTGAACACACTAATGAGATGCTATCTCTTCAATTCACTGATATAAGTGTCAAAAACAGATAATTAAATCTACAATCTTTATTATTTACTTGATATACATCAGAATTGAATCCTCTAATTATTTAACGCTAGAACTACCGATGGAGTCATTTTGACTCCTCACAATTTTTATTTCTCTTCTGTGACTACATCTTTCCGAATTCTAGCTTGAGGCTCGGAGACTGTTACTCATTTAGGATGCGAAAAAAGGTTTTGTAACTGTAAATAATTTTTTGAAAAAAAAAATACCTTTTTTTCAAAATTTACCTTTGATTACCAAAGGGAGTCATTTTGACTCCCTACTATATCTTGCTAGTCTTTGTCGCTAAATGTTATTATTCCTTTTAGTTTTCATTTTCTTGTATGTGTATAATAAATGTTGGCTTAGACTTAGCATAATTAGCATTTTTTGCAAATATACTTGACATACACAGTACATATACAAGACATCCATCAGTGAATCTGTGAACTCTCGAGTGGACTACATAATTTCTGTAGAATACAGCCTGCAGTTTTGCTAATTGCTAATTTGGCTAGAAAAAGTGCGCTAAAGCCTGACAATATTCTTGCTGTTTTGCATTCTATACATTCTATATACATTCTATAAATTAAAGTTACAACAATACCAGGAGCAAGAAACTATAAAAATAAACTAAAACAAGCCAGGAGTCAAAATTACTCCTTTCGGTAGTTCTAGGGGGAAAGTGACCAGTCCAGTAGTCCTAGTGTTAATATTATTGACAGCACTATAAGTAAGCCTTTTTTTTCACCCTAATAGAAAGAGAGAGACATAAGAGGTCAATGATTCTCAACAGTAGATAGCCACATAAGAGATTAATTCACTCCCTCTATATTAAAGTGTTACTGCCATTATTGAATTTTCTTTATATATCATAAATAGTGTTGAGTGATACTGTCCGATACTTGAAAGTATCGGTATCAGATAGTATCGGCCGATACCCGAAAAGTATTGGATATCGCCGATACCGATACCCGATACCAATACAAGTCAATGGGACACCAAGTATCGGAACGTATCCTGTATGGTTCCCAGGGTCTGAAGGAGAGGAAACTCTCCTTCAGGCCCTGGGATTTATATTAATGTGTAAAATAAAGAATAAAAATAAAAAATATTGATATACTCACCTCTCCGACGCAGCCTGGACCTTACCGATGTAACCGGCAGCTTCCGTTCCTAAGAATGAGCGCTTGAAAGACCTTAGATGACGTCGCGGCTTGTGATTGGTCGCGTGAGCGGTCACGATATCACAAAAGTATCGGATCTCGGTATCGGAATTCCGATACCGCAAATATCGGCCGTTACCCAATACTTGCGGTATCGGAATGCTCAACACTAATCATAAACATTGCAAATAACTGCTGATTAGTGAGGGTCTGGGTCCTGAAATTTCCCCTCCATCGCACAAAAAATGCTGAATGAGAAGGAGATTTTTCCAAAACACTCTGCAAAGAGGTCTGGGGGGGCATTGAAAATGTTCAAATGGATGGAAAAAGTGCTGAATGGAAGGAGAACAGCATAGGGAAGACCCCTGGAAGCATCTATGACTCTCACATCACTGCTGAAAACAATGGTGTCACACTTTTTCTCCACTTTAAGGACTGACAAGAAAACATTTCAATCTAAAGAGAAATTGTGTTTTACAAGGAAAAAATATTAAGAAATATTTTTTTCCTGTATAATGACTTGTATATAAGGCAAATGTTAAAAAGGATTTAAAAAAATTTAATTTAAGAAAACCTCAATTGATTTTTCTATTAAAAAATAGAAAATGTCCTTTTAATTTCTGATGGCAACAAGAACTGTCAAAAATAAGTGACTCAGATACACCCTGTATTAGACATAAAGGAGGCCTCATACACATTTAGGAGGCCTCAAATACATTCTGTTCAAATGATCATGTATTGGAACTCCTAGACTCATAAAAGTTATGCACTTTTGAGGTTTACCTATCATAGAAATGTACTCCAGACCATGGAATAGTCTATGGGTGAGCAAAATAATACCAATAAGGGTATGTGCACACGTTGAGTAAAATTTCTGCACCATATCTGCATCTCTTTTCAGGAAAAACACATCTGCAAAAACACTCTAATGTGGTGCTTTTTTACCTTGTTTTTGATTGATTTGAGTGAAGTCAATGGTGAAAAACGCAGGGCACAAAAGCACAGAGAATTCACATCCTGCAGATTATATTCTGCACCAAATCTGCAAGTCAAAAATATTTAACGTGCGCATGATATTTCAGGTTTCTCATTCTCTTTACTGGCATCAGGTCTTGCTTCATGTTTTGTCATAAAACCAAGCCAAAAAAACAAGACAAAAATGCACCAAATCTGCAATGGGTGCCCACAGCCTAAATCTTTGATCAGGTTTTTTGAGGCATATATAGCAACAAAATTTACCCAACAATACGAAAAAGTCTAGAGCTGAGTAATATAATACCGATACATTTTTTAACAAGTTTTTTGAGGCTATAGTTGTGAAATCTGCCCAAGAAGATGGAATACCCTTTGGATGAGCAATATAGTACCTTTTTTAAGGGTTGTATACCAACAAAATGTAGCCCAGACCACGGAATAGTGTATGAGTGATCAAAATAATATCGATAAGGGTATGTGCACACATTGAGCAAAATGTCTGCAACATTTCTTCATATCTTGGCAGAAAAACGCAGCTGCAAAAATATGCATTTTTCGTGTGTTTTTCACATTTTTGTTCAATTTAAGTGAAGTCAATAGTGAAAAATGCAGAACAAAAATGCACAAAAAATTAAAACACTACAGATTATTTTCTGCATCAAATCTGCAAATCAAAAATACTTAATGTGTGCATGACACTTTAGACTTCTCTTTCACTTTTGCTGCCATGAACTTTTGTGACAAATCCGAGCTGAAAAAACGTGACAAAAATGCATCAAATCTGCAATGTGTGCACACAGCCTAAAATTTCTGAACAAGTTTTTTGAAGCTTATATGGCAAAGAAATTTTCCCAAGAAAATGTAATACCCTATGGATGAGCAATATATTACCAATACATTTTGAACAAGTTTTTTGAGGGTTATATACAAACAAAATGTACTCCCTACCACAGAGTAGTGTTTAGTTGAGCAATATAATACCAATACATTTTTTAACAAGTTTTTTGAGGCCTATAAAGACACAAGTTTTCTATCTGAAATATTTGTACCATTCTTAAAAAAATATTGATGGCAATAAAGAAGTACTCTTAAAAATGTAAATTTGTATTCATGTAAATCCCATTAAAAACATTTCAAATGGAAGGGTACTGAAAAATAGTAAGTAAGGAGGTGATATCAGGTCCAGAGGTGTAGATCGGTGAGGCATCAGCATAGAGGTGATACTGAAAGCAGTGAGACTCTATGAGTTGTCCCAGGCCACAGGTGTAGAAGTAGAGCATGGGTCCAAAAACTGAACCTTCGGGGGGCACTGACAGATAGTGGGCGAGATGAGAAGGTGGTTTGAAGTAGAAGACACTGAATGTACTGACTGTTAGGTATGAGGAGATCTAAGATAGGGCAAGGTTTGTGATGCCAAGAGATGAGAAAGTCAGTAGTAAAAGAGAATGGTCCACTGTGTTGAAGGCAGATGACAGGTCCAGGAGGAGGAGGACAAAGTAGTGTTGCTTGATTTTGGCGGCTAGTAGGTCGTTGATTAATTTAATCAGGGCAGTTTCAGTGAAATGGTGTGGTCAGAAACCAGACTGGGTCAAGTTCACATGTGGTGAGACATGATTTGGAGAGAAAAGTTGATATTCCGTGATGGTGACATTAATTTTGGAGAAGAGTTGAGTAATTATGAGGAGGGGCTGTGTGGAATTTAGACAAAAGCTTTGCCTTGTGTTGTCAATCTTCCGCATAAAGAATGAGGCAGAGTCTTCAGCTGAGATGAGTGGATAGGGAGTGGAGCTGAGGGACAAAGAGAGAATTTAAAGTAGTGAAAAGTTGTTTATTGTTGTGAGACAGAGATGATATGAGAGATTAGACGTAGTTTTGTTTTGCTGCAGTCACAAATTCCACAGCATTTTGACAACTTCTGTTACTGGACGGGCTACTCAACTCCCTTTCTTTGGCAGCCACACATAGGTATGCCTTGTAGATGAGGGACAGAATGTGCTCAAGTGGATGGCAAGCTCTGAATCAAGTGACCTCTCCTCCTCTTTGTCCATCTTTACATCACACACAGTACAGTCCTCATAAGTGGTACCCCAATTACCCTTGTTTTCCCCCATGTCACAAAGAAGTAAGGTGGTTCTCATGGCAAGGAATGAGAGAACAGAGAGGATGATGATTAAGTTGTAGATTTCACGTAATGTGAACCCAGAGACATGCAGCTGAGTAGCTCATCAGAGGAGGTGGAGGAGAACAAAATCGAGTAAGTTATGTTGCGGCTTCCCACACAGTGAGTGATGCAACCACAACAAGCACTGTATTCTCTGTTACAACTCTGGCTCTGACAAGCTGCGGCTGCGAGTATGAAGTTCGCAGGTGTTGCGGGTTGGCTAGGATGGCCCTTTTTTGAGACCACAAAGAATGACTCAACTGAAGTTATCTGCCAAATTTGTAAAAAACTACTGAGTAGAGGATAAAAAATGCAATGATTTGCCTATTACATGCATGAACTGAAACATGCTTGATCAACAAGCATCAGTCTGGGAGTCTTATAGCCCTATAATGTGGACTAACGGGCCTCGCAAACATTGGCCAGCCCATTAACCACGTCTGTTTAGTCTTTCTCCTACATCAATATGGCAAGGGTTATTGCATAGTTCTCCATTCTCAGAGCCTCCACTTGTTTACACACTACAGTCATGGTGAGTAAGAGTCCATCAGCTGTTGCGTAAGCGGACTTGCCTGCTGCAGTGCAGACACTGAGCAGATCACATCTCTATCATTCCACCATAACATCCGCACCTGCAGTTGTCTTACAGTCCAGCAGTTTGTCATGTTCACCCTACACAACCTTCTGTCAGCACAGCAGCCAGCCCTTGTTTGTGCAGTTGTGGTCATATAGAAGATGGTTTCCTCCTATACATTGCAAAGCCAAGAGCTTGAACTTCACCATCATCAATCTACTAATAATAATACCCTTTATTTATACAGCACAAACATTATGCAGAGCTTTACAAGTCAGCAGTTCATATAAAACAGTCATAAGTTGCAAAGTTAATGATAATCAATCACTTCAGTTCTAGGGCCCCTGCTCTTCTCCATTTACACATTTGGCCTGGGACAGCTAATAGAATCTCATGGTTTACAGTATCATCTCTATGCTGATGACACAGATCTACATCTCTGGACCAGATATCACTACCCTACTAACCAGAATCCCTCAATGTCTATCCGCTCTTTCATCCTTCTCCGCTAGATTTCTAAAACTTAACATGGACAAAACAGAATTCATCGTCTTTTTCCCATCTCACGCGACCCCCTCAATGAACCTATCCATTACAGTAAATGGCTGCCCACTCTCCCCAGTCCCACAAGCTCGCTGTCTCGAGGTAATCCTTGACACTGATCTCTCCTTCAAACCACATATCCAAGCCCTTTCCACTTCCTGCCACCTTTAACTCAAAAATATTTCACGGATCCGTACATTCCTAAACCAAGAATCTGCAAAAACCCTAGTTCATGCTCTCATCATCTCCTGCCTTTACTACTGTAACCTCCTGCTCTGTGGCCTCCCCTCTAAAACTCTAGCACCCCTCCAATCTATTCTAAAACTCAGCTGTCCCCCCGCTATTCCCTGGCCTCTTTCCTCTGTCAATCCCTTCACTGGCTCCCCATTACCCTGAGACTCCAGTACAAAACCCAAACCATGACATACAAGGCCTTCCACAACCTGTCTCCTCCATACATTTGTGACCTCGTCTCCCGATACTTTCCTGCATGCAACCTCCGATCCTCACAAAATCTCCTTCTCTACTCCCCTCTTATCTCCTCTTCCCACAATCGCATACAAGATTTCTCTCGCGCACCACCCCTACTCTGGAACTCTCTACCACAACATATCAGACTCTTACCTACCATCAAAATCTTCAAAAAGAACCTGAAGACCCACCTCTTCCGACAAGCCTACAACCTGCAGTAACCACCGATCCACCAAACCACTGCACAACCAAATCTATCCTCACCCATCCCTTGTAGATTTTGAACCCTCATGGGCAGGGTCCTCTCTCCTCCTGTACCAGTTGTGACTTGTATTGTTCAAGATTATTGTACTTATTTTTATTATGTATACCCCTCCTCACATGTAAAGCGCCATGGAATAAATGGCGCTATAATAATAAATAATAATAATGATACTTAAAGCAAAAATAATGATGACCGTGCTCTTCAGAGCTTATAATCTACAATGAAGTTGGGGTGGCACAAATTACAGGTGCTTATTTACAATGATGGTCCAGCCATCTTGAGGAAATGGGGGGTAGATAAAGGCTGCATTAGACTTTTGGGTACAATTGAGTTTGATGGTGAATTATGTTCAAATAAATATAGAATATGCTATATATAAAAAGGACTTTGATTAGGGAACGTGATAAGCCACACTAAACATAAGTATTTTTATTGGAGCGCCCACAAATGTGTTTTTAGTCCTAATTTCATGGGGTAGAAATGGTAAGAGGTTAGTTATCTAGTAGGATATTAAACAGAGCCGGACAAAGCCCAGATCAGGAGTGTTACCATCTTTGTGTGTCTCAGAGGTTGAAAGTTGTGAGAGTTGACAAGAAGTGACTAGAGGTAGAAGCTGGGATGCAGTTGGGGAGGTGGACTGCTGAAGTTTCCCAGGATAAGGGTTGGCAATTCTGAGGATATGAAGTGTGGCAGCAAGGCAGAAAAATGGTCAAGGAAATGAGTGGGTGAGGATGGGGGACAGTACATGACCACTACTCTGAGGGAGATGAGGAAGGAAGACCCTGTTGGTATGAAGTTCCAAAGAAGAATGATGTTCAATGGGCCTTTATTTGTAACTTTTTTTAAAAATCAGGATTGTTGTTGGCAGCAATAAGTGGGGGGTTATCGTGGAGTTAGCAATGATCGTACATCTGTTTATACACATATTCCATGCGTTCTAAGGGTTTAAATGTTGTGGGAGGCAAAAGAAGTTGCAAGAGATAGAATCTGGGATGCAGTTGGGGATGTGGGGCTGTTGAAGTTTCCTACGATAAGGGTTGGCAATTCTGAGGATATGAAGTGTGGCAGTGAGGCAAAAAAGTTGTCTAGGAAGTGTGTGGGTGAGCCTTGGGGATGGTATATGATGGTGTGCACCTCAAAAGAAGAATGGCATCCAATCTGCCTGTATTTATTTAAAAACAGGATTGGTGGTGGCAGGGAGTAGTGTGGGGTTATTATGGAGTTAGCAGATACCGTACAGCGGTATATACACACATTCCATGAGTTGTAATCTGGAGGGGCATAGGCCATACCCTCACTAATAGTTTTTCCAGTAACTAATTATTGTGAACAGCCTGCGGCCTACTCTGTTGATCGTCACTCAATCGTGTAATTGTCTGGATGATAGGGGAAGGCTAAGGGTACCGTCACACAGTGGCATTTTCATCGCTACGACGGCACGATTCGTGACGTTCTAGCGATATAGTTACGATCTCGCAGTGTCTGACACGCAGCAGCGATCAGGGACCCTGCTGAGAATCGTACGTCGTAGCAGATCGTTTGAAACTTTCTTTCGTCGCTGGATCTCCCGCTGTCATCGCTGGATCGTTGTGTGTGACAGCGATCCAGCGATGCGTTCGCTGGTAAACAGGGTAAACATCGGGTTACTAAGCGCAGGGCCGCGCTTAGTAACCCGATGTTTACCGTGGTTACCAGCGTAAAAGTAAAAAAAACCAAATCGTACATACTCACCATCTGATGTCCGTCAGGTCCCTTGCCGTCTGCTTCCCGCTCTGACTGACTGCCGGCCGGAAAGTGAGAGCAGATCACAGCGGTGACGTCACCGCTGCACTCTGCTCTCACTGTACGGCGGCACTCAGTCAGAGCAGGAAGCAGACGGCAAGGGACCTGACGGACATCAGATGGTGAGTATGTACGTTTTTTTTTTTTTTACTTTTACGCTGGTAACCACTGTAAACATCGGGTTACTAAGCGCGGCCCTGCGCTTAGTAACCCGATGTTTACCCTGGTTACCAGTGAACCTTGGCATCATTGGTCGCTGGAGAGCGGTCTGTGTGACAGCTCCCCAGCAACCACACAACGACTTGCCAATGATCACGGCCAGGTCGTATCGCAGGTCGTGATCGTTGGTAAATCGTATAGTGAGACGGTACCCTAAGAGCTCTTTGCTTAAAAGATCACAGCGGGTGGCCCTTCACTCAAAAGATCAAAGCTGGTGGTTCGGCATGACTCCCAAACCTTTGAAAATTGGATGGCCAATCTAATCTGCAGGCTTTCTGCCTTGTGAGGACAGATGGTTTCCTAAAGCTGATGGCCATCACAGTCACCCAGTAACAGTTGCCCAATTGCCATTATTTCTCTAAGAAGTAATCAGCATGTCACAGGCAACATCACCCGTTCCTTGAAAAAAATCAGTTACAGGGTGCAATTCCACACAGACACCTTGACGAGCAAGCATAAACAAGGGCATCACATCTCGATGACTGGGCACTGGGTGACTCTGGTAACTGTGGGGGCAGGCAAGGGGCTTCTCCACAAGCCTTGCAATCTCCAAGGCTTGTAGGGTGCTTGGGGATGGAGAACTAAACCACGACACACCATAAAAAAGAGAACAGAACTACTAGACAACATCACTTGGCAAAATAAACTATGAAATACCTAAAGTTGTATAACTGAAACAAAACACACTAGAAGATGGAGAACAAAACTACTAGACAACAAGGGTTGGAGAACTAAACTAACAAACACCTAGTTTTGGAAACTAAAATACTACACACCAAGGGATGATAAACTAAAACTCTAGACACTAAAGTGTCACTAGACAGCAAATCTTGGATTCCCAAGGCTTATGTAACCCTTCCTCCATTTTTTCTGCCTCATCCACCTCCTGTAGGTACTACACCTATGCCTTCAACCTTTCCCTTAATGAGACACATTTTCCAACAGTGCAAAGAATGTCCCCCCACCACAGTACTATGCAGCCAGGGAAATCCGCACCCAGGCTGTGTTTAAATTTGTATGTTTTGGAGAATTCAGTCACACAGCTCAAGCATTATAGACAGCTATCCAGGTCGAGTTAGAGCAATGGCTGTCTTCACTGAACCTGGAGTCAGTGAATGCCGTGGGCGATAACAGTGCTAACCTAGTTGTAGCTGACCTGGGCCTTGCATGGCTCTCATCCTCAACCTGGTGGTACAGCAATTTCTATGCCAGTATCCAGGCCTGGATGTGCTGCTGCAGAAAGCTCAGCTGCTGTGTGCTCATTTCTGGCATCTACACCCCAGTCGTGGTCATTGACTTACATTGCCACAGAGTTCTTTCGGGCTACTGGTTAATCGCTTGATATGTACTGTCCCGACACAGTGGAATTACACTGTGCACGTTGCAATAACTGTGGCAGCAGTGATGACCCCTCTTAAAGTATGACATTTTGCATAGTCTGGCCCAAGGCAGTACGGAAGTGTACCAAATCATGCTTGCTGAGTGATGAAGGACCTCTGCACCCTTTTCTACAGTTTTGAAATGGCTTCTAAGATGGTTAGCACTGATGTTGATATAATCAGCATCACTATTCCGGTCATGTACATGCTGGAGCATACTTTGAATAGTCTGCAGGAGGTGATGGTGCTCGCAGAGGAAGAGGAGGAAGCAGTGAAGGATGCAGAAGGGATAACATTATCTCTAAATTTTAGACTGTTATCACACAGGTGGGTGCCATGGGAAGGTGGATTATAGTGATTGAGGGGGCTTAAGGTACCAAACAAACTGTTAGTAAAGTTGCAGGAGCTGAGGAACAAATGGAGGATTAGGAGAAAGAGGTGATGGGCACACAACAGTCAAGAGATGAAGAGGATAATGAATACCTCTCTATTGTCCGTAGTTGGTGGGAGAGGACAGAGGAAGCAAGTTTAAAGGGGTTGTCCACTACTTTCAATTATCCCCCCAATGTATCCCCCCAGGGCCCCTGACGAACTGTGTAAATACCTTGCGTTGCCTTTTTCGCCTGTGAGCGGCGCTATGCTGGTGGCTGAGTCCGGGTCACGTGACCCAGGCTGCAGCCACCGCTAATTCCCCCGCCGACGTCACGTCAATTTCCAGACTCTGGAAATTGACGTGACGTCAGTAAACAGGCGTGTCCCAGCCGCACAGTCAGCAGTCACTCAAGAGTGACTGGGCTGTGGGCGGGACTGTGCTGTGCTGGGGGCGGGCGGGGCTTTGCTGGGGGCGGGAGGGGCTGTGCACTGCAGGTGTCTGGTGCTGGGATCTGCTTGCCGAGATGTGCTGCGGCGGCTGATCCCATGGCTGCGGCCAGTTCAGCGGCGGCTGGTGCGTCGGCGGCCGGTGCCCTGGCGGCGGCTGCCGGTGCTGAAGGTGGCTGTGCGGTGGTGGTGGCGTTGTCTCTGTGTGCAGGCATGTCCGATGGGACTACAAGTCCCATCGGGCTCTGCCTGCTACAGTGACAGTGAGTGACACATTAGCCAATGATGGGACAGTAGTAGTCCCATCATCCGGCTAATGTGTTGAATGTAAAAAAATAAACAAAGAAAAAAAAAACACATACATTACATACATACATAGAACACATACATGACATGCGCCATGCAACGCCATGCGACGACATGCAACGACATGCGCCGACATGCGCCACGCGACGCCATGCGCCATGAGACGACATGCGCCATGTGACGACATGCGCATACAGTACATACATACAGACATACAGTACATACATACAGACATACAGTACATATAACATAGATTACATACTCACCATCACTTGTCACTTTGATCCCCGAAGCCATTGTCATAAAAAATATTAAAATAATAAACAAACAATATACTCCCTGATCCGCAGAAATCCAATTAAAACGAGTGTCCCACGACGATCTCCCGTGGAGAACAGGAGCATCTGCTGATGCAACCACTCTCCAGGGGCTCCAGGAAGACAATGAGGGGAGGAAGGTATCCTTCCACAATGTATTCCCCACAATGTATTCCTACGCCCCTGTGAGAAAATAGTCCCTAGTCTCACTTTATGGTATGCTGTATGAGAAAGTTCCCACGCAGCTTTTTGCCATAAAGTGATACCAGTGGCACTTACATACGTGGTACTTGCATACGTGGCACTTATATACGTGGCACTTACATACGTGGCACTTACATACGTGGCACTCACATACATGGCACTCACATACATGGCACTCACATACGTGGCACTCACATACGTGGCACGTGGCACTTACATACGTGGCACTTATATACGTGGTACTTGCATACGTGGCACTTATATACGTGGCACTTACATACGTGGCACTCACATACGTGGCACTCACATACGTGGCACGTGGCACTTATATACGTGGCACTTGCATATGTGGCACTTATATACGTGGCACTTACATACGTGGCACTTATATACGTGGCACTTATATACGTGGCACGTGGCACTTGCATACGTGGCACTTACATACGTGGCACTTACATACGTGGCACTTATATACGTGGCACTTATATACGTGGCACGTGGCACTTACATACGTGGCACTTATATACGTGGCACTTGCATACGTGGCACTTACATACGTGGCACTTACATACGTGGCACTTATATACGTGGCACTTATATACGTGGCACGTATATACGTGGCACGTGGCACTTACATACATAACACTTACATACGTGGCACTTACATACGTGGCACTTGCATACGTGGCACTTACATACGTGGCACTTACATATGTGGCACTTATATACGTGGCACTTACATACGTGGCACTTATATACGTGGCACGTGGCACTTACATACGTGGCACTTATATACGTGGCACTTGCATACGTGGCACTTATATATGTGGCACTTATATACGTGGCACGTGGCACTTGCATACGTGGCACTTACATACGTGGCACTTACATATGTGGCACTTACATACGTGGCACATACATACGTGGCACTTATATACGTGGCACGTGGCACTTACATACGTGGCACTTACATATGTGGCACTTACATACGTGGCACTTACATACGTGACACATACGTGGCACTTACATACGTGGCACTTATATACGTGGCACTGAAATATCATGGCACTATGTCATAAAATGTTCATTAAACGGTTAGGGGTAGGGTTAGGGTTTGGATCCCTTTATCACCCTGATGGTGGTGGGTGGTTTTTCAGTGTTTTTTCAGTTTTTTTTCTATAAAAACGCATGCGTTTTTAATGTTAAGTATAGGAAAAAAACGCATGCGTTTTTTAGCGCTAAAACGCAGCGTCCAAAAACGCAAGTGTGAAACCAGCCTCAGTGCCGGAATTGGCGCATCTAAGGCTACGTTCACATTTGTGTTGTGCGCCGCAGCGTCGGAGACGCAACACACAACGCAAACAAAAACGCAACAAAACGCACGCTAAAACGCTGCGTTTTGCGACGCATGCGTCCTTTTTGGCCAAAAGTTGGACGCAAAAAAAATGCAACTTGCTGCGTCCTCTGCGCCCAACGCTTGCGGCCAAAAAAACCCATGCGTCGCAAAACGCAGCACAATGCATGTCCATGCGCCCCCATGTTAAATTTTTGGGGCGCATGACGCATGCGACGACGCTGCGGCGCCGAACGCTAATGTGAACGTAGACTTACAGATGCGCCATTTCTGGGGTGGCTGCGGACTGGTATTTGTAGCCGGGGGGGGGACCAATATCCATGGCCCCTCTCTAGGCTATTAATATCAGCCCGCAGCTGTCTGCGTAGCCTTTCTGGCTATAAAATATAGGGGGACCCCACGTCATTTTTTTGGGGGGGTCCCTCTATTTTAATAGCCAGTAAAGGCTACGCAGACAGCTGTGGGCTGATATTCATAGCAGGCTACAAATATTGGCCCCCGGCCGTCGGCTTTCCCCCTCTGGCGCAGAAAATTGCGCGGGAGCCCACGCCGTTTTTTTCAGTTTTTTATTAAATTAAACGCTCATTAAGGCCTGTTTCACACTTGCGTCGGCACGGGTCCATCGCTATGCGTTGGGCCGACGTACCGACGCACGTTGTGAAATTTGTGCATGTCGTGGGCAGCGGATGCAGTTTTTCAACGCATCCGCTGCCCATTCTGAAGTCCGGGGAGGAGGGGGCGGAGTTTTGGCCGCACATGCGCGGTAGAAAATGGCAGACGTGACGGATGTGCCAACGGTCCGCCAAAACACGATGCATCCGTTGCACGATGGATGCGACGTGTGGCCATCCGTCGCGATCCTTCACTAATACACGTCTATGGGTAAAAAACGCATCCTAAGAGCACATTTGCAGGATCCGTTTTTTTCCAAAAAAGACGGATTGCGAAAAACGCAAGTGTGAAAGTAGCCTTATAGAAACATAGGCCTTTCTCATATATATCTATGGATATATTTATCTATAGATATATCTATAGATACATAGATGTATCTATCCATATATTTGGGTGCTTTCACACATCAGGTTTTTGCCGTGAGGCACAATCCGGCGAGTTTTGAAAAAAACGGATCCATTTTTTCCCATCGGATCCGTCTTTTTCTCATAGAGTTTCATCCGTTTTTTGCCGGATCCATCAAAAAAGCTGTTTCCGCCGGATGGAAAACACATACAGAGGAACGTTTTTTCTGTCTGGTGAAAAAACGCACAGCGACGGATCCGGCAAAAAAAGTATGAAACTGAGCTGTGAAATGATGCATCCGGCCTTGGAATCCGTTTTTTCATGCATGTTTCCATTCAAATCATGCACATTTTCCGTTTATTTACTTATTTCCAAAAACGGCATTAAAACCGCGCATAAACCGCACCAAAAAAAGCATAAAAACTGCATCAAAACCTGGTGCAGTTTCGCAGTTTTGGTGCGGTTTTGATGCAGTTCTTGGTGCGGCTTTTTCCGCAGCATGTGCACAAGTCTATCTATCTATCTATCTATCTATCTATCTATCTGTGTGTAATGGAGTGTGGGTTGGACAAATGTAAAAGAGGAGGTTGGACAGAAATGACATCACAAATCTTTCTGAAGCTAGAGGAGGGAGAGGAGGGAGGGGTTTGGGTGTGTTTTGGAGTGGGTGTGCTAGGTTCAGGCTTAGTAGCAGTGCAATGCATCATGGAACTTGTAGTATTAGAGCACAATGACTCATGAGAAAGGAAGTTGTCGATTAACCCCATGAGAGCTGAATCCAGCACTAAAATGTGCTGCTACAGCATGATAAAAGGTAATATTGCTAAAATAAACACAGTAGATGTTTTCAGTGGCCCATAATAGCAAGATTTATGAAAAAAAAAAAAAAAAAGGTTATAGTAGTGGACAACTTCTTTAAGTCTTTTCCCACCACCAACACACCATGTACTTGGACCTCATGGAAGGGCTGACACATCAGCACCTTCCAGTTGCACTATCTGCAACATGATTTTTGGCCGTATTGTTAGGATTAGAAATAGTGCTGATTACTGGGTTGCCACGATCCGTGAAACAAGAGTAAATTTAGCCAGATGCTTCCTCCGCTTGAAAGAGATGCGCGCATACTGGAGTATTGAAACACACTTGTAGACAATCATAATAGTAATTTTTCACAAGACAGCAGTGAGACACACCATGTGCATTGTAGGTATATATTTCCAAAATTGGTAACGTTGAGTTGTCAATGCAAAAACATTAGCAGCAGCGGTATAAGTCACAGAGGCAGCATGGTGGCTTAGTGGTTAGCACTGGAGCCTTGCAGCACTGGTATCCTGTATCAAAACCCCACCAAGGACAACATCTGCAAGGAGGTTGTATGTTCTCTCCATATTTGCGTTGGTTTCCTTCGGTTACTCTGGATTTCTGTGATGTCTGTGAAGCGCTGTATAATTTTTGGCCTACATTTGTCACTCATCCACCTATTACTGATCAATGTTAAAGCTACAAATGCTGCTCCAAGCTTTGTCCCAAGCCCTATCCCATGATGAAATGTGAAATATGGTCTGCTGGCTGGAGCACACATTAAGCATAAAACATTTCTATACTGAAATGGAGCCTACTTTCTGTAGCATGCTATTAGTCAAAACAATTTAGATTCAGAAATGATGACTCCTGTCCTGAGAAAAACTAATAACACAATATATTTATATACTCAAATGTGGCCTTGTTTCAGGAACATGCTATGAGCACTAACAATTTTTATTTTCAAATGTGGATTCGTGCATGGCAAAAAATATTACCAGCACAAAATATTTTTCTGGAGAAATGTGGCCTTATGTCTGGACCACAGTATTACGACAACAAATTTATATTTTGAAATGTGGACTCCTGCATAGGCCAAAATATTACGAGCACTCAATATTATTCTGTCAAAATGTGGCATTGTTTCAGGACAACGGTATTAGCACAAGAAATTTACATTTTCAAATGCGGCCTTCTGATTTGCCACTGAAGCAAAGTTTTAGTACAAACAATTTGGAGTAGCTAACTGGGCCTCATGGCTGCACCACTATATTAGGCCTAATGATTTTTAAGTGGAAATCTGGCTTTCTGGTTTGCCACTGAAACAGTTTTAGCACAAATGATTTGGAGTAGCTAATTGGGCCTCGTGGCTGCACCACTATATTAGACCTAACAATTTTTAAGTGGAAATCTGGCCTTCTGATTTGCCACTGAAGCACAGTTTTAGCACATATAATTGGGAGTAGCTAATTGGCCTCGTGGCTGCAACAATATATTGGACCTTTCAATTTTTAAGTGGAAATCTGAACATCCAATTTGCAACTAAAGCAAAATGTAAGCATAAACGATTTGGAGTAACTAAGTGGCCATCCAGGCTGCAACCTAATATTAGTTCTAGTGATTTTTAAGTGAAAATCTGGCCTTCTGACTTGCCACTGAAGCACTGTTTTAGCACAAACGGTTTGGAGTAGCAAATGGGGCTTCCAGAGACTGCCACATAGTTTTTACACAATCTACTTCGATGCTGGAAGATCGATTTCACACAGGACAAGTTCACTTTCTGCTGCACCAGCACTAACGCAGGAGCGACCTCTCTGTACTGTAACACTGAGCAAATGGCGCCAGCAAAACAAGATGTCTGCTTTTCATATGGCCAGAGACATGTGACTTTTTCAGCCAATCACAGAAGATCTTGTGCGATGACATTGTGGATGGTTTCTGTGCCCTGATTAGTTGCCGGAATCAACACACACCAAGTTGAGTGGAAAAAAAAAGCATGCTTCGATCCTCTAATCTCTCTTGACACTCCTTTAACTTCTCCACACCCCCTTCCCTTATAATACAGCAGCACTATTGTAGCCAAAGTCATACAAAAGCATTAGGGGAAACAGTGGTTTACCGAACTGTGACTGACTTTTGCCGACTAACTTTGCCCAATTACTTAGAGAGGTGGTTTGTTGCAAGGCAGCAGTTCCCACTCCAAGCTGATGATTTTTCTAACCAGAAGATGGTGATGAGAGCCTTGCAGAAAATGATCCTGGGAGATTACAGAGAGGCGTTTTTTACCATTTTTCGAAGGGTTGCAGAAAGAGAAAAACACACTCTAAAGCAGTAGGCAGAAGTACTGGCACCATACTTAATGGGGGAGCCACAAAAGGAGTACAGTGATTTGGCCTTACACAATGCCAAAGAATTCGCAAAATTTTAAATGTAAATTTTGGCGTACTTGGGGATGACAATGTCAGTCTGGGCACATCAGGTCCAATGCTGGGTATATCAATGGGACAAATCCCAATCACTCCTAAATGTTTGATTTGCTGCACCTCATCCAAAAGTGGTTTCAGTCAGAGTCCTCTATCCTAGCGTGGATGGTAGAGTGAATTGTAATGAATCGGTTTGTGCACTCCATTTCATGCCGGACGCAGACTTAGATTGTCCATGGAGATCCCCGGAAAGCTGATGACTCGATCGTACTGGTTAAAAGGGAGTCAATAGTTCCTTGGGGAGTCAACCCACTCCATACTGGGGGTCCCATCAAGGGGTGGAGGTAAAAAGGGGTTGAGGTGTCCAAAGTCCAAAAGGGCTGCAGAGGTCATGCAGAGGATCTCATTGGGAGATGTAATATGCTGGATGCCCAGGTCATATAGCTGCCCATTGTCCACCGACCACAGAGAAAATGGACTGTACCATGAAAAACTGGTGTTCATTCCACACATATATGGCTTGCAGTGTGGACTGTCCACCCAGTGAGGAGCCCCTAGCTTGTCCAGTAAAAGGGAATGGTCTTCAAATGACTGGATTAATAGACTAAGGTAGTTTGGTGACCCTCATTGGGCCACACTCCCTCTCCAATTGATCCCTGGGAAGAAGGTGGGGATTCACTGCATTCATAGGGGTGCTAAAGACTATCCGGTGGCCAGAGTGGTCATTGAGATGGTTTGAGGTACTGAGTCCCATGAGGTTGGTGTGGTCCAGGACTTATTGCACCCAAATATCATAAGTCTGAACTTTGTGTTGTTTTGGGACTTGTGGAGGAGTGAAGGATACCTCAATTGCTCGGGTAACAGACAGGTTGGCCCTAAAGAAGTCTCATCAATCCCAGAGCCTGACAGGTATCTCTTCTGTGTAATAGTAGAAGATGAGGACATAGTAACCCTGCAGACTGACATTCCTGAGATAGGGGTGACCAGAGAAAGTTTTTAGTCACCCCAACATTGGAACCTGATGCTAAAAGAAGCATTCATTAACCCTTAATCCCATTGGACGTACTATCCCATCAATGTGACCTGGGACTTAATTCCCAGTGATGGGATAATACATCCAGTTCGTTCAGCCGCGCTCACGGGGGGAGGACGACCGATCGCAGCCGGGTGTCAGCTGACTATCGCAGCTGACATCCGGCACTATGTGTCAGGAGCGGTCACGGACAACCCCAGGCACATTAACCCCAGGCACACTGCAATCAAACATGATTGCAGTGTTCAGGTGGTATAGGGAAGCATCGCGTAGGGAGGGGGCTCCCTGCGTGCTTCCCTGAGACCCTCGGAGCAAAGCGATGTGATTGCGTTGCTCCAAGGGTCTCTTACCTCCTCCTCCCTGCAGGCCCAGATCCAAAATGGCCATGGGGCTGCATCTGGGTCCTGCAGGGAGGTGGCTTACCAGCGCCTGCTCAGAGCAGGCGCCGGGAAGCCTCCCTGCTGTGCCTGTGTGATCGCTAATCTTACACAGTGCACAGCAAAGTGTCAAATCAGCGATCTGTCAATATAATGTGATGCCCCTTCCCCCCGGGGCAAAGTAAAAAGTAAAAAAAAAATTTACATGTGTAAAAAAAATAATTCCTAAATAAAAAAAAATAAATATTGTTCCAATAAATACATACCTTTATCTAAATAGAAAAACAATAAAAGTACACATATTTAGTATTGCCGCATCCGTAATGATCCGACCTATAAAACTGTCACACTAGTTAACCCCTTCAGAGAACACCGTAAAAATTTTTAAAAAAAGGCAAAAAACAACCCTTTATTATCATACCGCCGAACAAAAAGTGGAATAGCATGAAATCAAAAAGACAGATATGAATAACCATGGTACCTTTGAAAACGGCATCTTGTCCCACAAAAAACGAGCCACCATACAGCGTCATCAGTGAAAAAGTTAAAAAGTTATAGTCCTCAGAATAAAATGATGCAAAAATAATTCATTTTTCTGTAAAATAGTTTTTATCGCATAAAAGCGCCAAAACATAAAAAAAATCACATGCCCAAAAATGTTACCAATAGAAACATCAACTCTTCCCGCAAAAAACAAGACCTCACATTGCTCTGTGGACCAAAATATGGAAAAATTATAGCTCTCAAAATGTGGTAACACAAAAAAAATATTTTTTGCAATAAAAAGCGTCTTTTAGTGTGTGACAGCTGCCAATCATAAAAATCCGCTAAAAACCCTCTATAAAACTAAATTAAACCCCACTTCATCACCCGCTTAGTTAGAGAAAAATAAAAAAAATTAAAAAATGTATTTATTTCCATTTTCCCATTAGGGTTAGGGTTAGGGCTAGGGTTAGGGTTAGGGCTAGGGTTAGGGCTAGGGTTAGGGTTAGGGCTAGGGCTAGGGTTAAGGTAAGGGTTAGGGTTAGGGTTGGGGCTAGAGTTAGCGTTTGGATTACATTTACGGTTGGGATTAGGGTTAGGGGTGTGTCAGGGTTAGGGGTGTGGTTAGGGTTATGGTTGGGATTAGGGTTAGGGGTGTGTTGGAGTTAGGGGTGTGGATAGGGTTGGGGTTAGGGGTGTGGTTGGGATTAGGGGTGTGTTTGGGTTAGGGTTTCAGTTAGAATTGGGGTTTCCATTGTTTAGGCACATCAGGGGCTCTCCAAACGCGACATGGCGTCCGATCTCAATTCCAGCCAATTCTGCGTTGAAAAAGTAAAACAGTGCTCCTTCCCTTCTGGGCTCTCCCGTGTGCCCAAACAGGGGTTTACCCAACATATCATCATCAACATCAACATATCAGCGTACTCAGGACAAATTGGACAACAATTTCTGGCATCCAATTTCTCTTGTTACCCTTGGGAAAATAAAAATTTGGGGGGCTAAAAAAACATTTATGTTGGAAAAAAGATTTTTTATTTTCACGGCTCTGCGTTATAAACTGTAGTGAAATAATTGGGGGGTTCAAAGTTCTCACAACACATCTAGATAAGTTCCTTGGGGGTCTAGGTTTCAATATGGGGTCACTTGTGAGTGGTTTCTACTGTTTAGGTACATCAGGGGCTCTGCAAATGCAACGTGATGCCTGCAGGCGAATCCATCTAAGTCTGCATTCCAAATGGCACTCCTTCCCTTCTGAGCTCTGCCATGTGCCCAAACGGTGGTTCCCCCCACATATGGGGTATCAGCGTACTCAGGAAAAATTGGACAACAACTTTTGGGGTCCAATTTCTCCTGTTACCCTTGGGAAAATACAAAACTGGGTGTTAAAGATAATTTTTGTGGAAAAAAAAGATTTTTTATTTTCACGGCTCTGCGTTATTAACTGTAGTGAAACACTTGGGGATTCAAAGTTCTCACAACATATCTAGATACATTTTTGGGGGCGTATAGTTTCCAATATGGGGAAACGCAATGTGACGCCTGCAAACCATTCCATCTAAGTCTGCATTCCAAATGGCGCTCCTTCCCTTCCGAGCTCTGCCATGCGCCCAAACGGTTGTTATCACCCACATATGGAGTATCAGCATACTCAGGACAAATTGAAACTTTTGGGGTCCAATTTCTCCTGTTACCCTTGGGAAAATACAAAACTGGGGACTAAAAAATAATTTTTGTGGAAAAAAAAAAGAATTTTTATTTTCACAGCTCTGCGTCATAAACTGTAGTGAAACACTTGGGGGTTCAAAGCTCTCACAACACATCTAGATAAGATCCTTAGGGGTCTACTTTCTAAAATAGTGTCACTTGTGGGGGTTTCAATGTTTAGGCACATCAGGGGCTCCCCAACGCAACATGGCGTCCCATTTCAATTCCAGCCAATTTTGCATTGAAAAGTCAAACGGCACTCCTTCCCTTCCGAGCTCAGCCATGCATCCAAACAGAGGTTTACGCCCACATATGAGGTATCAGCTTACTCAGAACAAATTGCACAACAACTTTTGGGGTACAATTTCTTCTGGTACCCTTGGGAAAATAAACAATTGGGGGTGTAAAATTCCTTTTTGTGAAAAAATATTATATTTTATTTTTGCGGCTCTACATTATAAAATTCTGTGAAGCACTTGGTGGGTCAAAGTGCTCACCACACATCTAGATAAGTTCCTTAGGGGGTCCACTTTCCAAAATGGTGTCACTTGTGGGGGTTCCAATGTTCAGGCACATCAGGGGCTCCCCAACGCAACATGGCGTCCCATCTCAATTCCAGATAATTTTGCATTGAAAAGTCAAATGGCGCTCCTTCCCTTCCGAGCTCTGCCATGCACCCAAACAGTGGTATACCCCCACATATGGGGTATCAGCGTACTCACGACAAATTGCACAACAACATTTGGGGTAAAATTTCTTCTGGTACCCTTAAGAAAATAAAAAATTGGGGGCGAAAATTTCATGTTTGTGAAAAAATATTATTTTTTATTTTTACGGCTCTACATTATAAACTTCTGTGAAGCACTTGGTGGGTCAAAGTGCTCACCGCACATCTAGATAAGTTCCTTAGGGGGTCTACTATCCAAAATGGTGTCACTTGTGGGGGGTTTCAATGTTTAGGTGCATTAGTGGCTCTCTAAATGCAACATGGTGTCCCATCTCAACTCCAGCAATTTTGCATTGAAAAGTGAAATGGCGCTCCTTCCCTTCCGAGCTCTGCCATGCGCCCAAACTGTAGTTTACCCCCACATCTGGGGTATCGGGGTGCTCAGGACAAATTGTACAACAACCTTTGGGGTCCATTTTCTCCTGTTACCCATTGTAAAATAAAACAAATTGGAGCTGAAATAAATTTTTTGTGAAAAAAAATAAAATGTTCATTTTTTTTAAACATTCCAAAAATTCCTGTGAAGCACCAGAAGGGTTAATAAACTTCTTGAATGTGGTTTTGAGCACCTTGAGGGGTGCAATTTTTAGAATGGTGTCACATTTGGTTATTTTCTATCATATAGACCCCTCAAAATGACTTCAAATGTGATGTGGTCCCTAAAAAAAAATGGTGTTGTAAAAATTAGAAATTGCTGGTCAAATTTTAACCCTTATTGCTCCCTAAAAAAAAAATTTAGTGTCCAAAATTGTGCTGATTTAAAGTAGACATGTGGGAAATGTTACTTATTAAGTATTGTGTGACATATCTCTGTGATTTAAGGACATAAAAATTCAAATTTGGAAAATTGCGAAATTTTCGCTAAATTTCTTTTTTTTTCACAAATAAACGCTGGTAATATCAAAGAAATGTTACCACTATCTTGAGGTACAATATGTCTCGAGAAAACAATATCAGAATCACTGGGATCTGTTGAAGCATTCCAGAGTTATAACTCCATAAAGGGACAGTGGTCAGAATTGTAAAAATTGGCCCGGACATTAACATGCAAACCACCCTGGGGGCTTAAGGGGTTAATATAACTTTTTTAAACAGCATAACACAGGAGCTGGAGGCCAAAATCAGATTTTCTTGTTTTGTGATGAGTAGTGTTGAGCATTCCGATACCGCAAGTATCGGGTATCGGCCGATATTTGCTGTATCGGAATTCCGATACCGGTATTCCGATACTTTTGTGGTATTGGGTATCGGTATCGAAACAACATTAATGTGTAAAATAAAGAATTAAAATAAAAAATATTGCTATACTCACCTCTCCGACGCAGCCTGCACCTTACCGAGGGAACCGGCAGCGTTGTTTGCTTAAAATTCGCGCTTTAACTTCCTTACGCGAAGTCCCGGCTTGTGATTGGTCGCGCGCCGCACATGTGGCCGGGACGCAACCAATCACAGCAAGCCGTGACGTAATTTCAGGTCCTTCAGGATTTTAAAATTACGTTCCGGCGTTGTGATTGGTTGCATCGTGGTCACATGGGCGACGCAACCAATCACAAGCCGTGACGTCACGGGAGGCTGGAAACGCGCGCATTTTAAAATGCGCGCGTTTCCAGCCTCCCGTGACGTCACGGCTTGTGATTGGTTGCGTCGCCCATGTGACCGCGACGCAACCAATCACAACGCCGGAACGTAATTTTAAAATCCTGAAGGACCTGAAATTACGTCACGGCTTGCTGTGATTGGTTGCGTCGCGGTCACATGGGCGACGCAACCAATCACAAGCCGTGACGTCACGGGAGGCTGGAAACGCGCGCTGTTGTGATTTTGCTTTTTGCTCCCTCTAGTGGTCATTAGTGATTTGACTCTGGAGCGTCTGTCTTTTCCTATATCCTCACCTGGGCCGTTAGTTCAGGGGCGTTGCTATATAAGCTCCCTGGACCTTCAGTTCAATGCCTGGCATCGTTGAAATCAGAGCTAATCTGTTGTGCTCTTGTCCTCTGATCCTGGTTCCTGTTTTTTCAAGCTAAGTCTGCTTCCTTGCTTTTTGCTTTTGTTTTGTTTGGTATTTTTGTCCAGCTTGTTCCTATCTGTATCCTGACCTTTGCTGGAAGCTCTAGGGGGCTGGTGTTCTCCCCCCGGACCGTTAGACGGTTCGGGGGTTCTTGAATCTCCAGCGTGGATTTTTATAGGGTTTTTGTTGACCAGATAAGTTATCTTGCTATATTCTGCTATTAGTAAGCTGGCCTCTCTTTGCTGAACCTGGTTCATTTCTGTGTTTGTCATTTCCTCTTACCTCACCGTTATTATTTGTGGGGGGCTTGTATCTTGCTTTGGGGTCCCTTTCTCTGGAGGCAAGAGAGGTCTTTGTTTTCTTCTCCTAGGGGTAGTTAGATTCTCCGGCTGGCGTGAGTCATCTAGCGATCACCGTAGGCATGATCCCCGGCTACTTCTAGTGTTGGCGTTAGGAGTAGCTATTTGGTCAACCCAGTTACCACAGCCCTATGAGCTGGATTTTTGTATCTTGCAGACTTACACGTTCCTCTGAGACCCTGTCCACTGGGGTCATAACAGTATGCCAGGCCAGTATTAAATGTTTAATGCATTGCAGAAGTGGGATTATAAGAAAGAAAATTTTGAGTTTTTTTTTTCCCTCTCTCATTTTTTTTTTTTTCTTTTCCCCTTTACCTCAGAGTGGCTTAAGCTTGCTGCAGACATGAATGTCCAGACCTTGATTACAAGTGTGGACCAGCTTGCCGCTCGTGTGCAGGGTATACAAGATTATGTTACCAGAAATCCTAGGTCTGAACCCAAGATTCCGATTCCTGAACTGTTTTCAGGAGACCGATTTAAGTTTAGGAATTTCAGGAATAATTGTAAATTATTTTTGTCCCTGAAACCTTGTTCGTCTGGAGACTCTGCTCAACAAGTAAAAATTGTTATTTCATTCTTACGGGGTGACCCTCAGGATTGGGCTTTTTCGTTGGCGCCAGGAGATCCGGCATTGGCTGATATTGATGCGTTTTTTTCTGGCGCTCGGTTTACTTTATGAGGAACCCAATCTTGAGATTCAGGCAGAGAAAGCCTTGCTGGCTATGTCTCAGGGCCAGGACGAGGCTGAGGTGTATTGCCAAAAATTTCGGAAATGGTCCGTGCTGACACATTGGAACGAGTGTGCACTGGCCGCTAATTTTAGAAATGGCCTTTCTGAGGCCATTAAGAATGTTATGGTGGGTTTTCCCATTCCCACAGGTCTGAATGATACCATGTCCCTGGCTATTCAAATTGACCGGCGGTTGCGGGAGCGCAAAACCGCAAATTCCCTCATGTTGTTGTCTGAACAGACACCTGATGTGATGCAATGTGATAGAAAAACCGCAAATTCCCTCATGGTGTTGTCTGAACGGACACCTGATTTGATGCAATGTGATAGAATCCTGACTAGAAATGAGAGGAAAATTCATAGACGCCGGAATGGCTTGTGCTACTACTGTGGTGATTCTACACATGTTATCTCAGCATGCTCTAAACGTATATCTAAGGTTGTTAGTCCTGTCACCGTTGGTAATTTGCATTCTAAGTTTATTCTGTCTGTAACTTTGATTTGCTCACTGTCATCTTATCCTGTCATGGCGTTTGTAGATTCAGGTGCTGCCCTGAGTCTTATGGATCTCTCATTTGCTAAGCGCTGTGGTTTTATTCTTGAACCATTAGAAAATCCTATCCCTCTTAGGGGTATTGATGCTACGCCATTGGCAGAAAATAAGCCGCAGTATTGGACACAGGTTACCATGTGCATGACTCCTGAACACCGCGAGGTGATACGTTTTCTCGTTCTACATAAAATGCATGATTTGGTTGTTTTGGGGCTGCCATGGTTACAGACCCATAATCCAGTCCTTGACTGGAAGGCTATGTCAGTGTCTAGTTGGGGCTGTCGTGGTATTCATGAGGATTCCCTGCCTGTGTCTATTGCTTCTTCTACGCCTTCGGAAGTTCCGGAGTACTTGTCTGATTATCAGGATGTCTTTAGCGAGTCCAGGTCCAGTGCATTGCCTCCTCATAGGGAATGTGACTGTGCTATAGATTTGATTCCAGGCAGTAAATTTCCTAAGGGAAGACTGTTTAATCTGTCGATACCTGAACATACCGCTATGCGTTCATATATCAAGGAGTCTCTGGAGAAAGGACACATCCGTCCGTCTTCTTCCCCTCTTGGTGCGGGATTCTTTTTTGTGGCTAAAAAGGACGGATCTTTGAGGCCTTGTATTGACTATCGGCTTTTAAATAAGATCACTGTCAAATTTCAGTATCCTTTGCCGCTGTTGTCTGACTTGTTTGCCCGGATTAAAGGTGCCAAGTGGTTTACCAAGATAGACCTTCGTGGTGCGTACAACCTTGTGCGCATTAAGCAAGGGGATGAATGGAAAACCGCATTCAATACGCCCGAAGGTCATTTTGAGTACTTGGTGATGCCTTTTGGGCTCTCTAATGCCCCTTCAGTTTTTCAGTCCTTTATGCATGACATTTTCCGGAACTATCTGGATAAATTTCTGATCGTTTATCTGGATGATATTCTGGTTTTTTCTGATAATTGGGACTCGCATGTGGAGCAGGTCAGGATGGTCTTTAAAATTTTGCGTGAAAATTCTTTGTTTGTCAAGGGCTCAAAGTGTCTTTTTGGTGTACAGAAGGTTCCCTTTTTGGGGTTCATTTTTTCCCCTTCTGCTGTGGAGATGGACCCAGTCAAGGTCCGAGCTATTATTGATTGGACTCAGCCCTCGTCAGTTAAGAGTCTTCAGAAGTTCTTGGGTTTCGCTAACTTCTACCGTCGTTTTATCGCTAACTTTTCTAGCATTGTGAAACCTTTGACGGATATGACCAAGAAGGGCTCCGATGTGGTTAATTGGGCTCCGATGTGGTTAATTGGGCTCCTGCTGCCGTGGAGGCTTTCCAGGAGTTGAAACGTCGGTTTACTTCGGCGCCTGTTTTGTGCCAGCCTGATGTCTTGCTTCCCTTTCAAGTTGAGGTGGATGCTTCAGAGATTGGAGCAGGGGCCGTTTTGTCGCAGAGAGGCCCTGGTTGCTCTGTTATGAGACCTTGCGCCTTTTTCTCTAGGAAGTTTTCGCCTGCGGAGCGAAATTATGATGTGGGCAATCGGGAGTTGTTGGCCATGAAATGGGCATTTGAGGAGCGGCGTCATTGGCTCGAGGGTGCTAAGCATCGTGTGGTGGTCTTGACTGATCACAAAAATCTGATGTATCTCGAGTCTGCTAAACGCCTGAATCCTAGACAGGCCCGCTGGTCATTGTTTTTCTCCCGTTTTGACTTTGTTGTCTCGTATTTACCAGGTTCAAAGAATGTGAAGGCCGATGCTCTTTCCAGGAGCTTTGTGCCTGATGCTCCTGGAGTCGCTGAACCTGTGGGTATTCTTAAGGATGGTATTATCTTGTCAGCTATTTCTCCAGATCTGCGACGTGTGTTGCAGAGATTTCAGGTTGATAGGCCTGATTCTTGTCCACCTGACAGACTGTTTGTGCCTGATAAGTGGACCAGCAGAGTCATTTCCGAGGTTCATTCCTCGGTGTTGGCAGGTCACCCAGGAATTTTTGGCACCAGAGATCTGGTGGCCAGATCCTTTTGGTGGCCTTCCTTGTCTAGGGATGTGCGGTCATTTGTACAGTCCTGTGGGACTTGTGCTCGAGCTAAGCCTTGCTGTTCTCGTGCCAGCGGGTTGCTCTTGCCCTTGCCTGTCCCTAAGAGACCTTGGACACATATCTCCATGGATTTCATTTCTGATCTTCCGGTGTCTCAGGGCATGTCTGTTATCTGGGTGATATGTGATCGCTTCTCCAAGATGGTCCATTTGGTTCCTTTGCCTAAACTGCCTTCCTCTTCCGATCTGGTTCCTGTGTTTTTCCAGAACGTGGTTCGTTTGCACGGCATCCCTGAGAATATTGTGTCAGACAGAGGATCCCAGTTCGTTTCCAGATTCTGGCGATCCTTTTGTAGTAGGATGGGCATTGACTTGTCGTTTTCGTCTGCTTTCCATCCTCAGACTAATGGACAGACGGAGCGAACTAATCAGACTTTGGAGGCTTATTTGAGGTGTTTTGTCTCTGCTGATCAGGACGATTGGGTGACCTTCTTGCCGTTAGCTGAGTTTGCCCTTAATAATCGGGCTAGTTCCGCCACCTTGGTTTCGCCGTTTTTCTGCAACTCTGGTTTCCACCCTCGTTTTTCTTCGGGTCATGTGGAGCCTTCTGACTGCCCTGGGGTGGATTCTGTGGTGGATAGGTTGCAGCGGATCTGGAATCTTGTGGTGGACAACTTGAAGTTGTCACAGGAGAGGGCTCAGCGCTTTGCCAACCGCCGCCGCGGTGTGGGTCCCCGACTACGTGTTGGGGATTTGGTGTGGCTTTCTTCCCGCTTTGTTCCTATGAAGGTTTCCTCTCCCAAATTTAAACCTCGTTTTATTGGTCCTTACAAGATATTGGAAATTCTTAATCCTGTATCCTTTCGCCTGGATCTTCCTGTATCGTTTGCTATCCACAACGTGTTTCATAGGTCCTTGTTGCGGCGGTACGTTGTGCCTGTGGTTCCTTCTGCTGAGCCTCCTGCTCCGGTGTTGGTTGAGGGTGAGTTGGAGTACGTGGTGGAGAAGATCTTGGATTCTCGTCTCTCCAGGCGGAGGCTTCAGTACCTGGTCAAGTGGAAGGGCTATGGTCAGGAAGATAATTCCTGGGTGGTCGCCTCTGATGTTCATGCGGCCGATTTAGTTCGTGCCTTTCACGCCGCTCATCCTGATCGCCCTGGTGGTCGTGGTGAGGGTTCGGTGACCCCTCACTAAGGGGGGGGTACTGTTGTGATTTTGCTTTTTGCTCCCTCTAGTGGTCATTAGTGATTTGACTCTGGAGCGTCTGTCTTTTCCTATATCCTCACCTGGGCCGTTAGTTCAGGGGCGTTGCTATATAAGCTCCCTGGACCTTCAGTTCAATGCCTGGCATCGTTGAAATCAGAGCTAATCTGTTGTGCTCTTGTCCTCTGATCCTGGTTCCTGTTTTTTCAAGCTAAGTCTGCTTCCTTGCTTTTTGCTTTTGTTTTGTTTGGTATTTTTGTCCAGCTTGTTCCTATCTGTATCCTGACCTTCGCTGGAAGCTCTAGGGGGCTGGTGTTCTCCCCCGGACCGTTAGACGGTTCGGGGGTTCTTGAATCTCCAGCGTGGATTTTTATAGGGTTTTTGTTGACCAGATAAGTTATCTTGCTATATTCTGCTATTAGTAAGCTGGCCTCTCTTTGCTGAACCTGGTTCATTTCTGTGTTTGTCATTTCCTCTTACCTCACCGTTATTATTTGTGGGGGGCTTGTATCTTGCTTTGGGGTCCCTTTCTCTGGAGGCAAGAGAGGTCTTTGTTTTCTTCTCCTAGGGGTAGTTAGATTCTCCGGCTGGCGCGAGTCATCTAGCGATCACCGTAGGCATGATCCCCGGCTACTTCTAGTGTTGGCGTTAGGAGTAGCTATTTGGTCAACCCAGTTACCACAGCCCTGTGAGCTGGATTTTTGTATCTTGCAGACTTACACGTTCCTCTGAGACCCTGTCCACTGGGGTCATAACAGCGCGCATTTTAAAATGCACGCGTCTCCTGCCTCCCGTGACGTCACGGCTTGTGATTGGTTGCGTCGCCCATGTGACCGCGACGCAACCAATCACAACGCCGGAACGTAATTTTAAAATCCTGAAAGACCTGAAATTACATCACGGCTTGCTGTGATTGGTTGCGTCGCGGTCACATGGGCGACGCAACCAATCACAAGCCGTGACGTCACGGGAGGCAGGAAACGCGCGCATTTTAAAATGCGCGCGTGTCCAGCCTCCCGTGACGTCACGGCTTGTGATTGGTTGTGTCGCCCATGTGACCGCGACGCAACCAATCACAACGCCGGAACGTAATTTTAAAATCCTGAAGGACCTGAAATTACGTCACGGCTTGCTGTGATTGGTTGCGTCGCGGTCACATGGGCGACGCAACCAATCACAAGCCGTGACGTCACGGGAGGCTGGAAACGCGCGCTGTTGTGATTTTGCTTTTTGCTCCCTCTAGTGGTCATTAGTGATTTGACTCTGGAGCGTCTGTCTTTTCCTATATCCTCACCTGGGCCGTTAGTTCAGGGGCGTTGCTATATAAGCTCCCTGGACCTTCAGTTCAATGCCTGGCATCGTTGAAATCAGAGCTAATCTGTTGTGCTCTTGTCCTCTGATCCTGGTTCCTGTTTTTTCAAGCTAAGTCTGCTTCCTTGCTTTTTGCTTTTGTTTTGTTTGGTATTTTTGTCCAGCTTGTTCCTATCTGTATCCTGACCTTTGCTGGAAGCTCTAGGGGGCTGGTGTTCTCCCCCCGGACCGTTAGACGGTTCGGGGGTTCTTGAATCTCCAGCGTGGATTTTTATAGGGTTTTTGTTGACCAGATAAGTTATCTTGCTATATTCTGCTATTAGTAAGCTGGCCTCTCTTTGCTGAACCTGGTTCATTTCTGTGTTTGTCATTTCCTCTTACCTCACCGTTATTATTTGTGGGGGGCTTGTATCTTGCTTTGGGGTCCCTTTCTCTGGAGGCAAGAGAGGTCTTTGTTTTCTTCTCCTAGGGGTAGTTAGATTCTCCGGCTGGCGCGAGTCATCTAGCGATCACCGTAGGCATGATCCCCGGCTACTTCTAGTGTTGGCGTTAGGAGTAGCTATTTGGTCAACCCAGTTACCACAGCCCTATGAGCTGGATTTTTGTATCTTGCAGACTTACACGTTCCTCTGAGACCCTGTCCACTGGGGTCATAACAGTATGCCAGGCCAGTATTAAATGTTTAATGCATTGCAGAAGTGGGATTATAAGAAAGAAAATTTTGAGGTTTTTTTTTCCCTCTCTCATTTTTTTTTTTTCTTTTCCCCTTTACCTCAGAGTGGCTTAAGCTTGCTGCAGACATGAATGTCCAGACCTTGATTACAAGTGTGGACCAGCTTGCCGCTCGTGTGCAGGGTATACAAGATTATGTTACCAGAAATCCTAGGTCTGAACCCAAGATTCCGATTCCTGAACTGTTTTCAGGAGACCGATTTAAGTTTAGGAATTTCAGGAATAATTGTAAATTATTTTTGTCCCTGAAACCTTGTTCGTCTGGAGACTCTGCTCAACAAGTAAAAATTGTTATTTCATTCTTACGGGGTGACCCTCAGGATTGGGCTTTTTCGTTGGCGCCAGGAGATCCGGCATTGGCTGATATTGATGCGTTTTTTCTGGCGCTCGGTTTACTTTATGAGGAACCCAATCTTGAGATTCAGGCAGAGAAAGCCTTGCTGGCTATGTCTCAGGGCCAGGACGAGGCTGAGGTGTATTGCCAAAAATTTCGGAAATGGTCCGTGCTGACACATTGGAACGAGTGTGCACTGGCCGCTAATTTTAGAAATGGCCTTTCTGAGGCCATTAAGAATGTTATGGTGGGTTTTCCCATTCCCACAGGTCTGAATGATACCATGTCCCTGGCTATTCAAATTGACCGGCGGTTGCGGGAGCGCAAAACCGCAAATTCCCTCATGTTGTTGTCTGAACAGACACCTGATGTGATGCAATGTGATAGAAAAACCGCAAATTCCCTCATGGTGTTGTCTGAACGGACACCTGATTTGATGCAATGTGATAGAATCCTGACTAGAAATGAGAGGAAAATTCATAGACGCCGGAATGGCTTGTGCTACTACTGTGGTGATTCTACACATGTTATCTCAGCATGCTCTAAACGTATATCTAAGGTTGTTAGTCCTGTCACCGTTGGTAATTTGCATACTAAGTTTATTCTGTCTGTAACTTTGATTTGCTCACTGTCATCTTATCCTGTCATGGCGTTTGTAGATTCAGGTGCTGCCCTGAGTCTTATGGATCTCTCATTTGCTAAGCGCTGTGGTTTTATTCTTGAACCATTAGAAAATCCTATCCCTCTTAGGGGTATTGATGCTACGCCATTGGCAGAAAATAAGCCGCAGTATTGGACACAGGTTACCATGTGCATGACTCCTGAACACCGCGAGGTGATACGTTTTCTCGTTCTACATAAAATGCATGATTTGGTTGTTTTGGGGCTGCCATGGTTACAGACCCATAATCCAGTCCTTGACTGGAAGGCTATGTCAGTGTCTAGTTGGGGCTGTCGTGGTATTCATGAGGATTCCCTGCCTGTGTCTATTGCTTCTTCTACGCCTTCGGAAGTTCCGGAGTACTTGTCTGATTATCAGGATGTCTTTAGCGAGTCCAGGTCCAGTGCATTGCCTCCTCATAGGGAATGTGACTGTGCTATAGATTTGATTCCAGGCAGTAAATTTCCTAAGGGAAGACTGTTTAATCTGTCGATACCTGAACATACCGCTATGCGTTCATATATCAAGGAGTCTCTGGAGAAAGGACACATCCGTCCGTCTTCTTCCCCTCTTGGTGCGGGATTCTTTTTTGTGGCTAAAAAGGACGGATCTTTGAGGCCTTGTATTGACTATCGGCTTTTAAATAAGATCACTGTCAAATTTCAGTATCCTTTGCCGCTGTTGTCTGACTTGTTTGCCCGGATTAAAGGTGCCAAGTGGTTTACCAAGATAGACCTTCGTGGTGCGTACAACCTTGTGCGCATTAAGCAAGGGGATGAATGGAAAACCGCATTCAATACGCCCGAAGGTCATTTTGAGTACTTGGTGATGCCTTTTGGGCTCTCTAATGCCCCTTCAGTTTTTCAGTCCTTTATGCATGACATTTTCCGGAACTATCTGGATAAATTTCTGATCGTTTATCTGGATGATATTCTGGTTTTTTCTGATAATTGGGACTCGCATGTGGAGCAGGTCAGGATGGTCTTTAAAATTTTGCGTGAAAATTCTTTGTTTGTCAAGGGCTCAAAGTGTCTTTTTGGTGTACAGAAGGTTCCCTTTTTGGGGTTCATTTTTTCCCCTTCTGCTGTGGAGATGGACCCAGTCAAGGTCCGAGCTATTATTGATTGGACTCAGCCCTCGTCAGTTAAGAGTCTTCAGAAGTTCTTGGGTTTCGCTAACTTCTACCGTCGTTTTATCGCTAACTTTTCTAGCATTGTGAAACCTTTGACGGATATGACCAAGAAGGGCTCCGATGTGGTTAATTGGGCTCCTGCTGCCGTGGAGGCTTTCCAGGAGTTGAAACGTCGGTTTACTTCGGCGCCTGTTTTGTGCCAGCCTGATGTCTTGCTTCCCTTTCAAGTTGAGGTGGATGCTTCAGAGATTGGAGCAGGGGCCGTTTTGTCGCAGAGAGGCCCTGGTTGCTCTGTTATGAGACCTTGCGCCTTTTTCTCTAGGAAGTTTTCGCCTGCGGAGCGAAATTATGATGTGGGCAATCGGGAGTTGTTGGCCATGAAATGGGCATTTGAGGAGCGGCGTCATTGGCTCGAGGGTGCTAAGCATCGTGTGGTGGTCTTGACTGATCACAAAAATCTGATGTATCTCGAGTCTGCTAAACGCCTGAATCCTAGACAGGCCCGCTGGTCATTGTTTTTCTCCCGTTTTGACTTTGTTGTCTCGTATTTACCAGGTTCAAAGAATGTGAAGGCCGATGCTCTTTCCAGGAGCTTTGTGCCTGATGCTCCTGGAGTCGCTGAACCTGTGGGTATTCTTAAGGATGGTATTATCTTGTCAGCTATTTCTCCAGATCTGCGACGTGTGTTGCAGAGATTTCAGGTTGATAGGCCTGATTCTTGTCCACCTGACAGACTGTTTGTGCCTGATAAGTGGACCAGCAGAGTCATTTCCGAGGTTCATTCCTCGGTGTTGGCAGGTCACCCAGGAATTTTTGGCACCAGAGATCTGGTGGCCAGATCCTTTTGGTGGCCTTCCTTGTCTAGGGATGTGCGGTCATTTGTACAGTCCTGTGGGACTTGTGCTCGAGCTAAGCCTTGCTGTTCTCGTGCCAGCGGGTTGCTCTTGCCCTTGCCTGTCCCTAAGAGACCTTGGACACATATCTCCATGGATTTCATTTCTGATCTTCCGGTGTCTCAGGGCATGTCTGTTATCTGGGTGATATGTGATCGCTTCTCCAAGATGGTCCATTTGGTTCCTTTGCCTAAACTGCCTTCCTCTTCCGATCTGGTTCCTGTGTTTTTCCAGAACGTGGTTCGTTTGCACGGCATCCCTGAGAATATTGTGTCAGACAGAGGATCCCAGTTCGTTTCCAGATTCTGGCGATCCTTTTGTAGTAGGATGGGCATTGACTTGTCGTTTTCGTCTGCTTTCCATCCTCAGACTAATGGACAGACGGAGCGAACTAATCAGACTTTGGAGGCTTATTTGAGGTGTTTTGTCTCTGCTGATCAGGACGATTGGGTGACCTTCTTGCCGTTAGCTGAGTTTGCCCTTAATAATCGGGCTAGTTCCGCCACCTTGGTTTCGCCGTTTTTCTGCAACTCTGGTTTCCACCCTCGTTTTTCTTCGGGTCATGTGGAGCCTTCTGACTGCCCTGGGGTGGATTCTGTGGTGGATAGGTTGCAGCGGATCTGGAATCTTGTGGTGGACAACTTGAAGTTGTCACAGGAGAGGGCTCAGCGCTTTGCCAACCGCCGCCGCGGTGTGGGTCCCCGACTACGTGTTGGGGATTTGGTGTGGCTTTCTTCCCGCTTTGTTCCTATGAAGGTTTCCTCTCCCAAATTTAAACCTCGTTTTATTGGTCCTTACAAGATATTGGAAATTCTTAATCCTGTATCCTTTCGCCTGGATCTTCCTGTATCGTTTGCTATCCACAACGTGTTTCATAGGTCCTTGTTGCGGCGGTACGTTGTGCCTGTGGTTCCTTCTGCTGAGCCTCCTGCTCCGGTGTTGGTTGAGGGCGAGTTGGAGTACGTGGTGGAGAAGATCTTGGATTCTCGTCTCTCCAGGCGGAGGCTTCAGTACCTGGTCAAGTGGAAGGGCTATGGTCAGGAAGATAATTCCTGGGTGGTCGCCTCTGATGTTCATGCGGCCGATTTAGTTCGTGCCTTTCACGCCGCTCATCCTGATCGCCCTGGTGGTCGTGGTGAGGGTTCGGTGACCCCTCACTAAGGGGGGGGGTACTGTTGTGATTTTGCTTTTTGCTCCCTCTAGTGGTCATTAGTGATTTGACTCTGGAGCGTCTGTCTTTTCCTATATCCTCACCTGGGCCGTTAGTTCAGGGGCGTTGCTATATAAGCTCCCTGGACCTTCAGTTCAATGCCTGGCATCGTTGAAATCAGAGCTAATCTGTTGTGCTCTTGTCCTCTGATCCTGGTTCCTGTTTTTTCAAGCTAAGTCTGCTTCCTTGCTTTTTGCTTTTGTTTTGTTTGGTATTTTTGTCCAGCTTGTTCCTATCTGTATCCTGACCTTCGCTGGAAGCTCTAGGGGGCTGGTGTTCTCCCCCGGACCGTTAGACGGTTCGGGGGTTCTTGAATCTCCAGCGTGGATTTTTATAGGGTTTTTGTTGACCAGATAAGTTATCTTGCTATATTCTGCTATTAGTAAGCTGGCCTCTCTTTGCTGAACCTGGTTCATTTCTGTGTTTGTCATTTCCTCTTACCTCACCGTTATTATTTGTGGGGGGCTTGTATCTTGCTTTGGGGTCCCTTTCTCTGGAGGCAAGAGAGGTCTTTGTTTTCTTCTCCTAGGGGTAGTTAGATTCTCCGGCTGGCGCGAGTCATCTAGCGATCACCGTAGGCATGATCCCCGGCTACTTCTAGTGTTGGCGTTAGGAGTAGCTATTTGGTCAACCCAGTTACCACAGCCCTATGAGCTGGATTTTTGTATCTTGCAGACTTACACGTTCCTCTGAGACCCTGTCCACTGGGGTCATAACAGCGCGCATTTTAAAATGCACGCGTCTCCTGCCTCCCGTGACGTCACGGCTTGTGATTGGTTGCGTCGCCCATGTGACCGCGACGCAACCAATCACAACGCCGGAACGTAATTTTAAAATCCTGAAAGACCTGAAATTACATCACGGCTTGCTGTGATTGGTTGCGTCGCGGTCACATGGGCGACGCAACCAATCACAAGCCGTGACGTCACGGGAGGCAGGAAACGCGCGCATTTTAAAATGCGCGCGTGTCCAGCCTCCCGTGACGTCACGGCTTGTGATTGGTTGTGTCGCCCATGTGACCGCGACGCAACCAATCACAACGCCGGAACGTAATTTTAAAATCCTGAAGGACCTGAAATTACGTCACGGCTTGCTGTGATTGGTTGCGTCGCGGTCACATGGGCGACGCAACCAATCACAAGCCGTGACGTCACGGGAGGCTGGAAACGCGCGCTGTTGTGATTTTGCTTTTTGCTCCCTCTAGTGGTCATTAGTGATTTGACTCTGGAGCGTCTGTCTTTTCCTATATCCTCACCTGGGCCGTTAGTTCAGGGGCGTTGCTATATAAGCTCCCTGGACCTTCAGTTCAATGCCTGGCATCGTTGAAATCAGAGCTAATCTGTTGTGCTCTTGTCCTCTGATCCTGGTTCCTGTTTTTTCAAGCTAAGTCTGCTTCCTTGCTTTTTGCTTTTGTTTTGTTTGGTATTTTTGTCCAGCTTGTTCCTATCTGTATCCTGACCTTTGCTGGAAGCTCTAGGGGGCTGGTGTTCTCCCCCCGGACCGTTAGACGGTTCGGGGGTTCTTGAATCTCCAGCGTGGATTTTTATAGGGTTTTTGTTGACCAGATAAGTTATCTTGCTATATTCTGCTATTAGTAAGCTGGCCTCTCTTTGCTGAACCTGGTTCATTTCTGTGTTTGTCATTTCCTCTTACCTCACCGTTATTATTTGTGGGGGGCTTGTATCTTGCTTTGGGGTCCCTTTCTCTGGAGGCAAGAGAGGTCTTTGTTTTCTTCTCCTAGGGGTAGTTAGATTCTCCGGCTGGCGCGAGTCATCTAGCGATCACCGTAGGCATGATCCCCGGCTACTTCTAGTGTTGGCGTTAGGAGTAGCTATTTGGTCAACCCAGTTACCACAGCCCTATGAGCTGGATTTTTGTATCTTGCAGACTTACACGTTCCTCTGAGACCCTGTCCACTGGGGTCATAACAGTATGCCAGGCCAGTATTAAATGTTTAATGCATTGCAGAAGTGGGATTATAAGAAAGAAAATTTTGAGGTTTTTTTTTCCCTCTCTCATTTTTTTTTTTCTTTTCCCCTTTACCTCAGAGTGGCTTAAGCTTGCTGCAGACATGAATGTCCAGACCTTGATTACAAGTGTGGACCAGCTTGCCGCTCGTGTGCAGGGTATACAAGATTATGTTACCAGAAATCCTAGGTCTGAACCCAAGATTCCGATTCCTGAACTGTTTTCAGGAGACCGATTTAAGTTTAGGAATTTCAGGAATAATTGTAAATTATTTTTGTCCCTGAAACCTTGTTCGTCTGGAGACTCTGCTCAACAAGTAAAAATTGTTATTTCATTCTTACGGGGTGACCCTCAGGATTGGGCTTTTTCGTTGGCGCCAGGAGATCCGGCATTGGCTGATATTGATGCGTTTTTTCTGGCGCTCGGTTTACTTTATGAGGAACCCAATCTTGAGATTCAGGCAGAGAAAGCCTTGCTGGCTATGTCTCAGGGCCAGGACGAGGCTGAGGTGTATTGCCAAAAATTTCGGAAATGGTCCGTGCTGACACATTGGAACGAGTGTGCACTGGCCGCTAATTTTAGAAATGGCCTTTCTGAGGCCATTAAGAATGTTATGGTGGGTTTTCCCATTCCCACAGGTCTGAATGATACCATGTCCCTGGCTATTCAAATTGACCGGCGGTTGCGGGAGCGCAAAACCGCAAATTCCCTCATGTTGTTGTCTGAACAGACACCTGATGTGATGCAATGTGATAGAAAAACCGCAAATTCCCTCATGGTGTTGTCTGAACGGACACCTGATTTGATGCAATGTGATAGAATCCTGACTAGAAATGAGAGGAAAATTCATAGACGCCGGAATGGCTTGTGCTACTACTGTGGTGATTCTACACATGTTATCTCAGCATGCTCTAAACGTATATCTAAGGTTGTTAGTCCTGTCACCGTTGGTAATTTGCATACTAAGTTTATTCTGTCTGTAACTTTGATTTGCTCACTGTCATCTTATCCTGTCATGGCGTTTGTAGATTCAGGTGCTGCCCTGAGTCTTATGGATCTCTCATTTGCTAAGCGCTGTGGTTTTATTCTTGAACCATTAGAAAATCCTATCCCTCTTAGGGGTATTGATGCTACGCCATTGGCAGAAAATAAGCCGCAGTATTGGACACAGGTTACCATGTGCATGACTCCTGAACACCGCGAGGTGATACGTTTTCTCGTTCTACATAAAATGCATGATTTGGTTGTTTTGGGGCTGCCATGGTTACAGACCCATAATCCAGTCCTTGACTGGAAGGCTATGTCAGTGTCTAGTTGGGGCTGTCGTGGTATTCATGAGGATTCCCTGCCTGTGTCTATTGCTTCTTCTACGCCTTCGGAAGTTCCGGAGTACTTGTCTGATTATCAGGATGTCTTTAGCGAGTCCAGGTCCAGTGCATTGCCTCCTCATAGGGAATGTGACTGTGCTATAGATTTGATTCCAGGCAGTAAATTTCCTAAGGGAAGACTGTTTAATCTGTCGATACCTGAACATACCGCTATGCGTTCATATATCAAGGAGTCTCTGGAGAAAGGACACATCCGTCCGTCTTCTTCCCCTCTTGGTGCGGGATTCTTTTTTGTGGCTAAAAAGGACGGATCTTTGAGGCCTTGTATTGACTATCGGCTTTTAAATAAGATCACTGTCAAATTTCAGTATCCTTTGCCGCTGTTGTCTGACTTGTTTGCCCGGATTAAAGGTGCCAAGTGGTTTACCAAGATAGACCTTCGTGGTGCGTACAACCTTGTGCGCATTAAGCAAGGGGATGAATGGAAAACCGCATTCAATACGCCCGAAGGTCATTTTGAGTACTTGGTGATGCCTTTTGGGCTCTCTAATGCCCCTTCAGTTTTTCAGTCCTTTATGCATGACATTTTCCGGAACTATCTGGATAAATTTCTGATCGTTTATCTGGATGATATTCTGGTTTTTTCTGATAATTGGGACTCGCATGTGGAGCAGGTCAGGATGGTCTTTAAAATTTTGCGTGAAAATTCTTTGTTTGTCAAGGGCTCAAAGTGTCTTTTTGGTGTACAGAAGGTTCCCTTTTTGGGGTTCATTTTTTCCCCTTCTGCTGTGGAGATGGACCCAGTCAAGGTCCGAGCTATTATTGATTGGACTCAGCCCTCGTCAGTTAAGAGTCTTCAGAAGTTCTTGGGTTTCGCTAACTTCTACCGTCGTTTTATCGCTAACTTTTCTAGCATTGTGAAACCTTTGACGGATATGACCAAGAAGGGCTCCGATGTGGTTAATTGGGCTCCTGCTGCCGTGGAGGCTTTCCAGGAGTTGAAACGTCGGTTTACTTTGGCGCCTGTTTTGTGCCAGCCTGATGTCTCGCTTCCCTTTCAAGTTGAGGTGGATGCTTCAGAGATTGGAGCAGGGGCCGTTTTGTCGCAGAGAGGCCCTGGTTGCTCTGTTATGAGACCTTGCGCCTTTTTCTCTAGGAAGTTTTCGCCTGCGGAGCGAAATTATGATGTGGGCAATCGGGAGTTGTTGGCCATGAAATGGGCATTTGAGGAGCGGCGTCATTGGCTCGAGGGTGCTAAGCATCGTGTGGTGGTCTTGACTGATCACAAAAATCTGATGTATCTCGAGTCTGCTAAACGCCTGAATCCTAGACAGGCCCGCTGGTCATTGTTTTTCTCCCGTTTTGACTTTGTTGTCTCGTATTTACCAGGTTCAAAGAATGTGAAGGCCGATGCTCTTTCCAGGAGCTTTGTGCCTGATGCTCCTGGAGTCGCTGAACCTGTGGGTATTCTTAAAGATGGTATTATCTTGTCAGCTATTTCTCCAGATCTGCGACGTGTGTTGCAGAGATTTCAGGTTGATAGGCCTGATTCTTGTCCACCTGACAGACTGTTTGTGCCTGATAAGTGGACCAGCAGAGTCATTTCCGAGGTTCATTCCTCGGTGTTGGCAGGTCACCCAGGAATTTTTGGCACCAGAGATCTGGTGGCCAGATCCTTTTGGTGGCCTTCCTTGTCTAGGGATGTGCGGTCATTTGTACAGTCCTGTGGGACTTGTGCTCGAGCTAAGCCTTGCTGTTCTCGTGCCAGCGGGTTGCTCTTGCCCTTGCCTGTCCCTAAGAGACCTTGGACACATATCTCCATGGATTTCATTTCTGATCTTCCGGTGTCTCAGGGCATGTCTGTTATCTGGGTGATATGTGATCGCTTCTCCAAGATGGTCCATTTGGTTCCTTTGCCTAAACTGCCTTCCTCTTCCGATCTGGTTCCTGTGTTTTTCCAGAACGTGGTTCGTTTGCACGGCATCCCTGAGAATATTGTGTCAGACAGAGGATCCCAGTTCGTTTCCAGATTCTGGCGATCCTTTTGTAGTAGGATGGGCATTGACTTGTCGTTTTCGTCTGCTTTCCATCCTCAGACTAATGGACAGACGGAGCGAACTAATCAGACTTTGGAGGCTTATTTGAGGTGTTTTGTCTCTGCTGATCAGGACGATTGGGTGACCTTCTTGCCGTTAGCTGAGTTTGCCCTTAATAATCGGGCTAGTTCCGCCACCTTGGTTTCGCCGTTTTTCTGCAACTCTGGTTTCCACCCTCGTTTTTCTTCGGGTCATGTGGAGCCTTCTGACTGCCCTGGGGTGGATTCTGTGGTGGATAGGTTGCAGCGGATCTGGAATCTTGTGGTGGACAACTTGAAGTTGTCACAGGAGAGGGCTCAGCGCTTTGCCAACCGCCGCCGCGGTGTGGGTCCCCGACTACGTGTTGGGGATTTGGTGTGGCTTTCTTCCCGCTTTGTTCCTATGAAGGTTTCCTCTCCCAAATTTAAACCTCGTTTTATTGGTCCTTACAAGATATTGGAAATTCTTAATCCTGTATCCTTTCGCCTGGATCTTCCTGTATCGTTTGCTATCCACAACGTGTTTCATAGGTCCTTGTTGCGGCGGTACGTTGTGCCTGTGGTTCCTTCTGCTGAGCCTCCTGCTCCGGTGTTGGTTGAGGGCGAGTTGGAGTACGTGGTGGAGAAGATCTTGGATTCTCGTCTCTCCAGGCGGAGGCTTCAGTACCTGGTCAAGTGGAAGGGCTATGGTCAGGAAGATAATTCCTGGGTGGTCGCCTCTGATGTTCATGCGGCCGATTTAGTTCGTGCCTTTCACGCCGCTCATCCTGATCGCCCTGGTGGTCGTGGTGAGGGTTCGGTGACCCCTCACTAAGGGGGGGGTACTGTTGTGATTTTGCTTTTTGCTCCCTCTAGTGGTCATTAGTGATTTGACTCTGGAGCGTCTGTCTTTTCCTATATCCTCACCTGGGCCGTTAGTTCAGGGGCGTTGCTATATAAGCTCCCTGGACCTTCAGTTCAATGCCTGGCATCATTGAAATCAGAGCTAATCTGTTGTGCTCTTGTCCTCTGATCCTGGTTCCTGTTTTTTCAAGCTAAGTCTGCTTCCTTGCTTTTTGCTTTTGTTTTGTTTGGTATTTTTGTCCAGCTTGTTCCTATCTGTATCCTGACCTTTGCTGGAAGCTCTAGGGGGCTGGTGTTCTCCCCCCGGACCGTTAGACGGTTCGGGGGTTCTTGAATCTCCAGCGTGGATTTTTATAGGGTTTTTGTTGACCAGATAAGTTATCTTGCTATATTCTGCTATTAGTAAGCTGGCCTCTCTTTGCTGAACCTGGTTCATTTCTGTGTTTGTCATTTCCTCTTACCTCACCGTTATTATTTGTGGGGGGCTTGTATCTTGCTTTGGGGTCCCTTTCTCTGGAGGCAAGAGAGGTCTTTGTTTTCTTCTCCTAGGGGTAGTTAGATTCTCCGGCTGGCGCGAGTCATCTAGCGATCACCGTAGGCATGATCCCCGGCTACTTCTAGTGTTGGCGTTAGGAGTAGCTATTTGGTCAACCCAGTTACCACAGCCCTATGAGCTGGATTTTTGTTTCTTGCAGACTTACACGTTCCTCTGAGACCCTGTCCACTGGGGTCATAACAGCGCGCATTTTAAAATGCACGCGTCTCCTGCCTCCCGTGACGTCACGGCTTGTGATTGGTTGCGTCGCCCATGTGACCGCGACGCAACCAATCACAACGCCGGAACGTAATTTTAAAATCCTGAAAGACCTGAAATTACGTCACGGCTTGCTGTGATTGGTTGCGTCCCGGCCACATGGGCGGCGCGCGACCAATCACAAGCTGGGACTTCGCGTAAGGAAGTTAAAGCGCGAATTTTAAGCAAACAACGCTGCCGGTTCCCTCGGTAAGGTGCAGGCTGCGTCGGAGAGGTGAGTATAGCAATATTTTTAATTTTAATTCTTTATTTTACACATTAATATGGTTCCCAGGGCCTGAAGGAGAGTTTCCTCTCCTTCAGACCCTGGGAACCATCAGGGATACCGTCCGATACATGAGTCCCATTGACTTGTATTGGTATCGGGTATCGGTATCGGATTGGATCCGATACTTTGCCGGTATCGGCCGATACTTTCCGATACCGATACTTTCAAGTATCGGACGGTATCGCTCAACACTAGTGATGAGTGGGGACTTTTTGCACTGAGTTACTAAGATCAGAGAGGAAATATTGGAGCAACTGTTCGTACCAGGATCCTAAAGATGGATAATGTTGGAATGGGCCCTTACCCATATCTTGGATGGCCATCTAGGTGTCAACAAAACCCAAGAAGGGGTCAGGCGGAGGTTCCATTGGCCTGGTTGTCACTGGGAATTCCTAAGGTATTGCATGTCCTGTCCAACCTGCCAAGTTAAAGGCTCCCACCTTTCACTTCCGAATTCCCATTGTGATACTACCCATCAAGGCATGGCCAGAAAGGGATCTCATAGAAACTCTATGTTTGCTGTTTAAGCCAGAAGAGGACATTGAAAACGTTACAATAGCCGAGATGCTGTTGAATGGCCAAAAACAGCAATGTCAGGAAACACTGCAGCAAAATCCGGGACCTGCTCTCAGATTTGCCAAGGTTTACAGATATTATGGAACACGACATTCTGTCGGAAACCCCATGTGTGGGTTAATTCGAAGCCCTACCGAATTCCGGAGGCCTGCAGAGAACTGATCTCCAAAGAAGTGAAGCATATGCTGAATCTCATAGTCATTGACGGATCTAAAAGCAGGTGGTCTAACCTGATTATCCTTCATTCAAAACCCAATGGAGAATGGAGATACTGTAATGATTATTGGAAGCCGAACAAAGTCTCTAAGTTTGATGCTTATCCAATGTCATTTGTCAATAAGCTGCTGGAGACACTTTGGCCAGCAATATATATAACCACCTTGTATCTAACAAAGGGATATTGCTAAATGCTCATGTCACAACAATACAAGGAGAATATGTCCAGATGCCGTTCGAACTGCAGGAAGCTCCCGCCATCTTCAACTGGGCCATGGACCGGATCCTTGCACCCCACAAGAATTATGCTGCAATATAACTGTATAATATCATAATATTCAGCCCAGAATGAAGAAGTAATCTGGAAAAGATCCAAGCGGTGTTTGATGCTCTCAAGTGGGGTTTTCTATAAATTCCAAAAATGTGCCATGTAAAAAAAAGGGTGCCAAATACTAGATTAGGAGCTGTCCTTTCTCAGGAGATACACAGAGAGGTGTATCCTGATATCTACATGAGTAGGAAACTGTTAAAAGAAAAAAAGGGGTTCGGTACCGTGTTAGCGTCTTGTTCTTCACTCTGAGAGCATTAGGAAACTGTTGGCATGTAGAAAAAATTATTCCACTGTAGAAAAGGAATGCTTGGCTTTAAAGTGGGTGATGAACAGATTACAATACTATCTCTTAGGGCAAAAATTTCAATTAGTGTCAGACCATGCCCCACTCAGGTGGATGAGGGAGAAAAAGGGGAAAATGCTCATGTTAGCATCAGATTTCTAGCCCTGCAGAATTTCCCCTTTTCTGTGGAAAATAGAGCTGGGAGTTACATGGCAATGCCGATGCCTTCTCGAAAATCCTGTGTCTTGTGATAGAAGGTGCCAAGCCCATGGCTTTAGGCAGAGGGGGGGTATATAAGATGGCTGTTAGACACATAGTGGTTAGGAGATACATTTTGAGTATTATTTTAGTACATATAGGACTAAAAGAGGTTAATCAGCTGTAACAGGTTGATTATGAGCAGCAGAAGAGATAGGAGAGAAGGCTGCTCACTATATCTACACCCCTGGATGTAGTTCACTTTGCAAAATTAAATTTGTTTGTCACACACATGTGTGTGTATGGAGGTGTTCAGATCTTTTGGATCAAGTGTTTTTGCTAAACGATTAAGAAGCTGGACTCTAAGCAAGGCGGAGTAACCAAAACTATTGAATGCAGTTTTTCCTTTAAGCTTCAGTTTGTGCCAGACAAAGGTTGTATGTAAGTTTGCCTGTGATGTAGTTTAAGAGGACTGAAATAAACCAGTCAAACTTTTAAAAAGGCAGTTCCTGTGACACCTCAGATCATTCCTAAGTGAGTAGCATTGTTACAATATATATATATATATATATATATATATATATATATATATATATATATATATATATATATATATATATATATAAAGTTGTCACACCTTGCCAGAAAATGCACTACACAGTAATCCTAATATACGGTACTATTTTACTATTTTACCTATTTTACTAGGTAGTAAACCTAACACACATGTTAAGTGATTTGTGGCAACAGCTAGTGGTATTGTTCTGGCTCACATGGTTGCTGTATTTGACTATTAAAACAGTAGTAAAGCCTTAACTTTTTTAGAAATGCAACATAAGCCAAAACATTATGTTGCAAAGTTAATGAAAGTATGCTCACACCTGGAAACAAAAATATGGCAAAAGCAGAAAGAATGGGAAAAGAAAAGATTGCTATTTTCGTTGCAATTGACAACATCATGTGATAGTGCAATGCTTTATGGGAAAGCCCCATCAGCCCACAATGCGACTCTTTTGTCAGTTTGAATCAAGTTTCAAGGTGTAGAAAGCTGAAGGAACTTGAATATTTTAGTAATTTCAGTTGAAATTTGATTATTCACAGAAAGATCAGACTGTTTTCATTATATAACTTCTTTTTATAATTCACTAAATATACTATATCAGTATATACTTGTATATCTTACGGTACGCCTGATGAAGGTCTAAATATGTAGATCAAAGCATTACATTTTTTTTCGATCGTGCATTAAAGCATCACTTCTTACATATCAGGAATGCCTAGGTTTTCTTTTATTAAAATTAAAATATAGTTACAAAGCTCAAAATTCTGTTGTTATGGAGATAAATTGAGAATATACAAAACACATTAAGGTAAACTGTAAATAGCAGATATTGTATTTCAGAAACAACAGTCTGTGTGTAGGGGTTTGTTTGTTTCTTTCTATCTCAAAATGTAATGTCACTTGTCTAAACAAAATTACTAATTGCTGATAGGTTATGATTTTTGCTAAATGAGTGTTATATTAAATGTATTATTTAAAATTTTTGCTTATATGTAAATTTTCATTATTCCTGGATTTTTTTGTAGAAATTCATCAAAATAAACTTCTTGGTGACTTAAAAACAGATACCTGATATATTCCAATAGAATAGCAAGAGCAGTCAAAGTCTAGCAATTAATAAAAATGAAAAAAATAGGTAAAGGGTATAGCAGTCTAATGTAGCAGTGGCCACAAGAAAAAAGAATCATAAAAATAGATAAACCTGAGGCAAACAAATAGAATGTTGATGCAACTTATTCTGAATTTATTCACATGACCAGTCACACAGTACCAACGTTTCGGCCGTGTGGCCTTTATCAAGGTAATTATCTACAAGATATAATAAAATATAACAAATAAATGATGTGTAGTCAAAATAATATCAATAACTGGTCACATATAGAAGATAATTGAAACAAAAATAGGGGGAGAAAAAACAAATGCTCAATTAAGTAAATAATCATATGGAATCTTCATCATATGAAAACTATGACAACTGAAAAACAAAGACATGGTTTCAGTGCAAAGCCAATTGTTAAGAACAAAATCTCAAAACTGCATAATATACATCAAATAATCAAAGATCAAAGGCAGTGGTCAGACATAGCAATGATAAGGGAAAACAACCCACAGTGCATGCAATGGTGATATAATAGCTAAATCAAAGAAGGTAATTACCTGTAAGCCTACACGTGAGTCTAAACTGCAGAGAGGTAAGAAAACTATAATTAGTATGTCAAAAATGGAAAAGTATATGGAAGGCAAGAAATATATGAAGAACGGAGAGGACAGGATGTGAAATTACCTTAATATAATGCAAGCAGGAACCAGGGATAAACCACTGTGGTGATATAGTGTGGAGGATGTGAAGAAAAGGTTCCTATTTATAGGGGATGTAAGCGCCGGGTGGCAGAGAACAGGAAGTAGGGCACAGCACCGGAGGCGTTATGTAAGTGCAGATAACAATGCGCGTGCGTAAGGGCTCAGAGCAATGCTTGTGCATATGAAAATAGAAAGCCGGAAGTGGGGAAAACACAGGAGGGTGCCTGACACTCGCGGTTGCGCAGAAAAGAGACTTAGAAGGGTTGCAACAAAATAGAGAGACAACAAGGTGTGTAGGTGAATGTGTGAAGCAAAGATAATAATATGTGAATCGGGAGTTAAACCTAAATAACAGAGATGTCTGTAAATGAGTACAGACACCAAAAAAGAATAGGAAAAGAGAACTATTCAAAGGGAATACAGATGGTGCCACCTGCATGAATAGTCATGCCTATGTGATGAGGTTTATCTCTAGATTCACATATTATAGCAAGTGGATGGGGCTCAGGAGTTAATCTGTTTTCATACAAGGCAGAAATTGTCTATTTTAAAGAGAGGTTGTCGACTACTTTAACATTGATGATCAATCTTAGGAGAGGTCATCATTGTCTGATCAGTGGGGGCACAACACCTGTCACCCCCTGACGATCAGCTTTTCCTTGATAAAGGCAATGGCCGGAAGTGCTTAGTTATGGAGCTGCTCCGTGTACTGATAGTAGCCATAGTGCTACATAGTGAGCAGTTCTTGCCATCGCATTGGGTACAGCTGATCGGCAGTGGTGCCAGATGTCACACCCCCACAGATCAGACATTAATAACATATCCTGACGATAGGTAATCAATGTTAAAGTAGTGGACTACCTCTTTAAATAGCCAGCATATGTCGCTAACAGTGGCATTTAAATGGAACACACTTTTAAATGGAGCAATGCTATCTTTAGTGGAATGCTGAAGGTCATGTCACTGCCATGTTGGTACTTCTCTGAAGCTCAGCTATATACTAACATTTAAAAGAGATCATAATTTAAACTAGATACTATAATACTGCGATATTTGAATTTGTAGTATAAGTGACTAGATAATAAAAGATTCAAGTCCCTTAATGAAAATAAAATAAAATAAAAAAATAAAAAAAGAAAAGGTTTTAAAAGTATAGAAAGAATAAAGTAATATAAAAGTTTGAATCATCACTAGTGATGAGCAAGCAAGGACGTACGGGGTATATAGATTGCAGTGCTAGATAGGCAGGGAATGTATTTGCGTATATACATATCAGTGAAAGGCATACAGGCACTGTATGTGGGTATATAGATATCAGTAGCAGGCGAGCATTGTATGTGGCATATTTCATTGTATGTATTGCATACATCAAGAGGGTCCATTCCATTACTGTCTGCTGCTGCCTATTACGTACTGTATATTGACCATATATACCTAACCCCAGGTCTCAGTGGGCAGGATTTTATTTTTTTGTCTCTTAATCCTGATTATTTTATTCCAAAGCAATCCAGAACCTCCTTTTTTTTCTCCATTTGCTTGTTGACACTGCAGAATACAGCCAGATCCTTTTCATAGTACAGTTTGAAAATCCAGCTATTTTAAACGGGTTTGCGTGTCCCAGCCATCACATCTGAGTGCGCAAAAATTTCTGACATTTTTGTGGTACTGATAACAAATTTTTTGGAGTGTATAATTTCTTGACACCGTTTTGCTGCTCAAAAATACTTAGCTGTCTGCCGTACCCATCCACCAGCCAGTGTCACAGCCATGCCTGCCTGTGTCCTGTCCCCCGGTGGGATTAGCAACCACAGCCAGACACCACCCTGGAGTGGTACCTGGTAGCTTCCTGCCGCACAAGTCTAACCTCACCATCAGAGGCTCCAGCGAACACCAAAGAAGCTACTTAGTTATGCCCCTTCCAGGGTAGTCTGGTCAGTGGTCCAGTGGGTCCACACCCCCGAACGCCCTCACCAACCAGTCTGGGCATGAGCATTACACTCGGCATTACACAAGCACGTGTCCCACAACATTACCCGTGCCCTGAACAATGCTGTTACTGGGAAAGTCCATCTAACCATGGACACATGGACAAGTGCTTGTGGGCAGGGATGCTACATCTCACTGATGGCACACTGGGTTAACACAGTGGAAGCCGGGACACAGAGGGACCTTGGGATGGAACACGTCTTCCCGATGCCGTGGATTGTGGGCCCTACATCAATCAGGGTTGTCCCCACAGTCTATAGCTTCTGAACCTCCTCCCCTCCTCCTACTCCTCTTCAGCCTCCATCTCCAAAATGACCACATCAGTCACAGGCTGGAAGCAGTTCAGCACTGCCTCAGCCAAGCGTCAACAGGCTGTACTGAAGCTAATGTGCTTAGGTGACAAACTGCACAATGTTGAAGAGTTGTGGAAAGCTCAGAAAGAGCAGCAGATGTGTGGCTGACACCACTGAACCTACAGCCAGGCATTGTCGTGTATGACAATGGCTGGAGCTTGGTGGCAGCTCTGAGGCGAGGCAAGCTCACACATCTACCATGCCTGCCCCATGTGCTTAACCCCTTCACGACATGCGCCGTACTAGTACAGTGCATGTCATGTCTCCCCCTTTGATTTGGTCTCTGGCGCTAAGCTGTTTTGTACAGCTGACATGTGCGCGCAATAGCGGCAGGTGAAATCGCTATCCACCTGCCACTATTAACTAGTTAAATGCCACTGTCAAATGCTGACAGCGGCATTTAACTAACGCTTCCGGCCATTGGGCCGGAAATGCGTGCATCGCCGACCCCCGCCATGTGATCGGGGTAGGCAATGCGTCGGCTTAACAACCAGAGGTCTCCTTGAGACCTCTATGTTGTTGATGCCGGCTTGCTGTGAGTGCCACCCTGTGGTCGGTGCTCATAGCAAGCCTGTAATTCTACTACATTGGGGAGATCTGAGGATCGCTCCTATGTAGCAGAGCTGATCAGGCTATGCCACCTTCTAGCCTCCCATGGAGGCTATTGAAGCATGGCAAAAGTTAAAAAAAGTTTTAAAAAATATGAAAAAATATAAAATTATAAAAGTTGAAATCACCCCCCTTTTGCCCCATTCAAAATAAAACAATCAAAATTACATATTTGGTATTGCCGAGTTCAGAATCGCCCAATCTATCAAATGAAAAAAGGATTAACCTGAACGCTAAACGGCGTAGCGAGAAAAAAATTAAAAATGCCAGAATTACGTTATTTTGGTCGCCGCGACATTGTATTAAAATGCAATAATGGGTGATCAAAAGAACGTATCTGCACAATAGTGGTATCATTAAAAACGTCAGCTGGGAACGCAAAAAATAAGCCCTCACCCGACCCGAGATCCCAAAAAATGGAAATGCTACGGGTATCGGAAAATGGCACATTTTTTTTTCAGCAAAGTTTGGAATTTTTTTTCACCACTTAGATAAAAAATAACCTAGACATGTTTGGTGTCTATGAACTCGAAATGACTTGGATAATCACAATGGCAGGTCAGTTTTAGCATTTAGTGAACCTAGCAAAAAAGCCAAACAAAAAACAAGTGTGGGATTGCACTTTTTTTTCCATTTCACCACACTTGGAATTTTGTTCCCGTTTTCTAGTACAAGACATGATATAACCAATGGTGTCATTCAAAAATACAACTCGTCCCACAAAATAATAAGCCCTCACATGGCCATATTAAAGGAAAAATAAAAAAGTTATGGCTCTGGGACGGAAGGGAGCGAAAAGCGAAAACGCAAAGATGAAAAAGGGCAGCATCTTGAAGGCGTTAATCTCGTTGTTCAATGGTTTCTCAAAAGCTACCCAGAGCTGGCTGATCTGCTTGTCAAATACGCCACCTGTGTGCCCATTTTAGAAAGTCAGCTCCAGCTTTTGGCTTGCCGTGCTTCAGCAGCGTTTGCAGCTTCCGGCTCTCCGACTGGTGTGTGATGTCCCCATGCATTGGAACTCAACACTGCACATGTTGAAAAGGATTTGTGAGCAGAAGAGGGCAGTTGTTGACTACCAGCATTAACAAAACAGTCAGTATTCAGTTCAGACTCCGCACATAAGACCTCAGGAGTGGACATGGATGTCAGACATATGTACCATCCTACAAAACTTTGAGGACTCCACCAAGATGGTGAGCGGCGATGATGCCATAACTAGCATTCACATCCCGCTTCTCTGTCTTCTGAAACACTCTCTGCTCACAATCAAAGAGGTGGCATTGCAGGCTGATCACCATGAGATGGAGCAAGGAAGCATACAGGGTGATTACACACAGCCCAGCCTCATGTCATCCCAATGTGGACAATGAGAAAGAGGAGGAGGAGGAAGAACAGGAGCTACTTTCTTGTGCTATAGACAGTACTACAAGCACATGGTGGGATTTAATTTTTTCACAGTTTCACCACATTTTGAATTCTCCCATTATCCAGTACGTTAAGTGTTAAAACAAATGTTGTCATTCAAAGCAACAGCATACTTAAAAAAACAAGCCCTTATACAGCTATATTGATGGAAAATGTAAAAAAAGTTTTGGCTCTTGGATGCAGGGGTGGAAATGAAGAAATTTTTTTACAAAGGAATGGGATAAAAAAATAATGGGAGAGGGTGTGTCATCAGATAGATCAATAGAGATACATGGTGTGTGGCTGAAAAACATATGGTCAAATATGGTTAAACTCTCTTTTATTTCAGGTGTAACAGTGATATATTTAAAGATATGGTCATCGAACTGTTTGGTGAACACTGGGAAGTTTACCGAACATAGCTGAACTGAACCTTAAAAGGTTCGCTCATCTCTACACAGGATTATCAAAACCTACAGTATTACTTAAGAGAGTTGTATCAAATAATAGCTTTTTCCTATGTTTTAGCAAACACACAAATTATGAAAATTTCACAAAAATTTACAGTGGCTTGTAAAAGTATTCACCCTCTTGGCTTTTTAACTATTTTGTTACATTACAACGTGTTTAAATTTTTTTGTAATCCGATTTGTGTGTGACGTATCAGCACTAAATAGTCTAAGTTGGTAACGTGAAGTGAGAAAAATATATGTATAACTTAAATTTATGGGATCAAATAACTAAATATTGGCATGTGCACATGTATTCACTCCTTTTGGTATGAAGCCCATAAAAATTTCTGATGCAAGCACAAATCACATGCTTAGTGAAAGGAAGTCCACCTGTGCACAAACTAAATGTCACATGGTCTGTCAGTACAGTACATGCACACCTTTTCTGAAAGACCACAAAGGCTGCAACATTATTAACCTCTTTACCACCTTAGGCCGGTTTCACATGTCAGTGTCTCAGGTACGTGTAGTGACAGTTTTCTCACATACCGGAGACACTGACACTTGTAGACCCATTCAAATGAATGGGTCTATGCACATGTCAGCGTGTTTTGACGGATCATTTGTGCATGTGCAAAACATGCAGACATGTCCGTTTTTACCCAGACACACGGGCTGCAAAACGTGCCACACACGTGCACACGGAGAACAGTGTACACTGTCCTCCGTGTGCACGGATGGCTGCGGGGGAAGCAGCACTACTGTGAGTGCTGTTCCCCTGCATGTGGTGCTGAAGCCAGCTGTCATCCCTTCTCCCCTGCTCAGCTGGAGAGCAGGGGAGAATGAATGAAAGAAAAAAACGATGTGGGGTCCCCCCTAGTTTATTAACCAACCAGACAAAACTCACAGGTGCGGGCTGCTATTCTCAGGCTGGTAAGGGGCCATGTATATCTGCCCCAGCCTAAAAACAGCAGCCTGCATTTGCCCAAAAAAGGCACATCTATTAGATGCGTCAATTCTGGAGCTTTGCCCAGTTCTTCCCACTTGCCGTGTAGTGGTGGCAAGTGGGGTAATGAGGGGCTAATGTCACCTTCCTATTGTAAGGCCAAGCAGGGGAGAAGGGATGACAGCTGTCTTCAGCACCACATGCAGGGGAACAGCGTTTACTGTAGTGCTTCTTCCCCGGCGGCCGTCCATGTGGTACTGATGCGGCATACGGTTGCCACTCGTGTGCCACATGTAGTACACACTCGGACACATGGACACACGAACACGGATATCTCCGGTACTATGATTACCGGTATTGGAAATATCAGGACGTGTGAAACCAGCTTTAGACGTATCCATACATCTCTGTGACCTGGTACTTATTGATCTGGGACGTATGGATACGTCTCGGCGATTTTGCAAGCAAAGACACTGTGCACATGTGATTGCTGCTGGATTTCAGCTAATTCTGACAGCTGACACCTGGCACACGGTGCCAGGAGCAGAACTGTACTGTTCACAGTACTTTAACCCCTAAAGTTGCTTGATCATGCTCATAGCATGATGAAGCAAGCTTGATTGCTGGCAGTTTGCATAGTAGAGGGAAGCTCCTGCATTTCTATGCTATACAAGCCATGAGTCTGCAAAAAAATGAAAGTCCCATAGTAGAACAAAGTAAAAAAGTAAAAAAAGTAAAAAAAAATGTAAAAATATATATATATATATATATATATATATATATATATATATATATATATATAAAAAATCAAATTATATTGTACCAATGAACAATTATTTTATGAAAAATGTCTAAACAATAAAAGTACACATAGAACAAACAAATAATACACACGCGATACCTCATATAATGGGATAAGAGCTCTCAGCTGCAAGGAGACAAAGACAGGGAGGTGCCACCACTGTCAATAAACTACCAAAAATGAAAAACAACAAATGAATCAGCGCTGGAGGGTAAAGAAGGGAAATAGTTATAGTTACAAACAACTGCTGTGACAGTGGAGCACACACCACATTGCGTACCATAAACAATTGCACCCCCCCCCCCGTGTAGTGGAGCGACCCCAATACAACCAGGACCGGAGCCTGAACTCCTGGCTGTACAAATAATGCCGTGCACAGTAGAAGGACTCACCGACAGAAGATGCAACGCCGGTTAGCTGCTGGAATGTAAAGGCACTGACAGAGAATGTAGCGCCGGGTAGCGTGCTGGATGCAGTCCGGTCAGGGAAGGTGGGTCCGGCGTGTGGAAAAGCTGACAGGAGGGCAGGTGGGTAGAGATGGTATGCCGCACTGCAACCAGGTGGTTGCGGAAGCTACGTAGAGCCAGGGAAAGCCCCGGCTGATGGTGTCCCTGGATACGAGCGGGAAGAGGAGGAATAGCTGGCACGAGGCTCAGCGTGTGACGTCACACAAATGGTACGGGGCAGCGCAGAGACCAAAAAGCCGACGCGTTTCGAAGGAGTTGCGTCCTTCTTCTTTAGGGTTACCGGTCTCTGGGTGCACCCAGACATATAAGCCCCAAAAGTGTCAATCAAAGTTTAAAACCTGCCCATTTAACCCACTATGGTCGTAACTGTTATATTTATGTTAGCTGCAGAGCCACAAAAAACAGAGCACCTTAGACTACAACAAAAAAGTATAAAAGTGAGAATAGTGACCCCTAAACTTTGTGCACAGATTAATATGACAATAGTCAGTTAAAAGAAACATATGATATATATATATAAGCATATGTCCATGCTCTACTCGTTGGGATTGAGATAAGCCAGTTATCACTGCGTGAACTAACACGTAAAAACAAGCCTTTAATAAATAAATAACATATAAAAAATATATATATATAATATAAAAATAGTAAATAAAGGGCATATAAAAAGGGGGGGGAGGTACGGAATATACCCAGCAATACCTAAAAGGAAAAAAATAGATATAAATAATAAATAAATGCTGAGACAGTGCTAAAAAGTACTAAAAGAGTACTGCAAGAATGCTAAAAAAGAGAGAGAGGGAAGGGGGAGGGGGGAAAATGGAGGGGGGGTTACTACCCCCTTACCTTGCATGCTTTTATAGAAACTGTGTCTGAACCTATATAGCCTGTACTTTCCGGGCTGGTTCTTAGCTGAAATGACCACAAAAAATGGGTATAGACCAATAACAGGGGTAGTGAGAAAAACATTTAAAAAGCATATATTTCTAACCCATGGTTAAGGCCTTTGGGGGCAAGGCTATCCAGGGTAAAAATCCACTGGGATTCAGACCTAGACATAGCTTTTATTAAATGTCCCCCTCTTAAGCTCTGTCTGACCCTTTGGATTCCCAGGAAGATAACACCCTTAGTAGATTTATTATGGCTTTCACTGAAATGGCGCGACAGTGGATGACCCATAAAGCCTTTCTTAATGTTCATCAAATGTTCTTTGATCCGGACCATGAGGGGCCTCTTAGTGCGGCCTACATATAATTTTCGGTGATTGATCAAAAAATGGGTTGCCAGATTGCAGGCCAATACCTCCAAACTTTAGGGATATATCCGGACACCCAGGTCAAATTCATCGAAGAATGCATTCAATTTATTTTACAACATAATTATTTTTGGTACGAAGGAGACTTCTTTTTACAGACCTGTGGTACTGCCATGGGCACACGGTTTGCCCCCAGTTACGCCAACTTGTTTGTGGCCAAATGGGAGGAGTCTTGTATCTTCTCCTCAGGCAATCTACGCACAGGTTTGGTCCTGTGGTGCCGCTTCATTGACGACGTGCTGTTCGTCTGGAACGGCTCCAAGAAAGATTTGGAGTCATTTATATCAAACCTAAATACTAACAGCTTCGGACTTGAGTTTACACCCACAATCAGCATGACTAAGATCAATTTTTAGGACCTTAGCATATACATAGAGGACGGCCGGCTACTAACTAAGTGTTTTAGGAAAGAGGTGGATTCCAACAGTTTTATTGATATTTCCAGCTGTCATCTACTGGTCTGGCTGACAAATATCCCTAAGGGTCAGTACACAAGAATCAGACAAAATTGTACCACCTTGGAGGACTACAATAGGGATTCGGACATTCTGACTCAGCAGTTCCTGGACAAAGGTTACCCCAATTCACTGTTGGAATGAGCAAAGAGGGACGTTATGGTAATACCCAGGGACTCTTTGATGCATAAAGTGAAACCCATTAATGAGTCTAATACCATCCATGACCAAATCCGGCAGTTACCGTTTGTCACCCAATTTCATGTAGGGCACACCAAATTTAGGTCTATCATCAAGAAACATTGGTCGGTGCTCCAAAGGGACAAAATTATAGGGGAGCTTCTGCCAGACATACCTAGATTTGTGTTTAGGAAGGCCCAATCCTTGGGTAACATTATAGCCCCCACTACTAAACATGTCTCCAACTACAGGCACCTGGCTGGTGCCACTAGTACCAGGAGGGCAGGTTTTACACCCTGCGGGTTTTGCTTTGGGTGTCGGCAGACATCTTTTGGGAAAGTATGCCGCTCCACTTTTACTGACTCTGATGCTGGGAATGAATTCAGCATCAGAGACACTATTACCTGCTCCACCACTAAGGTCATCTACCTTATCGAATGTCCATGCAAAAAATTATATGTAGGCCACACTAAGAGGCCCCTCATGGTCTGGATCAAAGAACATTTGATGAACATTAAGAAAGGCTTTATGGGTCATCCACTGTCGTGCCATTTCAGTGAAAGCCATAATAAATCTACTAAGGGTGTTATCTTCCTGGGAATCCAAAGGGTCAGACAGAGCTTAAGAGTTGGAAATTTAGTAAGAGCTATGTCTAGGTCTGAATCCCAGTGGATTTTTACCCTGGATAGCCTTATCCCCAAAGGCCTTAACCATGGGTTAGAAATATATGCTTTTTAAATGTTTTTCTCACTACCCCTGTTATTGGTCTCTACCCATTTTTTGTGGTCATTTCAGCTAAGAACCAGCCCGGAAAGTACAGGCTATATAGGTTCAGACACAGTTTCTATAAAAGCATGCAAGGTAAGGGGGTAGTAACCCCCCTCCATTCTCTTTTCCCCCCCTCCCCCTTCTCTCTCTCTCTTTTTTAGCATTCTTGCAGTACTCTTTTAGTACTTTTTAGCACTGTCTCAGCATTTATTTATTATTTATATCTATTTTTTTCCTTTTAGGTATTGCTGGGTATATTCCGTACCTCCCCCCCTTTTTTATATGCCCTTTATTTACTATTTTTATATTATATATATATTTTTTATATGTTATTTATTTATTAAAGGCTTGCTTTTACGTGTTAGTTCACGCAGTGATAACTGGCTTATCTCAATCCCAACGAGTAGACCATGGACATATGCTTATATATATATATATCATATGTTTCTTTTAACTGACTATTGTCATATTAATCTGTGCACAATGTTTAGGGGTCACTATTCTCACTTTTATACTTTTTTGTTGTAGTCTAAGGTGCTCTGTTTTTTGTGGCTCTGCAGCTAACATAAATATAACAGTTACGACCATAGTGGGTTAAATGTGCAGGTTTTAAACTTTGATTGACACTTTTGGGGCTTATATGTCTGGGTGCATCCAGAGACCGGAAACCCTGATGAAGAAGGACGCAACTCCTACGAAACGCGTCGGCTCTTTGGTCTCTGCGCTGCCCCTTACCATTTGTGTGACATCACACGCTGAGCCTCATGCCAGCCATTACCCCTCTTCCCGCTCGTATCCAGGGACGCCACCGGCTGGGGCTTTCCCTGGCTCTACGTAGCTTCCGCATCCACCTGGTTGCAGTGCGGCATACCATCTCTACCCGTCTGCCCTCCTGTCAGCTTTTCCACACGCCGGACCCACCTTCCCTGACCGGACTGCATCCAGCACGCTACCCGGCGCTACATCCTCTGCCGGTGCCTTTACATTCCAGCAGCTACCCGGCGTTGCATCTTCTGTCGGTGAGTCCTTCTACTGTGCACGGCATTATTTGTACGGCCAGCAGTTCACGGGGGGGGGGTGCAATTGTTTATGGTACGCAATGTGGTGTGTGCTCCACTGTCACAGCAGTTGTTTGTAATTATAACTATTTCCCTTCTTTACCCTCCAGCGCGGATTCATTTGTTGTTTTTCAATAAAAGTACACATATTTGGCATAGTTGCATTCAGATTGACCCGACGTATAAATATGTCCCACTAATTAACCTCTTTAGTGAGCACCATAAAAAAATAAATAAAAAACAATGCTTATAATAATACCACTGAACAAAAAGTAGAATAAAACACAATAAACAAGACAAAAATAAATAAGCATAGTACCACTGAAAATATCATCTTGTCCCACAAAAACACACTATCACATAGCTCTATCAATGGAAAAATAAAAAAGCTACAACTCTCAGAATAAAGTGATTTCTATAAAATAATTTTTATTGTGTAAAAGTGCCAAAACATAAAAAACTGTACAAATGTGGTATCATTGTAATCGTACTGACCCACTGAATAAAGCTGCCTTAACAATTTTACCACACATGGATTGACTTTAAAAAAGTACAAAAAAAATATTGAATTGCTGGTTTTTGTTCATTCTGCCTCCAAAAAATCTGAATAGAAAGCGATAAAAAAAGTATTGTGTCTGAAAATGGTAGAATAGAAGCATTAACTCGTCCTGCAAAAACAAGCACTCACATGAATCTGTTGGCCTAAATATGGAAAAATTATAGCTCTCAAGATATGGTGATGTAAAAAAATTGTTTTTGCAATATAAAGCATCTTTTAGTGTGTGACAGCAGCCAAACATAAAAGCCCAATATATATCTGGTATCTCTGTAATTGCACCACCCAAAGATTAAAGCCAGAATATCACTTATACCAAACAAGGAATGGCATAAAAAAATGGAACCAATTTTGAACCTGCTGTTGATCTGTTCATTCTGCCTCCCAAAGATCACAGTAAGGCATGGCGTACATTTATTCTGTGCTCTGCACTGAGAGCTTACACCTGGGTTTCCATGTAAATCTCTGAAATACATGATTCAGCAAAACATCTGGTGGAAGATTTCCTATAATGAGGTAGATAGAGGAACTGTGTATGCCATAGGACCTGTGATCTGGCGGTGTTAGTCTTTTTAGCCGTGCATAAAAGTGCAGTCGGCCACAGATTTGTGCATTTCTGAAAAGAAGGACGCCGCTGACCAGAGGCCAGATTGAGTCCAGAGTAACTTTGCTGCCTCATTACAGTGAATGGATCACTTGATGGTTTCATCTGAGTCACGTCACTCAGAGATTTACATGGAAACTTCAATATAAGTGCTTAGCGTAGAGCGCCGGACAAATGTGATCCCAAGGTTTATGTAAAATGTAAGCAAGTTCTCACTCAGGTCCGTAATCTGTTAACGCAAATATAGGGGCCTCCATGTTGCTGGTAGTGCAAAGGCTCTGGAAAAGCGCTTATTCTCCTCACCCCCCAAAAGAAATTCCGCAAATTCTGCGCTCCAAATCCAAATGTCCCCCTCCATTCCCCTTCTGAGCTCCACTGTCCTCAACCACATATAGCATCCACATATTTGCCATTTCTGAAGTGATTAAAGTATGTCTAATTGCCGTATGTGGGGTCGGGAAGGAATTTTTTTCCCCATGATGGAGCTTACTCTTACCACATGGGTTTTTTTTGCCTTCCCCTGGATCAACATGTTAGGGCATGCTAGGCTATGGGTTGAACTAGATGGACTTAAAGTCTTCCTTCAACCTTAATAACTATGTAACTATGTAACTATGTAATTTACAGATGCATGTCTCCAGTAGCATAAGCTGGGCATAACATACTGGTCACTATAAGGTACTGTTCACCACAATGTTCTGGTCAAAACAATGGCAGTTTGAAATTTTCTCTTGGCAGGAATCATTGCTGCTTATTTCTGGAAAACACCCATGGAGTCAAAATCATCACTACACCTGTAGATAAATTCTCAAAGAGGTATAATTCCCACAATAGGGCCACTTGTGGGAGGAATTCTGTTCTTCCAGCACTTAGGGGATCTATATATATGTGGTCCTCAAACTATTATAAGAAAATCTGTGCTGAAGGAGATTTCCAAACAAGTCTGGGATAAATTTCTTGAGAAATTCAAGTCAAGATTGTGTTGTAATACATTTTCCAATCTCTGATGAACCCCCGAAGCACCGTCAAATCCATTACAATGAAATGAAAAAAACATGGTACCACATTAAATCTGCTAAGGGAGGGCTACCCACCAATACTCTAAGTGTGGGAAAGGAGGGCACTAATCACAGGAGAGTTACCCAGCAAAGACTGGAGTATCTATCCATATGAACAAATTAAGTCATACACTCCATTGAGGTGGCCATTATAGAAGAGTGGGCAGAAAAAAACTTTACTTGCACAGAAAAATTGTAAAGTTTGTTACAAGTTTGCAAAAATGAATGTGGGAGACTCCCCAAAGGTCATAGTGGCAAGATGTGGAAAGCTCATGCAGACTTAAACAAAGTGACTTGTAGCTGAATTTACCACAAAATGAGGCTCTACAAAGTACTGAATTTTGAGGGGCAAATAGTTATGCACATTGAAGATTTTAGTTATTTTGTCTTTTTGTTTTTTGCTTTACAATTCAAATAAATCGAAATGTTCACAGTTGTAGGCATGTTCTTTACATGAACTGATAAAAACCCTTCATAAAACAGTGAAATACCAGGGGAAAGCAAAAAATGTAATTGAATCCAAACAAAAATAAAATCTTGTTTGTTTTTTTCTTTATATTGTTTTCATATTTAAGACCTTGTTTTGGTATTTTTTTAATAAATTAAAATTCTATAAAATAACTCAGAAGTTAAGATAAGAACAATGCTTTAAAAACTGTTGTATAAATAGATTGAGTCTAACTAATGTTATCAAGAAGCATGTGATTTACAGGCATTATGTAGTATTTGTAATAAGCTTTTTCTTTTAGTTTATTTCAGATATTAATGCAGAAAATCTGTATAGGCTAACAGAAGTGTCTATATAAACAATAGGGCTAATCAGCATTTATTTTAAATTAAACCTATTTAGAGACTTTATGGCAATATCATAATCACAGCAGACAAGAATCCAAAATTGGTCTTCTGTGAAATAACAAAAGTCCAGATGGAGGATGATGAAGTGAAACATTTATTCAGATGAACATACCATACATTTCTTTCAAACATGCCAGTTAACAAGTTTTATTGAATAAAGTTGAGCTTGATTATTTAACAAGTAGTTTGAACATGTTCAAGCTGTTCCATAGGAAACTATAAATATGTATGTAAATATACACTTTGGCTGAAAAATATAGGGTTTTAAAAGAAAATATATTATATTAAATCACACACTGATGTACTACTATAGCAATATATGTTATTGCATTGACAGAATTTCACTCTAAACATACAAAACAGATTCTTATGGTGCCAAAAATGTAAACAAGAAAATAATTTTGGAAGGACAACTTCTAAAAGTGTAGTCATGTTTAACTTAGTTGCAGGCCTCAATTAATCCCTTAAAATACCCTGTCGGATAATTAAGCCAGCAATACCCCACAATCCCCTGAAACGCCCCCACTTGTTTCTTGGAGAGTGATTGCAGCAACTTCTGAATTGCCTCTATCTTTTTTTAACTGAGGCTTGATCTCGCCTCTCCCAGTTATGTAGCCTAAGTATCTGGCCTCTTCCTTCCCTATGGCACACTTCCACGATCTCATATGGGCCTTGCCAAGAATTTGCTCTCCAAAGTAGGGATAAGTATTAGCATGAAGTCCCCGGGTTGGAATTGCCTTAGCCTCGCAGATTGGTTGTATACCCTCGCTTGAGCCTCCTGTGCCTGGAGAAGATGTTCTCTTATGATAGGCATTATGTGAGCCATCCTTTCTTGCAGCTGAGCAACATGCTCAATGAAACTCCGGTGTGGCGTGACCTGAGCGTACCAGGTTTCCTTGGCAATGTCCAGTAGCCCTTGTGGATGTCGGCCATACAGGAGCTCGAACGATGAGAAGCCAGTAGAGGTCTGTGGGACTTCTCTGATAGAAAAGAGCAGGAACAGGAGAAGATAGTCCCAGTCCTGACAGTCCTTCTTAACAGCTCTCTTGAGCATGGCCTTCAAGTTCTTGTTGAAGCGCTCCACCAGCCCATCAGTCTGTGATTGGTAAATGGAGGTTCACAGCTGGGTGATCTGGAGGACTGTACACAGCTCCCGCATCACTTTGCTCATAAGCGGGGTCCCCTGGTCTGTCAAAATCTTCTTGGGCAAACCGGTCCTGGCAAAGATATGGACAAGCTCCCGGGTGATTCTCTTAGCTGATGTGTTCCTCAGTGGCACTGCTTTTGGGTACCAGGTCACATAGCCCATGACCACTAAGATGAACTGATGGTCACGTGCTGATTTAATGAAGGGACCTACCAGGTCCATAGCAATCCTCTCGAAGGGGATTTCTAGCACAGGTAAGGGAACTAAGGGGCTTCGGAAGTGAGAAGTGGGAGCAGTTATCTGAAGGTGGAGCAGGACCTACAATAATTCAGGATCTCTCGGTAACACTATGGCCAATAGAACCTCTGTAACACTCTCTCCTGAGTTTTCTCCACCCCTAGATGTCTACCCAAACCATGCAAATGGGCCATGTCTAAAACCCTCTGCTGATAGGGTCCTAGAACTAACAACTGCTCCCCTCAGTTTGGTCACCCGATGCAAAAACTCACCATGTACTGCAAAATGAGGGAACCTGGTGTCAGCTCCCTGCTCTTGAGCAACCCCATTACATACAATCACATTCTCAAATGCCCCCTTCAATGTAAGGTCCTGAAGTTGAGCAGTCCCAAAGTTCTCTTCTGGCACCTCTAAGTTAGGGAAGCTGGGCTCCTCTGTTACCGTCTCGTCCTCCTCTCCAGCAAGAACACATAGGGGAAACTCCTTCACCTCTGATTTTGACGGAGTTGTCTTCCAAGAGGGGCCTGGCTTTTGAACTGAGACCTCTGTCTATCCCATATTTGCCACAAGTTCCAGAACAGAAAAAAATCCAGACCCAGTATGATCGGATGAATTGTCTTTTATCACCCCATCTTCATGGGTCTGATTACCATAGTCTGTTCCCATGGTTCTCTGGCTACAGAGTATTCATTGGCATCTCCGTTTATGCAGCAGATGCCCACAAACTTGTTAGGGATTAACTGGTAGGGCAGTGCAGCGCTGATTAGGGCCACCATACTTCCAGTCCAATAGTCCCAGAACATCACCCCATTAATGGACACAGGACATGTCTGGGGACCCTCGCCGGGTTGACAGTCCACACTGCAGGTCGTGTAGGCATAGTAGGAGCATTGCCTGCCTAGGCTACATTTCCATAGGCTCAGGGGGTATATGAAACCAGGCAGTGATATGTCCAGGATTGTCACACCACCAACAGACTTAGATGACCCCTCCGCAGGGTTTGGATGTCCCCCATTTGTGGGTCTAGCCACCCTCCATGGTGAGCCCACCCCCTATTAGGTATCCCAGTATGGGGAAGCAGCAAGGTCTTGTCTACCGAGGGATTTCTCCACAACCTAGTATCTCTCAACCAGGACAAATGAGTCATCTGCATTCTGAGGGTCGCCATGGGCAACCCAGGTCTGTATTGGCCTGGGGAGGGAGTGAACAAACCTGTCCATCACCACACACTCAACCATTTGGGCTGGAGTGGAAATCTCTGGCTGCAGCCACTTTTGAAAACACCATGTGTGAGGGGTTGACTCACTCAACTGCTTCACTATGTTGACACAGGGACATATCTGGTTGTAGTTCACCTGCTGGTTTATTATAGACCACATATAGACCATATGAAACCAGGCAGTGATATGTCCAGGATTGTGACACCACCAACAGACTTAGGTGACCCCTCCGCATTGTTGGGATGCCCCCCATTTGTGGGTTTAGCCACCCTCCATGGTGAGCCTACCCCTATTGGGTATCCCAGTATGCGGAAGCAGCAAGGTCTTGTCTACTGAGGGATTTCTCCACAACCTGGTATCTCTCAACCAGGATAAATGAATCATCTGCATTCTGGGGGTTGCCCTGAGCAACCCAGGTCTGTATTGGCCTGGGGTGGGAGTGAACAAACCTGTTCATCACCACACGCTCAACCATTTGGGCTGGAGTGTATGTCTATGGCTGCAGCCACTTTTGAAAACACCATGTGTGAGGGGTTGACTCACTCAGCTGCTTCGCTATGTTGACACAGGGACAGTTCTGGTAGTAGTGAAGCAATGCCCGGGGGACCACCATGGTGCAGGAAGACTGCTGTACACAAGATGAGGTGAAAACAACAAAGGGTAGATTTATTGGAAGGCAAGGAATGAAGTGGACGAAGAAGATACAAACAGGGGTATGCAATGGCAAAAGATAATTTACAAGAATTACATTCTTTAGCTTGTCCATAAAATAGCACGGTGCTCCAACTGTTACAGACTCAATATATGTCACACAAGTAAATGCAAACAACAAACAAAGAATGATGCTACTCTACGTATAACCTCCCTGGCCTTTACTAAGCAGGCCACACGGCTGCCGTGTTCTGACTATTGAAGCCTACACTAGGCCCTGACATGTGTACAAAACAGGAAAAAACTCACGGTGACGGTGGGGACTCAGATTCAGTCTCGGGGGCCCCCAACAGTCTAGTACGGTGGTGCACACAGCTTTCTGCCAGCTCCATGAAACGTGGTCTTCTCCTTGCTTCTGGGTCCTGGAGGTGCTTCTGGAAACTGTAAATCCCTTTCTCAGTATCTTCGTGGCTTCTCCAACTAACACAGGACAGCTACTCTTGCTGTACCTGGAAAAGTCTATCAAAACACACAAGTCCACTCTTTTACAGGCTGTGGGTCCTCTCTTGCAGCTATTTGCACACTCAGTTCTTGCTCCCGCAGCTTCAGCTCACACACACTGTCCAGGCTCCACCCCTACACTCTGCACATTCATTCATACAGTCTATTGCAGGGGAGAAGCAGAACATTCCATCACGCCAGAAAAGGGGGTGCAGTCTCTTAAAGTGACAGTGTGTTCCTTACTGTCCATAACAGCACCACCCTCCTACAATAGTTCACCTGATGGTTTATTATAGACCACATATAGACCATATGAAACCAGGCAGCAACATGTCCAGGATTGTGACACCATAAACAGACTTAGGTGACAGCAAGCAGCAAGGTCTTGTCTTGTCTACCGAGGGATTTCGCCACAACCTGGTATCTCTCAACCAGGACAAATGAGTCATCTGCAATCTTGGGGTCACCCTGGGCAACCCAGGTCTGTATTGGCCTGGGGAGGGAGTGAACAAACCTGTCCATCACCACACGCTCAACCATTTGATTGGAGTGGCTGCAGCCACTTTTGAAAACACCATGTGTGAGGGGTTGACTCACTCAGCTGCTTCACTATGTTGACACAGGGACATTTCTGGTAGTAGTTCAACTGCTGGTTTATTATAGACCGCATAAACCTTAGCAATGTTCAGCAAAATAGACAGAGCCTTTCTGGAATAAAGGTAAAACAAAGATAAAGTCTATCAGAGTACTTGCCTTGCAGGCTTCACTGCAGGTAACGCACACAGCATCCTTATCTCCTATGGGAGCCATGTGGGAGTTCCACCTCTCCCCAATACACCACACCCACTGACTCATGTACAGGTATTTAACATTCCATATGATAATCACATGAAAATGACATCACACAGGTCCTGTCAGGACTCTGCAGGTGGAGATATGGTGGACCCCTTCCCACCCGCTCTATTTAGGTCCACTAAGACCAGCCCATAATAAACGTAACACTCTCAACACATAGCATGCTGGAGTAAAACTATTCTGGCCTTACATCAATAACGCTAATATGCGCAGTAACACATATCTCCTTTCATACACTTTGCCAGTGACCCTGTCTCAAGCTGAATCAACTGAAAAAATAATAATAGAGTTTTGGCTCTCATAAAACAATAAGACAAACCAATTTTTAAACCATTAAAATAATAATAAAAAATAATGTTTCCTGGTTATTTTAAGAACACAAAGAATGCCATGGACAAAAGGAAACCCAGGCAAACAGCCCATTTTTCAGAACAAGTTATGTTAACCCCTTGCTGACACTTGAAGTACAGTTTAGTGATGTGCTGGCTACATGACTTTAATGCAGGCTCAGGGCAGATGACTGTGATATAAAGCCATCATCTACCTTTAACAGCCATGCATGGAGTAGAGCTTCATAAGAGGCTGTTAACCTGTTAAATGCCACTGTCAATCTCTTATAGTGGCATTGAAAGCTAGCTGGCAAACGAAGTGTCATACCATGCACCTGTCAGTGCCCGTGTGACACAAACATGAGATAAAAATGAGTTTTCATGACAGCTGTGGGACTGTTGAAGACCCCTTTGCCTGTCATGATGGTGTTCCTGTGAATACCAGCTTCTGGCTGGTGTTCACATGAGACCATGATTTTTGCTATATACAGCAGTACTGTGGTGTTGCTGAACAAGAAATGGGATGAGCGCAAGCTCGTCTCTTAAGGGACTAACAAGTACAATAAAAAGTCAAACTAATTTTATAAAACTTATTTTTATAAAAATGAACGTCAACCACTTTTTTTTTTAAAAAACTGAATGTCAACTTAGGGCACAAAAAATAAACCCTCTAACAGCCCATAGACCAAATAATGAAAACATTGGAGGTCTTGGAATATGGCGACACAGAAAATATTGTTTTCTTTACAAACTTCAAGATATTTTTTTCGCCACTTAAACAAAAAAAAACTGGGAATGTTTGGTATGTTCAAAATTGCACTGACCTGGAGAATCATATTGTCTGGTCATTTTTACTGTATAGAAAACAGGGTAATATATAAATATATGAGTTATAGCTCTTGGAAGAATAGGAGAATAAAATAAAAAGGCAAAAACGGAAAATACCAACAGTATGTCAGTAAGGTGTTACATTGAGTACAGTCATTCAGAGATACAACTATTCCTGCAGAAAATAAGTTCTTATCTTGTTCGGCAATAGAAAAATAAAATGTTGTTTTTTGGAAAAAGCAGAGGGAAAATAGAGGTGCAAAAATAACAATATGCTATCAGTGGCTGTTTAACTAACGAGATGTCTATAATCAGTAGGACAAATGTTCAGTATACTGTGGGTTGCAGAAATATTCACCCCTTGGCATTTTATGTGCTTTGCTGCATCACTGCTTGGAATTTCATTGCTTTTTTAGAGGGTTTACATCAGTTTATGTAAAGAACATGCCTACAATTGTGAAAATGTGGTATTCTTCCTATTGTGTAGCAAACAAAAAAAAGGACAAAATTACTGAAAACTTCAGTATGCAAAACTATTCACTCCCTAAAATCAGTACTTTCCATTTGTGTCAATTACAGCTGCAAGTTGCTTTGGATATGTCTCTATGAGCTTTCCACATCTTGCCACAAGGATTTTTGTCCACTCCTCAAGGCAAAACTGCTCCAGCTCCTTCAAGGTGGATGATTTCCTCTGGTGAACAGTAGTGATGTGCGAGCACTAAAATGCTCTGGTACTCGTTACTCGAGTCGAGTAAATCGCAATGCTGGGGTGTTCGACCTGAGTAACGAGTAGAATGGAAGTCAATAGGAAACTTGAACATCTTTCCAGCGTCTTCCTATCCCCGGGGGTCTGCAGAGCATCTAAAAATAGCTTAAAATGATGTAATTAGCTCTGAAATGGCATGGGATGGGGAAGACCTCTGGAAGCATAAATGAATCCCAGTTCGGTGTTGAGAACAATGTTGACAGAGTATTATGCCACTTTTACAGACTCATACAAAGCCACACTTAACCCCTTCCCGACATGCACCATACTAGCACTGGTCTGCACGAACAGCGTTCCCGCAAACTGCAGTACTAGTACGGTGGCATGATCACGCGGTCTCACGGTGAGCACCGAGGAGATCGCGTGTGGGTGTCAGCTGTATGTGCCAGCTGACACCCCGCAGCAATGCCCACGATCGGTGCCAGAGGGGGAAAGCCGACGGCCGGGGGCCAATATTTGTAGCCTGCTATGAATATCAGCCCGTAGCTGTCTGCGTAGCCTTTACTGGCTACTAAAATAGGGGGACCCCAAAAGAAAATGACGTGGGGTCCCCTATATTTTATAGCCAGAAAGGCTACGCAGAAAGCTGCGAGCTGATATTCATAGCCTAGAGAGGGGCCATGGATATTGCCCCCCCGGTTACAAATACCAGTCCGCAGCCGCCCCGGAAATGGCACATCTGTAAGATGCGCCAATTCTGGCACTTAGCCCCTCTCTTCCCACTCCCGTGTAGCGGTGGGATATGGGGTAATAAGGGGTTAATGTCACCTTGCTATTGTAAGGTGACATTAAGCCGGGTTAATAACGGAGAGGCATCAATAAGACGCCTATCCGTTATTAATCCAATAGTAAGAAAGGGTTAATAAAACACGCACACATTAGGAAAAAGTATTTTAATATTCTTCATTTCACCATACTTACCATACTTCAGCGCCTGTAAAAAACGTAAAATAATAAACCGCATACTACCTGTCCGCCATAATCCCACGACGATCTCCCCTATAGAACAGTGACATAAGGGTGATGTCACTGCTCTATAGGACCCTCAGTGACACACTGACAGGAGACAATAGCTCCTGCAGTGTATCACTGAGGTTACCTGAGTTCAAAGTCTCACTTTACGGCAATTGCTACCTGGGAAAATTTCTCAGGCAGCAATGCCATAAAGTGAGACTAGGGACTTTTTTTTTACAGCAGCGGAGGAATACCTTCCTCCTGTCATTGTGTTTCTGTGTCCCCTGGAGAGCGGTTGCAACAGCTGTTGCTGCCGTTCTCCATGGGAGATCGTCGTGGGACACTCGTGGATTTCTGCGGACAGGGAGTATATTGGTTGTTTGTTTTTTTCATATTTTTTTACAGATGGCACTGGTTTCAGGATCAAAATAACAAGTAATGGTGAGTATGTAATCTATGTTCAATGTACTGTATGTCTATATGTATGTCATGTATGTAATGTATGAATGTACTGTATGTAGTATGTATGTATGTATGCAGTATGTATGTAGTATGTATGTATGTATTGTAGGGGTTTCACTCACTCAGGTGCGACGGCTGACACTCAGGATGCAGGTTCCAACAAAAGTTCAAAGGTTTATTGTTCCATAAACCAGTTAGCATAAACAGAAAACAAATAGCCTTTAGCTCAGGCAAATGAAAAACAAGTGTCCATTCCTTTAGGCTCAGTCCTTGAGTCTTAACACACCCTGGAGGCTAGCACCTCCACACATATATCCTGTGTTAAGCATTAGCCTGTCTTATATAGAGCTAACCACACCCAGTAACCCATCACATGATTAGCCATGTGGTCTGACATCACCACAGGTCCTGAAATACATATATATACATGGTTATATACACCAAAGAAATACTCCGGGCTACATTACAGCAACAAGGCACTTATGTGGCACATACCTCCCATCGACTACACACCCTTTAGCCATGCTACATACCTCCCCCTCTGCCTAAAGCCGTGGGGCTTGGCACTGTCCCCCGCTAAACAAGGGATTCTTGATAGGGCATCCGCATTACCGTGCAGCTTTCCGGCCCTATGTTCCACATGGAAACTGAAGTCCTGCAGGGCTAAGAACCAACCCTAGCATTTCTACCCTTTGTTTCCCTCATCCATCTAAGTGGGGCATGGTCAGATTTTAGTCTGAATTTACTACCCAGCAGATAGTACCGTAACGTGTCCACCGCCCACTTTATGGCCAAACACTCTTTTTCCACGACTGAGTAGTTCTTCTCAGATGAGGACAGCTTTCTACTCAGATAGAGAACAGGATGCTCCTCCCCATGTAGCTCTTGGGAAAGGACTGCTGCTACCCCAACATCTGAGGCTGAAGAATAAATTCTTTCTTGAAGTCTGGGGCCATCAGAACGGGCGGCTTACATAGAGCCCCTTTCAACTCTTGGAAGGCTGACTCTGTCTCTTCGGACCATTTAACCATCACCGATTTTGTCCCCTTTAGCAGATCAGTCAGAGGCGCAGCCACTGTGGCGAAGTTCGGGATGAACCTCCTGTAATATCCCACGATTCCCAGAAAAGCTTTAACTGGCTTTTTGGAGAGTGGTTTCGGCCATGTTTGGATTGCCTCCAGTTTCCTGATTTGGGGCTTTATTTCTCCATGACCCACTATATAGCCTAGGTATTTAGCTTCTTCCTTACCCAAGGCACACTTCTTCGGGTTTATTGTAAACCCCGCCTCTCTTAGAGCATCAAACACTGCTTGGACTTTCTCCAGATGACTCTCCCAGTCCGGGCTAAAGATGACGATATCATCTATGTACACAGCAGTGTAGGCCTTATGGGGTGCAAGGACTCTATCCATAGCCCTCTGGAAGGTCGCCGGAGCTCCCTGTAGGCCAAACGGTATCCGGACATACTGGAAGCATCCATCAGGTGTCGAAAAGGCCGTCTTCTCCTTAACTTCCTGTGCCATGGGGATCTGCAAATACCCCTTTGTCAAATCCAAGGTGGATATATATCTGGCATGCCCATGCCTTTCGATGAGCTCATCAACGCGGGAAATGGGATAAGTGTCAAACTTGGAGACCTCATTCAACTTCCGATAGTCGTTGCAAAACCTCCCCTCTCCATCAGGTTTTGGGACCAGGACAATTGGGCTCGACCAAACGCTCTTAGATTCCTCAATGACTCCAAGCTTCAACACACGCTCCACTTCCTTGGAGATAACTTCTTGACGAGCCTCAGGAATACGATAGGGCTTCACGTTCACCCGCACATGTGGCTCTGTTAGGACCTCGTGCTCTATGACCTTCGTGTGTCCTGGCAACTCTGAAAACAGGTCCCTGTTTTTCTGGAGTAACTCCCGGCACTGTTGTTTCTGGGTCTTCGACAGCGTCTCCGCTATAGTAACCGCTCCAACCTCACCTTCTGGGTTGCTTAACAACGATGGAGTTACTGTCGGCTCTCTATCTTGCCACGGCTTGATAAGGTTGACATGGTATACTTGGAATGGTTTCCGTCTTCCTGGTTGGTGAATTTTATAATTTACTTCACCAAGTTTCTCGACAACCTCATATGGCCCTTGCCATTTGGCCAAGAGCTTGCTCTCCACCGTCGAAAATAACACAAGAACTCAGTCTCCCGGATTGAACTGCCTCACTCTTGCAGACCGGTTGTAGACTCTGGCCTGAGCTTCTTGTGCCTGGAGGAGGTGTTCCTTCACAATAGGCATCACCTTTGCAATCCTCTGCTGCATCAGGGCCACATGCTCAATGACGCTTCTGTGGGGCATGATTTCGGCTTCCCAGGTTTCCTTGGCTATATCCAGGAGTCCTCGCGGATGTCGGCCATATAGAAGCTCAAACGGTGAGAACCCTGTGGAGGCCTGTGGAACTTCACGAATGGAAAACATCAGATAGGGTAAGAGACAATCCCAGTCTCTACCGTCTTTCTCTATAGCTTTTCTCAGCATGCTCTTCAGTGCCTTGTTAAATCTCTCAACAAGGCCATCTGACTGGGGATGGTACACCGAGGTCCTCAACTGGGAGATTTTCAGGGCTTTGCATAACTCCCTCATCACTTTGCTCATGAAAGGTGTCCCCTGGTCAGTCAGGATCTCCTTCGGCAGACATGTCCGGGAAAAGACATGGACCAAGTCGCGGGCTATACTCGTCGAGGAAGAATTTCTCAGAGGAATTGCCTCAGGATAGCGTGTGGCATAGTCCAGGATGACTAATATATACTGATGGCCCCGGGCTGATTTAACTAAGGGACCGACCAAGTCCATGGCAATTCTCTCGAACGGCACCTCAATAATGGGCAGGGGCACAAGGGGGTTCCGGAAATGAGGAGTGGGAGCAGTTAGCTGACATGTAGGGCAGGACCTGCAGTAGTTCACTATTTCCCGGTGACACCCAGGCCAATAGAACGTCTGCACAACCCGTTCCTGCGTTTTTTTCACCCCTAGGTGTCCACCCAAGATGTGTGAATGGGCCATGTCCAACACCTTCCGTCTATATGGACCCGGGACTACCAACTGCTCTACCAACTCCTCCCTTATTTTCGTGACCCGGTACAACAACTCCCCACTCATCAGAAAATGGGGAAATCTTGTGTCTGCCCCCGGCTCCTGTACCACCCTGTCAATAACTGTGACATTATTAAAGGCTTCCCTCAGAGTGGGGTCCCTATGTTGGGCAGTCCCAAAATTTTCACCGGTTACCTCTAACTCCAGAATGTCAGATGCAGGGGACACTTTCTCCTCATCCCCAACCAGAACACAAAAAGGAAACCTGTCTGACTCTGGGTGTGGCGACACCCTTCCAGGGTTCATTGGTTCCCTACTCTTGCTAGGGAGCTCAGAATCTTTTCCCCACAAATCCCAAAACAAACAGAAATCCCAGCCAATAATTATAGGGTGCAACAAGTCCTGCACAACGCCGACTATGTGGGACTCAGTGCCACATGCAGTGTTGTGAATTTGGATTCTGGGCTCCCCCGGTGGCTACTGGTGGAATTGAACTTGTGACATCATCTTCCCTGTTCACCTGTTCTGATTAGATCTGGGTGTCGCTATATAACCTGGCTTCTCTGTTAGATGCTTGCCGGTCAACAATGTTATCAGAAGCCTCTCTGTGCTTGTTCCTGCTCTCAGACATCTACTAGATAAGTTGGACATTCGTCCATGTTTTGTTTTTGTATTTTGGTTCCAGTTCACAGCTGCAGTTTCGTTACTGTGTCTGGAAAGCTCTTGTTGATCAGGAATTGCCACTCTGGTATTATGAGTTAATGCCAGAGTCCTAAAGTAATTTCTGGATGTGTTTTGTTAGGGTTTTCTGCTGACCATGAAAGTATGCTTTCTGTCTTCTGCTATCTAGAAAGCGGACCTCAAATTTGCTAAAACTATTTTCCTGCTGCGTTTGTTGTTTCATCTCATATCACCGCCAATATATGTGGGGGGCCTCTGTCTCCTTTTTGGGCATTTCTCTAGAGGTGAGTCAGGTCTTATATTTCCCTCTGCTAGCATTATTTAGTT